>NC_050073.1:111732978-112037346 GCF_009764565.3 Dermochelys coriacea
TATTCACTTCTAGAGATGTTCTTCAGAGCGGTCTTAGGTTCCAGATGAAATGAGTTTACAGTAATCTAAGGCAGATTATAGAATTTTCACGTCACGTATGTGTTTGCAAAGTTGCATGTGAGCAGATGGAGGTTGGGTTCTAAAAATAGACCTCTTGCTACAACGACTTTATCACAAAACCGCTGTGCAGACTGGCATGACAGTTTGTCTTTGGAGGGGCATAAGAAGTGGGGACGTTGCATGCTGCATTGCATAGAGGTGTATTGGCAAAGCTCTTGTGTGGAGACCGTACTACTAGTTTACTGGAACCTTTGTTTATAACTTCTGGGTCAGCATGCTTACTGTAAAGTTATTTTGTTTGTAAGTGTGTTTTCGGGGATCGAGCCATTAGCAATAAATTATTCCTAGTACACATACAACAGACTGTTGTTGTCAGGGGAATGGAATGTATAACCTAATAGGTCTCTACTATTATGATTATTTAGTAGTTGTACTGTGGTAATGACGAAGGACCTGATCGGGGCCTCATGTGATGCAAAAGACAGTCCCTGCCCCAGAGAGCACACTATCTGTTCTGCTGCTCTAGGAATTATTTTGTGGGGTGAGGAGGGAATAGATTCTTATTTTTAAGTTTCTTTAGTTGAGCTGCTTCCAGGTAACAATAGATTTCTAAACAATTAAAATGCTTTACTGTTCCCTTACAGAATTATAAAGGGATGCTATATGCTTTATTTTGACCTGGGTTTGCTTATTTCATCCAAAGGACTGGATTTACTGTTGAAGAAGATTGTAGCCTTAAAGCTTGAAACTAAATTGGAGGCAGGAACTTAATCTTTCTGGAAATCTTCTACACCTACTTAGAGGATTAGAAATATTTAAAATACTTCTGCAGTGTTGTCAGGCTTTTTAGTGCAAGTAGTTGTGAGGCATGTTTTGGTTCTGAACGTTGGTAAAAGGGAAAAACTGGGTATAACTTGTATTTTGAAGTGCAGCCTGGATTAGTATAAATAGTTAGGGGCTCAGTTCTGCCATTCTCTCATTGAGTTGTACTTTGCTCTTCAAGCAGACCTCTTGATTCCAATGAGATTATCCAAGGTATTATTCAACAGGAGTAAGGGTTTCAAGATCCACCTCTTAATAACATAGTTAAAAAATGCCAATTTTGCATGACCTTTTGGGGGGAAAAATCAATTTTAAAAAGATATTTCCCATTAATATGTTTCGGTTTTGGTCAAAACCATTTTTTCCCCCCGGGGGGAACTTAGGGGAAAAACAACAACAACTTTTTTCAAACTTTCCTGAAAAATATAATTGGCATTTTTAATCAACTCTGACCTTCTTTTTAATCTTTTTTGTATTTGGGGTTTTAACAAAAATGAAGAGAATTAAGTTTTCATAAACTGAAAATTCTTACTGAAAACTAACCACTAAAAAAACAAGACTGGCACTCGGAGCTGTGAGCAGGAAAGAGGAAGCTGGAATTGGTTGGGCACCAAGGGGTCGGGGTTTAAGAACCAATGTGATGGGGGAGGGGGAAGAGAGGCCCTGATAAGGCCCTGGGATGCAGGGGAGGACTGGAACTGGCCAGGCAAAGAGACTGGGAAAAGAAGCCAGGAAGAGGGGAGACTGGGCCAGAACCTGGGAGGGTGTGGGTGGTAGATTGAGATTGGATGAGGAGCCCAAAGAGGGATACGTTAGGAGTGGGAGCTGGGGTGTGTGGGGAGGGTTAGGGAAGAGTCAAATCGCATGAGGGGCTGTGAATGGGAACTGAGGCTGGTTGGGGAAGGAAACGGGGACTGGTGTAGGATGGTAAATACTCTGATAAATCAGGTCCGAGGTGTCTAAAACTGGGCACCCAAAATTAGTGGAAACTTTTGACCTAAATCATTTTGTGCCTCAGCTCCCCATCTGTAAAATGGGGATAATACCCTTGCAGGGGTGTTAGGAAGATAAATTCATTAATGTTTATGAAACACTTAGCTACTAACTCACAGAACTCTTCATGGGAAGAAAATCTAAAGGATAAAGGAGTTCAGGACAGCTGGCTGTTTTTAAAGGCCAACAGCAACAACAGCAAACTATCCCCATATGAAGAAAAGATAGGAAGAATAGTAAGCGGCCATTGTGGCTCCATCATGAGCTGTTCAATGACCTGAAAATCAAAAAGTGGAAATATGGACAACTTGCTTGTGTTGTTCTTTTGTACTCATGTTTTGCCTGTAGACACAAATTCAGAACTTCTAATGCACACCAGGCATTACACCTAGCAAGGGGCATAAAATGCATTCAGAAGAGGTTCTATAAATATATTAGGAGCAAGATGAAGGAAAGTTTAGGTCCTCTATTTAATGGGGAAGGAGAGCTAATAACGGATGACATCAATAAGGCTGAGTTGTTTAATGCCTATTTTGCTTTAGCCTTCACTAAAAAGATTAATTGTGACCAGATGCTTAACACAATTAATATTAACCGGGGGAAGGAACACAAGCCAGAATAGGGAAGAACAGGTAAAAGACTATTTAGGTAAGTTAGAAGGATTCAAGTCAGCAGGGCCTGATGAAATTATTATCCTAGGGTACTTGAGGATAGAGCCCTGCAAATCCGTGGATATTCCCAGACCCTTTTTGCAAATTGCAGATCAGATGCTATTACAGATTTTATATTGAGAGCCCTGCAAATCTGTGGAGATCTGCTTTATATCCGTGGACCATTTGTGTGGCTCATGGATCGGATGCGGATACAGATGTTATATCCATGCAAGGCTCTACTTAAGGAACTAGCTGAAGCAATCTCAGAACCCTTAGCAGTTATCTTTGAGAATTCATGGAGGGTGGGTGAGGTCCCAGAGGAATGGAGAAGGGCAAACATAGTACCTGTCTTTAGAGAGGAAATAAAGAGGACCCGGGGAATTATAGACGAGGCAGTCAACCTAACTTCAATACCTTGAAAGATACCGAAACAAATTATTAGGCTATCAGTTTGTAAGCACCTAGAAGATAGTAGGGTAAAGAGTAATAGCCAGTATAGATTTGTCAAGAACAAGTCATGCCAAACCAACTTAAATTTCCTTCTTTGAAAGGGTTACTGGCCTAGTGGATAGGGGGAAGAAGTGGATGTTGATTTTAGTAAGGCTTTTGACCCAGTCCCACAAGACGTTCTCATAAGCAAACTAGGAAAATGTGTTCTAGATTAAATTACTATGAGATGGGTTTACAACTGTTTGAAAGACTGTCAACGAGTAGTTATCAATGGTTCACTGTCAAGTTCGGGGGGGAAGTATCTAATGAGGTCCTGTAGGGGTCAGTTCCAGACCATGTACTATTCAGTATTTTCATGAATGATTTTGTTAATGGAGTGGAGAGT
Organism: Dermochelys coriacea; assembly: GCF_009764565.3. NCBI lineage: Eukaryota > Metazoa > Chordata > Testudines > Dermochelyidae > Dermochelys > Dermochelys coriacea. The sequence goes on from NC_050073.1 coordinate 111,736,342, forward strand.
ATGCTTATAAAATTTGCTGATGACACCAAGCTGGAGGGGTTGCAAGCACTTTGGGGGATGGGTTAGAATTCAAAATGACCTTGACAAATTGGAAAATTAGGCTGAAATCAACAAGATGAAATTCAATAAAGACAAGTGCAAAGTACTTCACTTAGGAATTAAAAATCAAATGCACGGCTACAAAATGGGGAATAACTGGGTAGGCAGAGTACTGCAGAAAGGGATCGGGGGGGTTATAGTGAACCACAAATTGAATATTAGCCAACAATGTGCAGCAGTTGAAAAAAAAGGCTAATATTGTGGGATGTATTAACAAGAGTGTCGTATGAAAGATACGGGAGGTAATTGTCCCACTCTTCTCAGCGGGAGTACTGTGTCCAGTGTTGGGTGCCACATTTTAGGAAAAAGGTGAAGAACTGGAGAGCGACCAGAGGAGAGCAACAAAATATTATAAAATGTTTAGAAAACCTGACCTCTGAGAAAGAGTTAAAAATAACTGGGCATGTTTAGTCTTGAGAAAAGAAAACTGCGGGGGGGGGGGGGGAAGGAGAGGGGAGACTGGATAAGTCTTCAGATATGTTAAGGGCTGTTATGAAGAGGACTGCGATCAATTGTTCTCCATGTCCACTGAAGGTAGCACAAGAAGTAATTGGTTTTATCTGTAGCAAGGGAGGTTTAGGTTAACTTAATTTTGTAGTGTAGACAGGGGTAGACCAAAGTTATATCAATGCACATGTCCACATTATGTCCCCTCTGTTGGTGGTGCATGTCCTCACTAGGAGCGCTTCCATCGACTTAACTGTGTGGGGCGTTGTTGGGCACTGACATCTGGAGCCCACCCCCACAGGACTATGGGGCTATGGCTGTTGGCCCCGGGGGTGGGGGGCCCTCTGGCTGTCAGCTGCATGCAGGATTGACAGCCAACAGGTGAAGTAAATAATGCAGTGTCTCCACAGACATTCCATCGACCTAACTATGTCGACCTATGTGCTATGCCTCTCGCAGAGGTGGAGTTATTAGGTCGGTGTAGTGGGCAACTTACATCGGTGGGAGCAACATCGTAGTGTAGACACTGACTGACTTAGACCAGGCCTAAGATATTAGGAAAATCTTTCTAATAATCTAAGGATAATTAAGCATTGGACAGTGGCATAGCTACAGTAGTGCAAATGGTGCAGTTGTACCAGGGCCCATGAGATTATGGGGCTCAATCATCACTGAAGCTGAACTGGATGACCATGGAAAAGTGAAGCCCACTGGCCCCACAGGGCAATGGGCGAGGCTGGAATGGAGGGTCCCTCTTGCTGGGGTAACCCTGGGCATGAGCAGCTGACAAAGACACATGGAGAAGGCATGGGGGTGGGGGTCAAAGTGCTTGGGGGTGTGCAGGGACAGGGGTTGCCTGAAGATGGGAGATGTGGCCCTAGAGAGAGCGTGCAAGGTAAAAACCACTTTGTATGGGTGGGGACTAGGAAGGGTTGGGGGAGGGGGACTGTAGGACTAGAAGAAGGGAGCTGGGGGGCTAGATCAGAGCTGGGGAGATAGGGAGATGGAGCAGAACTGGGTAGAGCTGGGGTGCTTGATTACAGCTATTGAGGATGGGGGAAGAGGGTTGGCACGCAGCTTGGTGGGTCTGGATCACAGCTGGGGAGCTGCAGCGTGTGGGAGACTGGGGTTGGAGCAGAGCTGGAGGGGACTGAGCGGGGAATCTGAGGGAGGGCTTGTGGGGGCCTGAAATGGGGCTGGGAGGGGGATCAGGAAAGTTGGAGGGGTAGAAGGGGAACTAAAAGGGCCTGAACGGGTGATTGGATTGGGGTTGGGAGAGCTGGGGGTCTGTAGGGAAGCTGTGAGGGAGCTGGAGGGAACCTAGGCAGGAGCTGTGGGACAGGAGAGCTGGACTGGGGCTATGGGGAGCTAGGCAGGAGCAAGTGAATGGGTGGGGGCTGTATTGGGGTGGATTTCAGAATTGGGAAGGGGGCCTCTAATTTATTCTTGCACAGGGGCCTTCTGTGGCCTTGCTAGGCCATTGGCTCTGAAATAGGTTACCAAGGGAGGTTGTGGAATCCCCATCATTGGAGGTTTTTAATAACAGGTTAGTCAGACACCTGTCAGGGATGGTCCAAGTTTACTTGGTCCTGCCTGAGTGCAGGGGAATGGGCTTGATAACCTCTTGAGGTCCCTTCTTGCCCTACATTTCTATGATTCTGTAGTGATGAGCACCACAGAAAAGCCTATGAGGAAATTAATAATTTTGTCTTCAGAGCAGGGGTTGAACAATGTGCAGTAAATAAGGAACCTCATATAGAATAATGAAGAGAAAATAAAATATTGAACAGCTGCTCATTAAGTGAGCACTGTCTACCCTGTGCACTGAATGAGAGAGCATTTTTCCCACCAGATCCCTATGTGGTTATGTAATTAAATACGGTCTCATAACGCATAGGTCCAATGTGTCTGAATTAAGATTGCACAGGCAACTTTACTTCTGATGTTTCCTAACTTCTGAGTGTTTGAATTTGCAACCTAATAGTGTTCTTTTACCATGTTTTTTTGGTCTCGTATGTAGAGCGTATACTAATCATACAAAGCTGTGGCTTCAAGGAAATTGACATGAACTTTTTAATCTACTTGGCTACATTTTCACTCTAGCCACTGCTCTTTGGGTGAATTCATCTTGTGCTGTAGCCCCTTCCGGAATACCCGGGCTCTGGAGACTCTCTGGGTTCTGCAGAGCCGGCTCCACTGGTTCTAATGCCCCTCCGTCCCTCTTGTGGAGGCATTGGTGCTGGTGTTGTCTGGGGTGGAAGCAGGAGAGGCCAGGGCAATCCTGTGCTCCAGCCTTACTGTACCATTTCAGGGGCCATAGGGTCTGAACCAGCCCTTCATTACAGGAGGCAGAAGCTGCCTCCCCTCTGTCCTAGGGCTGACTTTAGCACCAGTGCTGGAAGGATAGATCTGACCTCAGGTCTCAGATTATCCTAAACTATTTATTTGTTCATTAAGAGGGCTAGGTGCCTCACAGACATGTCTGAAGTAGGCCCGTCGATGAATCACAGTTAACTTAAAAAAATGTATTGCAATTAATTGCACTGTTAAACAATTGAATACCAACTGAAATTTATTAAATATTTTTCTACATTTTCAAATATATTGATTTCATTTACAACACAGAATACAAAGTATATAGTGCTCACTTTATATTATTTTTATTACAAATATTTGCACTTAAATATGTAAATATGATCAAAGAAATAGTATTTTTCAATTCACCTCATACAAGTACTGTAGTGCAATCTCTTACAAATGTAGATTTTTTTTGTTACATAACTTCACTCAACAACAAAACAGTGTAAAATTTTAGAGCCTACAAGTCCACCTAGTCCTGCTTCTTGTTCAGCCAATCGCTAAGACAAACAAGTTTATTTACATTTACAGGAGATGCTGCTGTGTGCTGCTTTTTACAATGTCACCTGAAAGTGAGAACAGGTGTTCGCATGGCACTTTTGTAGCTAGTGTTGCAAGGTATTTACATGCCAGATATGCTAAACATAAGTATGCCGCTTCAGGCTTCGGCCACCATTCCGGAGGACGTGCTTCCATGCTGATGATGCTCATTAAAAAATAACAGTTAATTAAATTTGTGACTGAACTCCTTGGGGGAGAATTGTATGTCTCCTGCTCTGTTTTACCCCCATTCTGCCATATATTTCATGGTATAGCCATCTCGGATGATGACCCCCAGTACATGTTTGTTTTAAGAACACTTTCACTGCAGATTTGACAAAATGCAAAGAAGGTACCCATGTGAGATTTCTAAAAATAGCTACAGCGCTCGACCCAAGGTTTAAGAATCTGAAGTGCTGTCCAAAATCTGAGAGGGACGAGGTGTGGAGCATGCTTTTAGAAGTCCTAAAAGAGCAACACTCAGATGCGGAAACTACAGAACCTGAACTGTCAAAGAAGAAAATCAACCTTCTGCTGGTGGCATCTGACTCAGATGATGAAAACGAACATGTGTCGGTTCGCTCTACTTTGGATCATTATTGAGCAGAACCTGTCATCAGCATAGACAAGTCCTCTGGAATGGGGTTGAAGCATTAAGGGACATGAATCTTTAGTGCATCTGGCATGTAAATATCTTGTGACGCCGGCTACACCAGTGCCCTGTGAATGCCTGTTCTAACTTTCAGATGACATTGTAAACAAGAAGTGGGCAGCTTTATCGCCTGCAAATTTTAACCAAACTTGTTTGTCTGCACGATTGGCTGAAGTAGGAATGGGTGGACTTGTAAGCTCTAAAGTTTTACCTTGTTTTATTTTTGAATACAGTTATTTTTTATACCTAATTCTACATTTGTAAGTTCAACTTTCATGATAAAGTGATTGCACTACAGTACTTGTATTAGGTGAATTGAAAAATATTTCTTTTGTTTTTTACAGTGCAAATATTTGTAATAAAAAAAATATAAAGTGAGCAATGTACACTTTGTATTCTGTGTTGTAATTGAAATCAATATATTTAAAAATGTAGAAAACACCCACAAATATTTAAATAAATGGTATTCTATTAACAGTGCGATTAATCGAGATTAATTTTTTTAATCACTTGACAGCCCTAGTCTGAAAACAAAAGTCCCTGCTCGGAGGCGCCTACAGCTTTACAGACCCCATATGAATGGGGGCTGTGCTGTAACAGCAGGCAAGTGAATGAGCTGTGGGGTTAGCACATGTCTCCTAGTTTCATGACGTCTGAGTATAGCCCTGCTATTTTGGTTCTGTGTTTTCCCGTGTCTGTTTTGCTAATACTTAATGGAGAGGTGGGTTAAGGCTTATCCAACTCACCCAAGAAGCAGGTCTTGAGGGGGCTGGAGGCATGGTAGACCCTGCGGGGAAAGGCCCGGAGGTGGTTCTCGTGCAGCAAGCAATGGGGAGGGAGGAACAGGGATGAATAGTGTGACGTGAAGTCCGGCAGCTTGAGCAGAGGAAAGGTCGTGAGGTCTTAAGCAAAAAGAAGAGTAGAGTGTTATGTAGGTGCTAAGCTGCGCAGAGCCTTGAAGAATGTAGCATGGGCTGGAATTGAAGGACACGAGGCAGTGAGCAAAGGGGACCAGAAGAGGGCTGGATGTGACTGGACTATTTGGTTTGTATGTGTGTTTGGGAAAAGGGGCATTAGCCTTTCATTGCTCCTAGGATGCATTCAAGCCAGACTTTTTTGTGGCTGCCTTCTGGACGGATTGCAGAATGGCACAAAGAATCGGGGAAGCCAGAGAGGAGGAAGCTGCAGTAGCTGGGTCGAGAGATGATTAACGATGAGTTATAGACATATTATTTCAAACTGGGTGAGAAAATTCAATGTATGTTCTGGTTAAGACTTATACTCCTGGAAGATTCTAGATCCTGACCTGCTGAATTATAGGTTTGTTTCCTTCCCCTGTCTAGAGTCTTCCCTTGGAGCTCTTGTGGTGAGAGCGCCACGGATATAAACCCATAAAAATGCTGGTTAGCTGCAAATCTAGTCTATTTCAAAATAATGGATTAAGTAGTCTCCAGCACTGCACCCACCTCTGAATCCCCTGGCCAATTGCTGAGAGTTTTGTATTTGGGTTGTGTGTGTGTTTTTAAATATTTTTTTGCTCCCGATTGCTATACCAAGGCCCCAGTCCTGCATTGGAATCTATTCGTGTTCACCATCTTGGGTGTGATGGGACTAAAAGCATCAACCTCTGCCATTTTGAGGCCTGGCTCTATTCCTGGGACTGTAATAAACTCATATCCCCTGTGGATTGGGCACGAAGTGGAGATGCATAACACACCCACCAGTGGGCAACTCTGGCACATACCCTACACTTACGCAGAGTCCCATTGAAGACAAGGCATGCCCTACTCTGACACATATCCATTGTAACAGATCTGTTGCAGGGCTTAACTGATTGTGCTGGAGAAATAGTGAAATGGACTGTACACAAAATGCTGTCAAATGCACAAAGTAGACAAACGAGGAAAAATAAATCCATCTGGGTAATCTCTCTTGGTGATGTGAATTTTGGGTGTTACTTGTAACAATAATAAGTGAACAAATGTCAAATCAGAGTATGTGGTTTTTAAATTGATCCGGTGATCCCTTTTAAAAGGCTGGCACCAGGAGGTTTAAATTTCCTTACTAGGACAGTCGCTGTTTTGCACTGTGGCTCGCTCTGAGCATTTCCCAGAGTGCTAGTAATAATTGTTACTGACAGAAGTGTAACCTGCTCGGCATGGAAAGTATTTGACTTAGAATGAATGTTGCTGCAGGTTGCTGCCAGAGCGCTGCAGTTATCTGAGTGCCAGTGACACACATCAGACTATCATTAATATACAGAATACAGCAACTGCCATCCTATATTTATTTGATCTCAGAGGCTGTTCGGAAGTTGCAGACTGCAACTTTATTGTGGAAACAGCAACTTTCTGCATTCACGGCGGCTTTTTCACAATGCCACTCGCAAATGTGGCCTGGCTGCCCTCTGTCATGATGGAGGGGCAGCTGGGCTGAATTTCAGGGCGTCAAGCAGAGGCACCATTTAGGTAGGGTGGGCCAGGGAGCTGACCCTTCTGTGCTTAGCCTTCACATAACTCAAGCTGGACTGTTCTCCTTGTTAGGGGGAGGCTATTTGTGGTCCCGTCCTGGGGCAGCGAGTGAGGTGCATGGAGCCAGCTGTGGAGAGGCTGACCCCTGCGGCTGGTGGCAGCATCCAAGGGCTGGAGGTGCTGAAATGAGCCTCTGGAAGCCAGGCCTGGCAGGGAGCTGCAGCATAGAGGAGGGGGGGTATGGGGAGTAGGAGCCTGTGCTGGGATGGGGGGCCTGGTCCCTGCATTCCTGCGCACTCTGGGCTATGATCACAACTCCCACCTAGGAACTCCAGGGGCTGGGGAGGGGGCGAGGGCAGGGATGGATGTGGGTCAGAGAGGGAAGACCCTACATTACTTTCCCCCAACACATGGTGCCCACACTGGAGGGCTTGGTCCCTGCACTGTGTGCCCACATTGGGCCTAAGTGGCCCCTGGACTGCCCACGGAAAGCTGTCTCCATCACTGAAATCATGTCCCTACTTCAATGCCACTTAAATTTGGCCCAGCCGCAACTTCCTTTGATAAAACCGTAGTTTAACGCACTGTGGCCGCAACCTTTGAGCCTAAAATCACAACTTTCTGACAGCCGTATTTATCTCCAGTAACACGATCCCTCCTGGCATTGGCAAGGTTGAGTTCCACATCTTGATCCTGTGCATAAAGCTGGAGCAGAAGGGCTTTGCCTGTGGGCCCTGTGCTGAACCTGGGGAGAAACGGAATCTGGATCTACCTAGAGACCTGGGCTCTGACTGCTACTAAACTGTATGGGGAAATGTAAGAGACTGCTTGATTCTTCCCCCCAGGCAGCTTTCTGACCCTGTGGATCTCACTTTGAATCTGTCTGCGGCCCACTGTTTTCTTCCCTCTCTCTTCCCTGCATCATTCCTGGAGCTCTCCCTGCTCTCTATACATAGAGCCATGGAAACCTGCCACACACTATCTGTTCTCTGTGGTATGGGCTCTCCCTCCATGGGGACTCCACTACTTTGGATTCCTGCACTACAGAGCCACATTTTTAAGCTGCTTATGGTTCTAACCCAGCAGGCTCAGGATTTGAGGCTATGTGACCAATGTGGTGAGAGTATTTTCAAGGACCACAGACATGCCACTTGGATGCATGGGTAGTCACAGTATATGAAAGGGCTGATGCAGGGTGCTGGTGGAGGTTTTCAGATTGGCACACAGAGATTTAGGTAGGTGTATTTGGAAATATGCCCCCATCTAATGTAGGCTTTAGGGGGTTATCAAAGTGTACAGTATCTCTCCCTTTGGATAACTTTGTTAATTTGAGGCAAATGGTAAGTTCTAGGGAGTTAAAACATGGTGTATTATAGACTGTGATGGAGAAACAGAGCAACGTGACATTATTAAGAAGTGATTGTATTTCTGGTAAATTAATACTGTGTAAGGCAATATTGTATTGTTCCATGTTACCCTTCAGAAAATATAGAAAACGCTGTTATTGAGTGTTCAGGAAAAGCACACTTCTTGTCTACAAGATGTGATCATTCGAACTGATAGTAGGCTCTGTACTAGAACTGTAGAAACTTCCAATTTCTCCTTCTTCCCCCCCCCCGAGGATTAACCTTCTGTCTGGCTCTTTCTAGCTCTAGGCTTCCATACAAACAGTTGTTCCCCTACCCCCCTCATTTGAGAAGATGAAACCCTGTTTTTGGTGTTTCCAAGTGGAATAGAAGTGATACTTGTATTAATGTTGGAATGCTTAGCACTCTGTTTATCTCTGATTTTGTTCCTCCTGTAAAATACTTACAGCTATTAGTTTGTTTCACTTGTTTTTTGCTTTAATAATTATTATTGTTGTGGGTTTTTTAAAAAGAAGCACATGAGAAATTCAGATAGCGGCATTTCCATTTTAACTGTGTGTCCCGCCCCATCCCGTTACATAGAGTACTGTCGTATTTTTGTGATGGAGGATGCAATTGAACATGTTTCTCACTCTAACACCTTCATCAGCCTGAATGAGTCAAAATGCTTAATAAGCTGATGGTTCCAAAAATATTGATGTAAATGTGGCTGTTTTTACTCTGTGTGACTTTATCCTCTAGGGGCCTGACTAACTCCCAGTGAGGTCAGTGAGAAGACTCTGACTTCAATAGGAGTTGGATCAGGCTCTAGTCTAACAATCTTGAAGGTGATCACAGTCCGTCTTGTTCATGAGTAGGATATGAAGCATTCTGCTCGAAACCAGAAGAACAAAGGTTGATCAGCCTCCAGCCCTTGAGGTTACTGTTACACTGAAAGTGAGAGCTATTTCCCTTAAACTTAAGTGATGTCATAATAGGCCACTCCTGTTCCCAAATAAGAGTGAGCACGGGCAGATTTGCATGGAAATAAGTAAAGGTGTGAATTACAACTCATTTTAGTTATTTTGCTTCTAGTTTCCATGTAGACAAGCCCTCAGGAGCTCCTGTTGCTGATTCTTATGGCGTGCGTTTGTTGATACAAGTGAAAGCAATAAAATTCCCCTTTTCTGCTGGGGAGCATAGCATTTTGCATCCGTGTTAGATGTATAATGGTTAAAATATGAACTTTTGTTAATGCTTTCTTTAAAGAGATGCTGCCAAGTAGTTTCAAGACTGTGGGCCAGATTCTTCACCCTATTTCTGGTCCTTGTGCATCACCAGTGTGGTGCAAGAAGGATGCAATTTGGTTACAGCTGAAAATTCCTCCATGGAGAAGACTTTTCGGTTCTGAGTCAGCTCCTAAACCAACCTACCCACTCTTGGTGTAGGAGCTGCGATGGGAGTGGAGCCGATCTCTGTTCCCCTATGGCAATTCTCAGCTAGCACATGGGCCCTAGGGGACTGTACCCAGCTGTCGTAAGTTCCAGTAGCCCCAAGGCTACACTAATGTACATCAAGGCCATGACCAGGGAAGCTTGAGAATCAGGGAAACATAACCAAACCCCTGATGTCCACACTCCCTGTGTCCCCCTTCTACACAGACTGTATCTTGGTGCAAGAGAGAATCAGGACCTCTATAACTTGGTGCAACAGAGAGTCTGTCTTTCATAAATCTTTTTTTTTTTTTTGTAGTGGCTGGGGAATCATCACACGTTTGCTGCGTTAATTTCTGTGTGGCACACCAGAAGTGCCAGCTGGCTGTACCACAAATGTTTATTAACAGGCATTGTGCCCAGAGTTCTCCATTTCTGCAGACACCACTGGTGACTGTGATGCTCCAAGCGTCAGCTAGCCCAGGAACCAGGGAGTCCCTGGTAGTGTTAGCTACTGGGTCATCCAGTCAGAACCTTGCTGATCTGCTTCTCTGTGTCTCATGGGTGGTACGAGACCTTTCAGTATGAATGGTCCAGCCAAGAACCTGTATCAAAGGGGCAATAACTCAGAGCAGTAGTAAAGCTTTTTCCTGCATCTTGATTTTGGTCCATCATTCCCCTTCCCGGTCCAGTTCTGCATGGTGTTGAGCAACCACAGCTTCCATCGATGGCAGCGGGTTTGTTTTGACTAGGATTCAAGGCTGTGTTGCTGTTAGAAGATGAGTTAATGTCCTAAAACTCCAGTCTAGCCAAGGCAGTGTAGACTTTTAACAAGCGCTAAGAAGATTGAGTTGCCGCTAGGCTTCAACTGGACTAGCTTAGCAACTGCTTCCCTGCTTTGCCACACGAGAATAGGAGGACTTGTTAGCCAATGCCTTCCAACAGCAACAAACCTTTAAATCCTAGTGGAGGTAACCTAATGGGTAGTGAGCACTTGACACCTTGAAGGGCAGGTTCCTTGGTCGTCTCCCATTACGACAGCGGTATATCCTGCTTGCATCGTTGGGTCATCTTTTGGCATTGTGAAACCACATAAGAGATTGTATTATCCTGGAGGGCAGGGCAGGATGGCTTTAGTGACAGCTTTTGGAGGGAGATGAAGTCTGTATCAAAAACACTCATGGTCCTGAGGCACATGCAACCCTCTCAGATGGTCCCTTGTTTTAGGCCCAAAGTTGCCCACATTCCATACACATTTGACAGGACTTTCGTCTGTCATTTCAAGTTATTTACATCAGAGGTAGAGTCATGAAACCGAGGTTACAGAAAGAATTACTTACAATAAAGGGATGAAGCCCACAACCTCTTTGAGGCAGGGACCATTTTTTGTTGTTGTTCTCTTTGTACAGCACCCAGCAAGATGAGACACTGGCCAATGACTGGGTCTCCTAGGTGCTACTGCAATACAAATAAAAACTAAAAATGAACATATTTCACTTCCTATGTGAGTAGCCCTGTGTGTTCCTATCTGTGTCCGTCCATTTCTCATCTTGGGTCTTTGTCACACACTATGTGATCCAATTGCTAGGGCAAAAGCCTAGGACTTGAGAGTGGGGTTCAATTCCCTGCTTTGCTACAGACTTCCTGTATGACCCTGAGCAAGTCACTTAACTTCTCTGCGCCTCATCTGTACAATGGGGATAATAGCACTGTCCTCCCTCAGAGGTGTTGTGAGGATTAATATGTTAATGATTGTGAACAGGGTGGATTTGATTTAAATCACTAGTCAGGAAGACTAGATTTAATCATGGTTTTCTACATAAAAATGCATTCTTATTGGTTGTTATAACCTTAATACATATTCTTCACAACTCAGAGATAGATGTAGGTTTCATTTTTAGAAGGTACACACTATACATTTTTAAACAGTGATTTATTTTGAAAACTTTTCTGATTAGTTTTACAGCTATATCAGAAAATGAATGATTGTTTGGTTATTTCATTTACCAAAGGTAATTGAAGCAGATAGTTCACCTCCCAATGACTTCATAACTATCTCCAATTCAACAGGTTAATCATTTAATATTTGGAGGATTTTCATGCTATGCTGTATGAGGAGGAGAACATCGCCAGACAGACGTTTAAATTGTTTTATTTAACTAAAACAATAACGTTAAGTATTCTGGATTTTTTTCTTCAACAGCAAATGTATAATATTTTAACAAAACAAACATATGTCCCTCGCTTCTCACATTTATCTCCAGACTTCTTCTCCTTGTCCAGATCTATTCCACCTCCAAAAATCTTCTATTGGATTTTTGAAACTTTTCACTTTTAGAGAGAGATTGACTCTGTGTACGCAAATTTGAAGAGGGACAATAGAGTTGAGGTCTGTTGTTTCTCACATCTATATATTTATTTATTTATTTTAAAACATTTTTGCTGTTAACAAGCATGTTACCTCTGGAGAGACAAATCCACAGTTTGCAAACTGCAAAACTAAGCATTTCTGATGGTATTTTCTAGATTGATCACTGAGTCCCATTGGGTAGATAGAAAGATTAACCTAAATAATCTATACAGAAGCCCCTGGAAACCCATACGATTGGGTCCCTAATCCATGAACTATTGGAACTCATTTACAAAACTTTTCTTAAACATTACATGACTATATTGTCTCATACTATAGAATTAGAATGTATAATCCCTCTTCCATGATGAGATGTCTTTGAGCTATAATGTATCTTAATTAAAAGTATCTTTGGATAGTTTTTTTTCCCCTCAAAAAGCATTTTATCAAAAAAACCAATTTAAATTAAAAATCTGGTTATTTTTTTTTTTTAAATCATTGATTTTTATCCACCCTGATTGTGAAGTACTTTGAGATAGAGTGATGGAAAAAGCACTATGTGAGAGCTAGAAGATGGTGGTGGTATTAGTAGGGGGTTGCCATAAATGTGTTGGAATCTGGCGGGTACTCTTGAATGTTACTTCTCTGCGTGCGGTATCAGTTGTCCAGAAGACATTTTCATATGGAAACTGTTGTACAGTTTTAACTATCATGGTCACTTCCTGGCTCGACTGCTAGAGTAATGACACCTGTTGGATGGCATGGCAGTTAGAATTGCCTCAGCAGTAAAGTTGACTTTTCATTTGGAACTGACTGTATTTACATAGAATGGTGACCCACTTTACTTATAGATTTTTTTTTCATGAGATACCACAATATAGCTAAGCAGTAACTTCTGCTTTCTGAAGCAGGATGCAAATGATGTAGGATGTCCCATGATATATAAACATAACCTCCAAATGGAATATAATTTGTTTCTAATCAACCCATTGGGGTCATTCTGGAGGACACATTTCTGTGGTTGAAACTTGTCTGGAAAAAGAAGAAGAAAAAGCTGAGGATTTATCTGCTGCCAGGAACATTAACAACATGTTTGACATCAGCAAGGGAGAAAAAATTCTAGCAAACTGTTACAATATTTGTCACAAAAAAAGCCATTCTTTTGTTTTGATCCTGGAATTCTCATGAAACAGTGCTGGCCTCTCTTTGCCTACAAGCAAGTTGGTAGAGCCATTTTTAGAATAGTGTTGTGGAAGCCAGTGTGTATATACCAGGAAAAGGGAAGCTACTCCTCTCTTCCAACAGCTGATTGATAGATATTCAGAAAAAGTATAGCTTTGCCTCCTTACTTTGGTGGTTTGTTCATTTTTAGAGATACCCAGAGATACTACAGAGGTTTATATTGATGTGCTTTTCATTGACTGGTCTAGTTTTTCCAGTTAGAATTCAGGTCATATTGGGAAATTGAAAATAATCCTAAATATAGAGCAGAGGGTGTCAGTGACCTCATTAAATTTTTCAAAACTATAAAGATCATATAAAAAATTGAACACAGAAAAAATTTATTTTATCTGTAGTTAATTCAGGCATTTTGAAGATTAAATTTACTGAGTGCTTGTAACATCATGTGACGTCACTGGGACTACTAATTCGAATAAAGTTATCCATGTGTAGGTATTTCCAGAACAGAATTCTTAAATAATAAAGTAACATTTGTTATTGAAAAGGAAGCAAGCACCTTTCTCCTAATCAAGAAGAAACTTGGATGGAAATGTATTACATGGATTGAGTGGGAAATGTGCATATCCACCTCAAAAGATGTCATCTTTACTGTGTTTAAACAAAAAACCTGGAATCTGTCCCAAGTTTTAAGTTTGATTAGTTTGGTTTGAATGTGTACTGCTATAATATATTGAAATCCTGGACTTAAAATCTCTGCGGCTTTAAATGAGTTTTTCCTTTTAAAAATAACTTGGTAATAAATGTTAGAAGAAAATTGATAGGTAGGTTTGTGTGTTTAACTGAGGTGGGATGGTATGCACCGATCTTGCAAACTTTTACCCTTGTACTAAACTTTCAGCACACGAATAGTCGTAATGACTTCAATGGGATATTTAGTGTCAGCTTTTCCTGTTTAGCCTCTGGCTATTTATAGAATTAATAATGTGTAATCTTCCAGCCACCCCCATACCAGGTGAGCGTAATATCACCATTTTGTTCTGATTAACATAACCTCTTGTGTCTGGCCAGTCTCAAATTCATTATGCCTTTGTTCCCAGTCCCGCAGTGTGGATAAGCAGCATGCTGTAATCAACTATGACAAGGACAAAGATGAGCACAGGGTGAAGGATCTTGGGAGCTTAAATGGGGTAAGTTATAAATTCTTCAGCTAGCTAAAATGTATATTCTGTGTAGGTCTAGGTGCTAATCGTACAACATTTATGAGCATGCTTAACTTTACTTGTGAAAGTAGACCCATTTTGAGTCAATGGGTCTTAGGCTTCACTTACATGAGTAACGCCTGCATAAGTGTTTGCATGGCTGGTTTGAGTAATGAGTTGTTTAACTAGAAGATAAACATTCATCCATTGAAGTTATTTTCTTTTATTTTGGTGCTCCTTCTCTCCCCACCCCTCTGCCCGCCTCAACCTCAGCCCAGCTGAACTCTTCAGTTGCTAATAAAATTGTAGAGCTGGTTAGAAAAGAGGAGAATTCAATCCCCCCCAAAATGGGTTGAAATTTTGTCTCTGTTTTGCATTGAAATTTTCTGACTGGCTTTATAAAACTGCAAAACTAGTAAAGATTCTTCAGTCAGCTGTTCCTGCTAAGCCGGGTGACCTTGGGACAAGCCAACTGTCTTACTAATTAACAATGTACAGTATGGAATGCCATTTAATTTCTCTGAGATAAACCATTTAAAAATTGCATTTTAAATAATGAGACTAGCCCCTCTCCCGCTCTGTTTCTGTTATTAAGATTGAGGGGCAGTATTGCTTAATGAATTCAGCATGAAGCTGGGAGACAGGCACTCTTGAGTTTTAATCTCTGCTCTGGCACTGACTCACTGTGTGGCGTCAGGCAAGTCTCTTAGGGCTTTTCTACACACACAAGTTGTACTGCTTTAGCTAAAGCTGTGTAGTTAAAGCAGTACTGACCCCTACTGTGGATGCAGTTATATTGGGATAAAGGTGCTTTATACTGGTATAGCTATTTCTGTAGGGAAAGGAGAATACACTGTATCCGTATAATGTACCTTTATAACTGTGCCCACATTAGGGGTTGTATTACTATAACTAGTTTGATTTAAAAAAAAATCATCCACCCTAAATAGTATACTGGTACAAAAACTGTATGTAGACCAGGCCTTGGGCTCTGCCAGCGTTGTCATCTACAAAATCCGTCATTATGTACCTCACGGAGGTGTTGTGTGAAGGGTAACTAATTGTTGGTGAGGTGATTTGAAAATGGAAAGCTCTGCAGAAGTGCTGTGTATTATTATTTTGTTACATAAATACTGTAGATGGCTCACTAGCTCAGAACTTGTGAGTCAGGTAAGTCACTGTGGCAAAGCAGCAGCAGCTGAAAGGGACTGATAGGTGATGGCAGAGATGATGCAGGCTGCTGTGCTCTTGCTTTAAATAGATATTAATATTTAGTAGTTGTAAATATAACAAACCAGAATTCATTAGAAGAGGTAAGCTCTGCGTAGGGACGTTTGTATACCATAAAGGGGAGACATCCTCCCCCCGACCTCTGTACCTATTTTTGTTCTGAAACTATAGGCCAGGTCCTTAGCAGGTATAAATCACTGCAGCTCTGAAGTCCATGGAGTTTTGCTGGTTTTACTCCAGCTGAGGATCTTGCCCTATGTTCTAAACCAGGGATCAGCAACCTTTGGCACTGGGCCCTCCAGGGAAATCCGCTGACAGGCTGGGTCGGTTTGTTTACCTGCAGCATCCACAGGTTCGGCCAATCACAGCTCCCACTGGCCGCAGTTTGCCGTGCCAGGCCAATGGGGACCGCAGGAAGCGGCGCGGGCTGAGGGATGTGCTCGCCGCCTCTTCCCACAGCCCCCACTGGCCTGGCACAGTGAACAACGGCCAGCGGGAGCTACGGTCTGCTGAACCTGTGGACATTGCAGGTAAACAAACTGTCCCGGCCCACCAGCGGATTTCCCTGACGGGCTGCCTGCCAAAGGTTGCCAATCCCTGTTCTAAACTATATTTCACTGGATTTAATACTTGGTCTTGTCACGCATGCTTAACCTGGGCCATTGTGAAAGGATTAGGAGGGGAAAGTGATGCCCCAGCACTGAAAGCATATTTGCTCATTTTCCTTTGTAAACCTGTTTCTTCAAAGTCACTTTTGAGAGAGTGATTTTTTTGTTGTGTTTCGCAAGCAGTGACTCCGCTCTTATCCACCCAGGGAAGGAATTACACTGCAGCTCTGAAAACCCAACAACTGGCAGCTGCCGCTCGTTTCCTATCTATGTAGAATTCCACCTCCGAGCATGTGATAATTCCCAATGTTTGCCAGTGTCCATCTCCTGATCTAAGTGCAGCTGTGTGCCTAGCCCCCAGCAGCGTGCCAGCATTTGTTCGCATAAGTTTGTGATCTCTTTTTTTATTTTTGAACTGGACATACAAAAAGCACGTACACACAATTGCCTGATTCTCACAAATTGATTGATTTCTTTTCTATTAGGAGGCCTGGAGTCAATTTCCAGCTCTGCTGCACACTTCTTGTGTGACCTTGGGCAAATCTATTAATCCCCCTCTGTAAAATGGGAATAATTAGTTTGTAAACTCTTTGGGGTAGGGGGGCATCTTTTAGTTCTGTGTTTGTACAGCACCAACCACGATGTGGCCTTAGGTATCACTTCAGTACAAATAATAATGATGCTTCCTTTCATGCATGCCCTGCCTCCCCTTCCTCCCCCCCGGTCTCTCCGGTTTATTTACATTGTAAGCCTAGTACTGATCTCCACAGGGGCATGTGGATGTTACTGTAATAGCTAAAGAAAATTAAATCCAGTACACTGAATATGAATAGTTCTAGTGACTGTTGAATTGTATTTTGTTTTCACTGGTTTTTAGGTGGAGCTAGGTGTTTTCAGAGTTGTAAACATGTGTTCCATTGGGTTGCCTGGCTAAATATGTAAACATTATGTAAACAATATGCCTTTCATCAAAACAGGGTCTATGCTTCTGTCTTGCAGACTTTTGTGAACGACGTCCGGATACCTGACCAGAAATACATCACACTAAAACTGAACGATGTGATTCGCTTTGGCTACGATATCCTTATTGCCTGAGCACAGTATTACACGCTGTTTTTGTTTTTAAGTTCTCTGTGTGTTATGTTGAGGGTTAAATATCCTTAATTATGGCTAATGACTAAGTGTGTTGATATTGCCTTTCAGAGCCTCTGGATGGCTCATCAGCTTAGAATTTCTGCACTGTGGGCTTGATCCAAAACATGCAAATGTCAGCTCCCTTTGATTTTACTGGGCTTTGGATCAGGCCTTATGTTGGCAATAGCTGCATTCATCATAGGTGCCATCTCTAGCTCTCTCAACTTAATGGGACTAAATAAGTGGTCCCGGATAATCTCCATCAAAGAATATTAAAGAAACTGACACGTGAAATTGCAAGTCCAATAGCAAGGATTTTAAATGATTCTGTAAACATGGGAGGGAGGTGCATACCTTATGACTGGAGAATTGCTAATATAGTTCCTATATTTAAGAAGTGGGGGTGGGGGGAAGTGATCTTGGAAATTACAGGCTTGTAAATTTGACCTCAATTGTAGGCAAGGTCTTAGAACAAATTTTGGAAGAGAAAGTAGTTAAGAACGTAGAGGTAAATGATAATTGGGATAAAATACAACATGATTTTACAAAAGATAGATCGTGCTAGGACAACCTGATCTCCTTCTTTGAGAAGATAACTGATATTTTAGACAACGGAAATTCAGTAGATCTACGCTACCTGGCTTTCAGTAAGGCGTTTGATACAGTTCTGTGGGGGAAATTATTAGTTAAATTGGAGAAGATGGGGATTAATATGAGAACTAAAAGGTGGATAAGGAACTGCTAAAAGGGGAAAGCGACTACAAAGGGCCATTCTGAAAGATGAACTGTCAGGCTGGAGAGAGGTTACTAGTGGAGTTCCTCAGGGATTAGTCTTGGGATCAATCTTATTTAACATTTTTATTATTGACCTTGATACAAAAAGTGGAAGTGTGCTAATGAAATTTGCAGATGACACAAAGTTCCTCTCATACAGATGAAGACCGAAATATCATACAAGAAGATTTGGTCGACCTTGAAAACTGGAGTAATAGAAATGGGATGAAATTTAATAGTAGAAAGTGCAAGGTCATGCACTTAAGGACTAGCAACAAAAATTTTTGTTATAAGCTGGGGACTTATCAGTTGGAAGAGACAGAGGAGGAGAAAGACCTGGGTGTATTGATTGATCACAGGATGACTATGAGTTGCCGATGTGATGTGGCCATGAAAAAGTCCTAGGATGCATCAGACAAGGTATTTCCAGTAGAGACCGAGAAGTGTTAATACCATTACACAAGGCACTGGTGAGATCTCATGTGGAATATCATGTGCAATTCTGGTCTCCCATGTTTAAGAAAGATGAATTCAAACTGGCAATGGGTCAAAGAAAGGCTGCTAGGATGATCCGAGGAATGGAAAACCTACCTTATGAAAGGAGACTCAAAGAGCTTGGCTTGTTTAGCTGAATCAAATGAAGGCTGAGGGGAGGTACGGTTGCCCTCTATTAAAATATCAAAGGAAATACCAGGAAGGGAGAAGAGTTATTTAAGTTTAGCACTGATGTGGCCACAAGAACAAATGGATATAAACTGGCCATCAACAAGTTTATGCTTGGAATTAGTTGAAGGTTTCTAACCATCAGAGGAGTGAAGTTCTGGAACTGCCTTCCAAGGGGAGCAGTGGGGCAAAAAACCTAACTGGCTTCAAGACTAAGTTTGATAAGTTTATGGAGGGTGTGGGATGATGAGACTGGCTACATGCCATTGTAGGCAATCTGCGACTGCTAGCAGCAAATACCTTCAGTGGCTGGTGATGGGCCACTAGATGGGGAAGACTCTTGAGTTACTACAGAGAATTCTTTCCCAGGTGTCTGACTGGTGGGTCTTGCCCACATGTTCAGGGTCTAACTGATCACTATATTTGGGGGTCAGGAAGAAATTTTCCCATGGGTCAGGTTGGCAGCATGGGGCATAGGTCACTTGCAGGTTTAAACTAGAATAAATGGTGGATTCTCTGTAACATGAAGTCTTTAAATCATGATTTCAGGACTTCAGTAACTCGGCCAGAGGTTAGGGGTCTATTACAGTAGTGGATGGGTAAGGATCTCTGGCCTGCAATATGCAGGAGGTCAGACTAGATGATCCCTTCTGACCTTAAAGTCTATGAGTCTAGGTTTGTTTGTTTGTTTTTTTAACATGGAACCCTGGATGTTGCACTTCACTAGGCACCAGTCTGGGGGCAGACATGAAATTATGTTGTGTGTGAGGGAGAGGGAGAGGGAGTGGGAGAGCTCGCACAACATCTTCCTAGGATTTTATTTTTTACCCCTTCACAGTGCAGATTTTCTGCTATACTGAAGCCAACCCCATTATTTGAAGGAAAAACTTGTCTGAAAAAAATGTGCCTTTGTTGCTTTGCCTGCAGGTGATTTGTGTATGCAAACCTTAGTAGTTAAATGTCTAGCTTTTGATTTGCTCCTGCAAATCGCTGCTGGCACTAAATATGTGCAGCTGCAAACTGTACCTTCATGAGGGAGGCCAGACACTGGACATGTGGCTACTGTTTGCTTATGAAATGTGTAGACAGCCAGTCTATGCTGAAACATCCTTTGATCTTTGATATCTGCATTCTCCCCCTTCCAACCCGCTTACTGGTTTGTTCCATCCATCTGTCACATCTTGTCTTTTAGGCCGTAAGCTCTTTGCTGCAGGGACCTGTCAATTACTAGATGTCTGTACAGTGTGTGTGGCATGATGGGGCCCCAACCTAGTGGAGGTCTCTCCGCACTGCAGTATAAGGCACTGATCCAGCAAGGTGCTTACACATGTGCCCCATCTTGAGCGTCCGAGTGACATCAACAGGACTACTTGCGTACTTAAGGTGAGGCATATGTTCAAGTGCCTTGCTGAATTGTGACTTATATGGCTAATATGTTGGCATATTATTAATAATACTCCAATATCTCCTCTTGGGATCTCTGATTTCAAATATACAGGAACTTGAAGACGACTATTGTAAACTTGAATGCATCCAAGGTGTTAAGCCAATGGCTAGAGTGCAGGTAGATTTTAATGACTGTGATACAGATCTAAACTTTTCCAGTAGCTCTGGGCATTGTACGTCTTACTCAAAGGGCCTAATCATACAGCCGTTACTTGTGGATATTCCTTTTGAAATGAAATACTGCAAATGACTAGGCATCTTTATGTTGCCCCTCAGTGAGAAGACTTCCGAGAGTGAGGGCTGCAGGGTCAGTTCCCATTAAGCACAAACTGCACCAAATATAATTTCTACCCATTCTTTGCCATGATGTTTTAAAGAATGCTTTCTTTGCCTCTCTTATTCAGCCCTTTACCAAAGGCAGCATCTATTATATGCTATGAGTCAGCTGAGCTCTGTTGCATAAGGGCGTACAGCTCTTTTTCCATTGAGAGTGAGGTTTCCCTGCTATGCTCATGCCACTTGTGTCTATTTTTAGTTTAACATTTCCCATCCTGTTTCTTTTTCCCCTCTGCTCTGTGTTATCTTTATAAGGCTGCTTTTGACAACATTGCTGAATGCTTCCTTTATACATTTTCTGTGCAGCAGAAATTATCTGAGCCCAAACACATGAATATTTCCCTTTTTGAGAGGTTATAGCAATTCACCCCCCCCCCCCGAGTTACTCTCCACACAAGAAGCTAATATTGATCAAAAACTTGTTAGTGCAGAGCAGGATTGTCCCCTGGTCCTATGTGGCTATGCAGGGAGCTAAAGCTACTCTTCCTTCTCTTGCACAATCATATGGGACTATTCCAGTTATGACTTGGGCATTGAGGGGGAAGAGTAGGAGGAGCTGGGAGTGAACAGTCATGGCTCTGAATTCCTTCCCACGGCTCCTCCTGGTCCAGTCCAGCTGTGTATCACACAGTGCTGTGCCTAAAGGCTAAATATAGCCTATAGAAATTGATAGATAATGTTGCAAAATACGCACAGTGTTGTTTTAAGGCAATAATTATATTGGACCATTTAGCTCTGGTAGAATGATGACTACTTTCAGTTTCTTCATCAGTTTTTTCTTTTTAGGCATTTCCAGTTGTATAATCACATCTGTTTCAGTTACAGTATCACTGTGTCTTTAATTCCTTCCCTGCTTCCTTAACAAGTGCCGTACATTCTAACATGTATGTCTTGGAACAAATTCAACACAAAGTACCAGAGGAAGCATTAAAGGTAAGCACATATGTTATTTTTGTATGGAGATACTGGTACTTGTGAAGCGATGACAGCATTAAAGAGCAAAACCCTACAGCGTGTTCTTAAACAACGTCCTACATTTTTCGGCACACCGGTGACAGCTTTGATAATGAATTGTGGAAACAACCACACTTAAGGTTTCCCTTCAATATGTGCTTGGGAGGACCTCACCTTGAGGATAAATATATCTCCCAGCTAGCCCAGATCTACTCTCTTCCTTCCCAACACTAGCATCTAACTGAAATTATTTATGATTTCATGACTGCCAGCTAAACAAAGGGCACTAAAGCTTTAGTGTATAAAGATGAACTCTCAGCACATTAAACTTTTCTTCAGCAGGAAATCAATGTCCTTCTAGAAAGTGAGCAATGAACGGTGAATACCTTTCTCTGGGTGCTGTGGCTTATGTCAGCTCCTTAATACTTCCTCCAACAACCCAACGTAGGCTCAATTTACTCTTGCTAACAGTCTCAATTTCAATAGCCTTTTTTTCTCTCCAAAGATCCTAGATATTCTTTATGACTTTCCTTACAGAGCAGTTTCACTTCAGTGAAATGGCTCCCCTAAGCATGAGCTGCAGGATCAGGCACAAAACATACCAGACTCACTTCACCCATGACAGAAAGTCAGTCCCGTCTGGGGTGGAGTGCCATAGGTGTTTCACAACTCACAGTAACGCTGCCAAGCATTTAGAACAAGAAATACCAATACCAAATGTCTACCTTCAATTGACAGTTATAGTCTCACGCCCCTGGTTCCATATTTAAATCTACTTGTGTAGGAGGGTAGGACAGGGTGACTCTTTAATTGAACTTACTCAGACCTGATTTTTGTGGAAATGCCCTTTTCTGTAGATCCAATTAGATCATTGAACACTACCCAGCTTTAAGGGGAACCTAATTTTATGCAATATAGCTTTCTGGCCCTTCGGTCCAGAGGTGAGACAATTCATGATAAAATATGTTGAGGTGTCACTGAAGCCTTAAGAGAAGGTAGATAAAAGGGTGGTTTTGGAAGACTTCATCATACTGTTGTGAGAATAAAGAGCGGTGAGGGGGTCAGTATTTGAATCCTGAATGGAAGGGGCATTCATTCTAGTTGTCCTTAGTTTATTTTTTAAAGCGTCTCCTAATGAGAGGTTTCTTGGGGGCAATGTCACTTAATATCCTTCTAAATGAGGTATTTGAAAGCTTCTCAGCTCATATTTATATGACTCCATAGCCTTTGTTCAGGTATGTATTTTATTCTTGTTCCTAGAGCACAGCCACAATATTTGTTCTTATGTGATCACATGGGGAGATAGTTTGCTCTTTTCATTGCCTGTTGTATGGCACCACATAGCCTTGTCCACGTTTTTGCTTATGTGTCTGCAGCACGAAAAGTATACTAGTCAACTTCAGATGAGTTTCAAGGGCACTGTGAGGAAAAGGGTGGAGCAGCCGGTGGAACATGGTGGTTATACCGAATCCCCGCAAGCAAAACTGGAGAGAGGAGAGAAGAAAGCAATTACAGGTACTTGCTCAGAAACCAGTTAGTCAAGGTGCAAAACAGTCACTTACAATGCCTCTTGAGTTCTTTGCTGATTCAGAATAGAATTTCAGTAACACAGGCTACTTTTAGAAGCAATTACAGAGGTCCTCTTTCTAAACTTCTCATTTAAGTATTCTTGTTTCAGACAATGAGCCTGGCTTTCTCTGATGCAGTCTTCAGAAGAAATTTGCCAGTCTGACATTACAAGAGCGCTGTGCTATTGCAATGGTATTTGCAGTGGCATGTGGGCAGAGCAGGTCTGGCTAATTCTTGGCACCGGTCTAGTTTATTTTCAATTTCTTACACGGGAACAGGCATACGAATGGTGCCAGTGACTCAGCTTAGAAAATGCAAGGCTTCCATGGATGAGCGCCAACCTGCAGGGGATGGCGGCAGCATTGAATTCACTGCAAAAGCCCTTCGTGTTCTTAAGTAACTGCACTTCCTAACGTGATGGGGGGATTGACCTCTGTTGTATTTTGGGATGGGTGGATTGCTGCAGGAAACATAAGAACCATAGTAAACCTTTTCAGTTCAGCTGAGCCCCTTCCAATACCTTCTCCCCCATTCTCTTTGTCTGTTGTTCCTGTCCCCCCCGCACCTCTGTGCTCTTCTTCCCCGTGTCTAATCCCAACCAAGATGCCTCCTGCTTCTTCCCTACTCCTGTGGTGTTAACGGATATAGCAGCCTCTCTTCATTTACTTTACGCTCATCAGAATCATGATGCGTCCCCTTCAGTTGTGCCCAAAGGGCATCACTTACCTTTGGAGCTTCAGAGGTGTTAGATGAGCAACGATCATTTATAATGCACTCTGGTGGCTTGTTGCCTGCCATGCATTCTAGAAGCCCCAAAGTGTCAGGAAAGTTGAAGTAAACAATAACCTATGGCTAGCAGAGAGGCTGTCAGACATACTGAATGGGCCCCGTAGACCAGCAAAGGAAGGAGAGGCAGGTGGCAAGAGGGAAGAGGGTGGGGGAGCATTGTGTGGTTAAGGGAGGGAAGTCAGGGGCTGGGTTGCAGGAGAGGGATGAGAGAGGTGTGTGGATTTGGTACAAAATCTTTGTAGAAGCATCTGTCTGTTTAGGTACTTGGGTGGATCTATCGCTAATCCTCGCCAGCCTGAATGTGGTGACCTTAATCTCCCAAATTGTGTATTGCCCTTGCGAAAATCCCACTAAGCTGGGAGAGCATATTAAAGTAGCATAGCATTTCTCTTCTGTGTTTTCCCCTGTTCTTCACTCCTGTGTGTGAAAGCACATGTGTTCCTGCTCCTGATTATCATTTCTGCCCCACAGAAACTCTTTCCCTGGCGCTTTCCACGTGTCCGTGTGTCACTCTTACTTGTAATGAATACAGTAGATGTGTTGCATTCCGTCTTGCCTCCTCGAGAATCATTCACAAGCGCTCAGTTAGAGGGATGGACTTGGCTGTGATTAGCTGTGACACAGAGGAGGGTGAAAGGAGGTGAACTTTATCTTGGCTTTGGGGAAAACTGTCTAGCCCTAAAAGAAAAGGAGTACTTGTCTGAAACCTGTCTAACCCTAGAGTGACATGAGCCAGATTCTTGAAACGAGTTGCAAATATCGAGTTTGTAAGCTCCAAATGTAATTAATTTACATTTGTCACCCACTGGCTGATATCTTGGCAGCATGCAGAGATTATGCAGGTGCTTTCCTACTTTGGTTCTTTTTATCACTTGTCACCTTGCAAAATAAGCAGGGCTTTTTTGTTGTTGTTTTCCAATTGAACCCATGTAATGTAGGCAGTTGATACTTGGAAATATCTGCAAATGCAGCATCTAATGTGATCCCTCAAACACGGTGACCTACTTTCCTGGTGTGTAACTCCTGCTAACACATATTTAATGTTCACTTGCCAGAACAAAACTTAGTTGAATTCATAAAGATTCAGATTGCCTCGGAGGGGTGAATTTTAAGGATTCTGTTGCTTGCTCCCACTGCTCAGTGTCCAGTCAGGCAAGAGGTTGAGTGTCCTCTGCAAAGTGCTGAGCTCCTGTTAATCGCATTAAAGAAGTGGGTGTTGAGAGTGCTGAGTATTTTGAAGGAGGCACTCAGCAGGATGGGACCCAGTGGACTCACCCACAGCCCACCTAAGTCAATGGAAAGAGCTTGATGGGCTTTGGATCAGGCCCCCAACCCTTTGGAAGATGAACTAGCAGAGATCATGCTTAGCCTGTGTCCAAGTTTTGACTCATTCACTTTATCTTCAGTTATACATGCATTTTTACTCTGTGTTTTTTGAGGATTGGCAGTGGTTTAAAATCATTGTTCTTTCTTCCATTAATATCTTTACAGCAAGTAGGTTTATATAGTGGCAGTGAGAAAGAGGCTTTGGAGAAAGAACCGTTCTGCTAAGCCTGTAGGTATTTAGTAATTTGCTTGTAGCAATTTAAAGCACGATCTGTGGTGACAATGGCCTTTAAAAATCATTATAGTTCCAAGGGGAGGAAAAGGAGCAAGGAGGCAGGGCTTTTATAGGAGGGCAGGTTTAAAAAAATGCTAGAGCAGGTTAGGAATGGGGGATGATATCAAAAACAATGAATTGGAAAGAGGGGTCTCAACTGTGCTTTTCTGTTTGTTCTTTCCCATAATACCCAATAAATCTTTATACTATTAAAAAAAGAATCCTTGTGACTTTTTTAAGTGCATTGCCTTTAAAGTGCAACATATAATCAACCATTGGAGCTTGCTCCTACAGGATGTTATTGAGGCAAGTAGCTTAAATTAAGTGAGGATTAGAAATTCTTATGAATAAGAAAAGCAGCCACAGTTTGACTAGCTAGTGTTAAAAATAAGCAGTATTAGTTCTCATGCTTTATGGGATAAGCTGATCACTGGCTGGATTAGGGAGACATAACTCCCCACATAGATGGTGTTGCACAATTACTTTGCATTATGCAGATTTGAAGACAGTGGAGCACTTGCCATTGGCCATGGCATATTGGGCTAGATGGACCATAGGTAGGTTTTGACATGACGGCTCCCTTGGTCTCTGCATAATTATAGATTGGTCATACAAGGGGTAGTCTGTGTGTGTGTGTGTGTGTGTGTGTGTGTGTGTGTGTGTGTGTGTGTGTGTAAGCATCCTGCAATACTTGTGCAGTCTAGTGTATAGCAATTTAAACATACTATTGTTGTAGCTTAAAAACAGTGTGGTGCGTTGTTGTTGTTTTTTAAATCCTTTAGTATCCAGAACCTTACAGTGCTGGCAGATCAAAATAAACACTGATGGCTTGATTTTTCAGAAGTGTGGCATGCCCAGAGCTCCCATTTGAAATTGGCACCTTTGTAAACAGGGCCATGATTTTCCACCCTTTAATTTAATTTCCTTCGAATTCTGTGAAACAGTCTGCATACAAGTGACAATTGGTTAACTATATTCCTGGGCGCTGGAGAGGACAGAGGGTCTTGTGCTTGAGGCACTTGATTGGGACTCCGGAGATCTGGTTTCAGTTTCTGCCTCTGCCAAAGAGTTCCTTGGACTAGTCATTTGGGTTTCCATTTCCCATCTGTAAAATGGGGATAATACTTCCTTTGTGTCTGTCTTCTCTGTCTAGATTGGAAGCTCTTCGGGAGAGGGGCTGTCTCGTACCCTGGGTTTGAACAGCGCCTAGAACAATGGAGCTCTGATCTCTACTGGGTTCTAGGCGCTACCATAATACAAATAATAATATTGATAAAAGTTTAAACCTACTATTGAGGATGAGGAACTATAACATTTGTAACTGATTCGCTGGAGTCCTTGCTTCTAACAGTTCTGTGTAGTTAAATTATGGTGTACTGTAAATGAAATGGGCAGCTTTCAAGTCTTGGGGCCAAATCCGTCACTGGAGTGAGCTGGTGCAGCTCACGTGGAGTCAGTTTGAGCTGTTGCTGCTTTTGTAGTGGTGGATTTAGCCCTTTGGCTACTTTCACCCTGAGGTCATAACATCTGCATTAGAGGATAGGAGAAACCACCATCTTAGATATGCAGCTATCTATATCTCATCTGATCCAGTTTGAAGGAACCTACAGCACATCAAATACTGACTAAAAAATTGATACAAATAAGTTTTGGCCATTCCAATGCAAAACCCTCCAATATTAATGTATACTCACATCAATTACAAGAGACCATGGTATAGGTTTACCCCACTTTAAAAAACAACAACTTACAGATAAAAACGGCCAAGGATTTCTTTAGTTCCCCCCTCCCCCCCAGCTAAATTGTAATCTACTATTAGAAAAAATGACAGAGGTTTTAGGAATTACTTGACTTAAAACTATTAAAATTGGATCTTTTCCCTCTTCCCCCCTCCCCAGGCCTACTCCTTAATGAGCCTGCTATACTACATCTTCTGAAGATGGAAGTTGTGCGATTAATAATTAATCAAAAAATGCTTGATTGAGAGAGTGTAGGTTTCTGATGCTTTTGTTGTGAATAGCAAGCTTCAAAACCTGATTATGTTCTCGTCAGCAAAGGAACTTACCATTATTGTCTCTTTTCCTTTGTAATTTTAACCTCGTTTGGGCTACTGGGTAAGTACCAGCCTTTAGCACTAAATCAGGAGGCTGCCAGGAACCCCATCAGTTATATTATCAAAGAAATGGAACCCCGTCATGATCAAAGCTGCATGTTTAAAGTGAGAGCTTTCTCTCAGGAAGCTGTTAGAGTGGCTGCATTAATGCATAGTTTCCTCTTTTCCTTGTGCAGCTGGACTGCATTTTTGGTCCGGACCTTTGTTGCCTTATCACTTTTGTTTTAAAAAAAAAAAAAAAACTACCCATCCCCCATTACAGGAGTAAATTGCTGAACAGAACACATGCATGTCAGTAGCCTTCTCTGTATGACACTGTCACCAATCATTCAATATTTGTCTAGCTGAATGCTCATGCTGATCTCAGTTCTGTCATCTACAAGAATAGTTTTCAGACTTTCTGCCTGAATTGATGAGCCAAGAAATATGTTTGAATAATTTGGTAACATCTGGACAGATTGGCATGACGTTGGGAGGGATGGTAATGAGCTGCTATCAATCAGGCGGACCGTAATATGATTTAAATGACTGAGTAGTTATTTTTCATTTATGCTCCTCCTGGCACCAGCAGTTTGGGCAGTTTCCATGTTTCTGTGCATTCCCAACAGCCCTGTGGATTTAAGGCAACTTGTGTCTAAGGTGGTTGGTGTGTATAATAGGGCGGGCAAAATCTTATCATCCATAATTCCCCACAGATTGTAAGAAATTCTCCTTTTGGGGCCAGATCCTCAGTTGGTGTAAACCAGTATAGCTCTGCTGAAGTCAGTGGACCTATGCAGATTTACATCAGCTGAGGATCTGGCCCTTTGGGTTAGAGTTGAAAGTTAGCAAGCTCCGCTCACTTAATATAATTGCTTATTTCAAATCAGGTTTAATTTAGAAGCTAAAATGTGATGGAAAATTAATGGTTCCTAAAATATTTTAGCCAGACATAAAAAGAGAGAAATGCAGTCCCCTCCCCTTCTAGCTGTGCCCTTTGCATTCAACTTGGAAGTTGAGTGGAATGAAGTTGTAATTTATTCCCTTATCCTTATAGGATGATCAGGGACAGCAGAATGACCGCAAAACAAATGAAGTTCTCTTCTCTTCCCCCCTCCCCAAATATTTAATCTTACAATACTGATACTTTTTAACATACTACATACAATCTGATCTTGCTGACAAAGCCACGTGGGCAGACTCTGTGTGCTGTTCGGTGCCCCCGAGGAGGAGGAGGGCATTAATTGGCTTTCAGTCCTGGCAGTGTAAGTTAGAGCAGGCTTTAGGCTGCTCTAATGCGTGCTGGCTAGAATGGTCACTGAGAGCAATGCACTCTGACCATGCCTCTTCCAACTTTGATATGCTCCTTACATTGGGCATTGGGCCATCTTTGTCACTCATGGATCCATTACACAAGGGGAATACCCAGTTGCCCTTCTATGGCTGCTGGAGCAGCTTAAAGCAGCTGGAAAGAGGGGCTGAGGATACAACTAGTCAATTTTTGTTTTGTTTTCTTTTTTTTGGCTTCCCTCCACCCCAGTTTTCATTCTGTCTTCACAGTTATATAAGAATGGCCATACTGGGTCAGACCAACGGTCCATCTAGTCCAATATCCTGTCATCTGACTCTGGCCAATGCCAGCTGCTTCAAAGGGAATGAATCAAACTGGCAAATATCAAGTGATCCATCCCCTATTGTCCACTCCCAGCTTCTGGCAGTCAGAGGTTTAGTGACACCCAGACCATGGGGTTGCATTCCTGAACACTTTGGCTAATAGCCATTGATGGACCTATCCTCCAGGAACTTATCTAATTCTTTTTTGAACCTTCTTATAGTTTTGGCCTTCACAACATCCCCTGACAATGAGTTCCACAGGTTAACTCTGTGTTATGTGGGGAAGTACTTCCTTTTGTTTGCTTTAAACCATCTGCCAATTAATTTCATTGGGTGACCCCTGATTCTTGTGTTCTGTGAAAGAGTAAATAACACTTCTCTAGTCAATTTCTCCACACTGTTCAGATATCTATCATATCCCCCATTAGTCATCTCTTTTCCAAGCTGAAAAGTCCCAGGCTTTTTAATCTCTCCTCAAATGCAAGCTGTTCCATACCCTTAATCATTTTTGTTGCCCTGCTCTGTGCCTTTTCCAATTCTAATATAACTTTTTTGAGATTGGGCAACCAGAACTGTACACAGTATTCAAGATGTGAGCATACCATAAATATATATAGTGGCATGACGATATTTTCTGTTTTATTATCTATCCCTTTCCTCATGGTTCCTAACATTCTTTCAGCTTTTTTGACTGCTGCTGCACATTGAGTGGATGTTTTCAGAGAACTATCCACAGTGACTCCTAGATCCCTTTCTTGAGTGGTAACTGCTAAATTAGACCCCATCATTTTGTATATATAGTTGGGATTATGTTTTCTAATGTGCATTACTTTGCGTTCATCAACATTGAATTTCATCTTCCATTTTGTTCTCCGGTCCCCTAGTTTTGTGAGATCCCTTTGTAACTCTTTGCAGCCTGCTTTGGACTTAACTATCTTGCGTAGTTTTGTATCATCTGCAAATTTTGCCATCTCACTGTTTACACCTTTTTCCGGATCATATACGAATATGTTGAACAGTACTTGTCCCTGTACAGACCCCTGGGGGACACCATTATTTACCTCTCTCCAATCTAAAAACTGACCCTTTAGTCCTACCCTTTATTTCCTGTCTTTTAAGCAGTTACTGATCCTCTAATCCCATGATTGCTTACTTTACTTAAGAGCTTTTCATAAGGGACTCTGTCAAAGGCTTTCTGAAAGTCCAAGCAATCTATATCCACTGAATCCCCCTTGTCCATATTGTGACTGGATCGGGCCAGATGGCTACAGAAAACTGATAGAAGGCAGATATATTAGCCCCAGTATTAGGTTAAGTAGGTCCCTTTTCCTTGGGTAAGGTAACAGAGAAGGTTCCAGAACAATCAGAAACTTTCTGGAAACAATTAAGGCATACAGGCTGATTAGAACACCTGCAGCCAATCAAGAAGCTGCTAGAATCAATTAAGGCAGGCTAATCAGGGCACCTGGGTTTAAAAAGGAGTTCACTTCAGTTTGTGGTGCGCGTGTGAGGAGCTGGGAGCAAGAGGCATTAGGAGCTGAGAGTAAGAAGGCGGACTGCTGGAGAACTGAGGAGTACAAGCATTATCAGACACCAGGAGGAAGATCCTGTGGTGAGGATAAAGAAGGTGCTGGGAAGAGGCCATGGGGAAGTAGCCCGGGGAGTTGTAGCTGTCGCACAGCTGTTCCAGGAGCCACTGTAGACAGCTGAAATCCATAGGGCCCTGGGCTGGATCCCAGAATAGAAGGTGGGTCCGGTTCCCCCCATCCCTCCAACTCCCTACTTGATACTGGAGGAGTTGAACTGGGCTGTGGGTTCCACCAGAGGGGAAGGTCTCTGGCCTGTTCCCCGATCCACTAGGTGCATCAGCAGACACTGCAGGGATCGTTCTTCTTCCTTTTCCCATGCTGGCCAGTGATGAGTCTAACTGCGTGAACGGCAGATTTGAGCCACGAAAGTGGCCAAACTGAGGGGCTGCCGTGAACCTCTGAGGCAAGAAAATCCGCCAATAAGCGCAGGACCCACCAAGGCAGAGGAGGAACTTTGTTACAATATACTTGTTCACCCCTCAAAGAATTCTAGTAGATTGGTGAAGCATGATTTCCCTTTACAAAAGCCACATTGACCCTTCCCCAACAAATCATGTTCATCTATGCATCTGATGATTCTGTTCTTTACTATAGTTTCAAGCAAATCCTCCCCTCAGGGATGTCCTTGTCCGAACCACGTGCTCCTCTGCAGCTGTCGGCCTTCCCTCAGCTCTTAGTTTAAAAACTGCTGTATGACCTTTTTAATTTTTACATGCCAGCAATCTGGTTGCATTTTGGTTTGGTTGGAACCCATCCTTCCTGTATAGACTCCCTCTTTCCCAAAAAGTTCTCCAGTTCCTAATAAATCTGAACCCCTGCTCCCTACACCATCATCTCATCCACACATTGAGACCCTGAAATTCTGTCAGAACTAAGAGACGACTAAGGGGAATATGATAGAAGTCTATAAAATCATGCCTGTGTGGAGCAAGTAAATAAGGAAATGTTATTTACTCCTTCTCATAATACAAGAACTAGGGGTCACCAAATGAAATTAATAGGCAGCAGGTTTAAAACAAACAAAAGGAGATATTTCTTCACAAAATGCACAATCAACTTGTGGAACTCTTTGTCGGAGGATGTTGTGAAGGCTAAGACTTTTATAACAGGGTTCAAAAAAGAACAAGATAAGTTCCTGGAAGATAGGTCCGTCAATGGCTATTAGCCAGGATGGGCAGAGATTGAAAACCATGCTCTGAAGTGTCCCTAGCCTGTGTTTGCCAGAATGGGCAACACAGGATGGATCACCTGGTGATTACCTGTTCTGTTCATTTTCTCTGAAGCACTGGCATCGGCTACTGTCGGAAGACAGGCTAGTGAGCTAGATAGACCACTGCTCTAACCCAGTAAGGCCATTCTTATGTTCTTAAAGGTTTTGGTCACTTCTTACTCCTTTTTTTAAATGGTTTGCCGGTCCCTATTTTTGATACCTTTCACTTAGCAGTTACAATTTATTCATAGTGAGAAATCTTTCTCCTTTGAATTTTAAAAGGTCACAGGAGCACTGTGAATGTAGCTTTCTTTTAAATGCTGTGGGGAGAAAGTACATAAAATAAGTTTTCAACCTCACTTGATCTGTAGTCCTACGAGAGATCATATGTTTATAATTTCCATACATGAAGAAAAGCCCTTGAGCAGGGCCTGTGGTCAGTAAATGCTGTATTTTTAAAACAAAATTACTATATTTGGACTGTCATTTTCAAAGCCAGCATTCCGGATTTGTTAGTTTCTCAATTAGATTTCTTCTAAAATATTCCAATCGGTGGTTGTTAGGTTTGTGGGGAGAGGAGGGTTAACTCTTACTTCAGGCGTACTTTTTAACTGTATATCCTATTGCTGCCATAGCAATAAAAACTAATTCCCACCCTTTCCACACTAAGCTGGCAGGATAGATCAGTGCAGGGCAATCCGACGATTCTTTTCAAGCAGCTCAGTGTGTGGTTTGAAAGCACAAGTCAAGTAACGGCTGTCTAGGCAGTTGTAACTTGAATATGATGCGATAGAAGAAAACAGGATTTAAAATATGTCCAATAATGGACATGCTGATAGCTGTCATTGCTGGAAACATCTAATGCATAGGTATGAGGGGCTCAAGAGTACAGATATGCATCCTTGCAAAATTGCTATGAACATCTGCTAGCCCAAGTGTGCCATCCGCTCTTGGTCCCTCACCGTGCTGAGAATGACAAATGAAAGTTATTTTACATGCCTCTTTAAATAAGCAATGAAAATCTTGTCTCGGGCAAGCTAGGGGGTATAATCTTTACTCTTTATACTACAGTAGCACCCAGAGGCCCTAATCAGGATCAGCTAAATGTTTTGCAAACGTGTGAAAAAATGCCCTGAATACCTAGGACCCTCATCTCAATTAACTTTAGTGGGGAATTTGCACCATGTGACTCAGCTGACCAATCAAAACTGGCATTGCCAAGACACCATCGGAAAATGAATAATAAATGATAACCGTTTCCCGCGGCGGGGGAATAGAGAACATTTCTAGAAAAGTCTGGTTATGTTCATGAAAATGTTTGGGTTTTTTCCCCGCGTGGCCAGATTTCATGGGGGCAGTGTTTTTGAATGAAACTTTTTGATCAGTTCCATTAGCCATCGTTTTCTCATTACAAAGACCTGATATTGCACTGAGATCGATTTGACTGAATCCCTGAAATCGCATAGCGCTTCATTGAATCCCAACGCAGGAGACGTCTGCCTGAGTAGAGGTTACTGCCTGATAAAGGCTAAGCTCTGGTCTACACTAGGAGTTGAGGTCAAACTTAGCAGCGTTAAATCGATTTCACCCTGCACCCCTCCACATGACGAAGCCCTTTTTTCGACTTAAAAGGCTCTTAAAATCGATTTCCTTGCTCCACCCCCGGCCTTGCTGGGTCGAATTTGGGGTACTGTGGATACAATTAGACAGTATTGGCCTCCGTGAACTATCCCAGAGTGCTCCATTGTGACCGCTCTTGACAGCACTTTCAACTCAGATGCACTGGCCAGGTAGACAGAAAAAGGCCCGCGAACTTTTGAATTTCAATTTCCTGTTTTGGCCAGTGTGGCAAGCTGTAGGTGACCATGCAGAGCTCATCAGCAGAGGTGACCATGCAGAGCTTATCAGCAGAGGTGATCATGATGGAGTCCCAGAATCGCAAAAGAGCTCGAGCATGGACCGAACGGGAGGTACGGGATCTGATCGCTGTATGGGGAGAGGAATCCGTGCTATCAGAACTACGTTCCAGTTTTCAAAATGCAAAAACATTTGTCAGAATCTCCCAGGGCATGAAGGACAGAGGCCATAACAGGGACCCGAAGCAGTGCCGTGTGAAACTTAAGGAGCTGAGGCAAGCCTACCAGAAAACCAGAGAGGCGAACGGCAGCTCCGGGTCAGAGCCCAAAACATGCTGCTTCTATGATGATCTGCATGCCATTTTAGGGGGTTCAGCCACCACTACCCCAGCCGTGTTGTTTGACTCCTTCAGTGGAGATGGAGGCAACGCGGAAGCAGGTTTTGGGGACGAGAAAGATAGCTCACAGCAAGCAAATGGAGAAGCCGGTTTTCTCGACAGCCAGGAACTGTTTCTCACCCTGGACCTGGAGCCAGTATCCCCCAAACCCACCCAAGGCTGTCTCCCAGACCCGCCAAGAAGAGAAGGGACCTCTGGTGAGTGTACCTTTTAAAATACTGTACATGGTTTAAAAGCAAGCATGTTTAATGATTAATTTGCCGTGGCATTCGCGGCTCTCCTGGATGTACTCCCAAAGCCTTTGCAAAAGGTTTCTGGTGAGGGCAGCCTTATTCCATCCACCATGGTAGGACACTTTACCACTCCAGACCAGTAGCATGTACTCGGGAATCATTGTAGAACAAAGCATTGCAGTGTATGTTTGCTGGCGTTCAAACAACATCCGTTCTTTATCTCTCTGTGTTATCCTCAGGAGAGTGATATCATTCATGGTCACCTGGTTGAAATAGGATGCTTTTCTTAAGGGGACATTCAGAGGTGCCCTTTCCTGATGGGCTGTTTGCCTGTGGCTGAACAGAAATGTTCGCTGCTGTTAGCCACGGAGAGGGTGGAGGGGCTAGCCACAGGCTGGGGGGAGGCAAAATGCAACCTTGGAACGAAAGCACATGTGCTATGTATGTAATGTTAACAGCAAGGTTTACCGTGAAAGAGTGTACCCATTGTTCTATAAAATGTGTCTTTTTAAATACCACTGTCCCTTTTTTTTTCTCCACCAGCTGCATGTGTTTCAAGGATCACAGGATCTTCTCCTTCCCAGAGGCTAGTGAAGATCAGAAGGCGAAAAAAACGCATTCGCGATGAAATGTTCTCTGAGCTCATGCTGTCCTCCCACACTGACAGAGCACAGACGAATGCATGGAGGCAGACAATGTCAGAGTGCAGGAAAGCACAAAATGACCGGGAGGAGAGGTGGCGGGCTGAAGAGAGGGCTGAAGCTGAAAGGTGGCGGCAGCGTGATGAGAGGAGGCAGGACTCAATGCTGAGGCTGCTGGAGGATCAAACTAGTATGCTCCAGCGTATGGTTGAGCTGCAGGAAAGGCAGCAGGACCACAGACAGCCGCTACAGCCTGTGTGTAACCAACCACCCTCCTCCAACTTCCATAGCCTCCTCACCCAGACGCCCAAGAACGCGGTGGGCGGGCCTCTGGTCACCCAGCCACTCCACCCCAGAGGATTGCCCAAGTAACAGAAGGCTGGCATTCAATAAGTTTTAAATTTTTAAAGTGCTGTGTGGCCTTGTCCTTCCCTCCTCCACTACCCCTCCTGGTGCTTCTCTCCTCCACCACCCCTCCTGGGCTACCTTGGTAGTTATCCCTCTAGTTGTGTGATGAATTAATAAAGAATGCATGAATGTGAAGCAACAATGACTTTATTGCCTCTGCAAGCGGTGATCGCAGGGAGGAGGGGAGGGTGGTTAGCTTACAGGGAAGTAGAGTGAACCAAGGGGCGGGGGGGTTTCATCAAGGAGAAACAAAGAGAACTTTCACACCGTAGCCTGGCCAGTCATGAAACTGGTTTTCAAAGCTTCTCTGATGCGCACCGTACCCTCCTGTGCTCTTCTAACTGCCTTGGTGTCTGGCTGTGCGTAACCAGCAGCCAGGCGATTTGCTTCAACCTCCCACCCCACCATAAACATCTCCCCCTTACTCTCACAGATATTGTGGCGCGCACAGCAAGCAGTAATAACAGTGGGAATATTGGTTTTGCTGAGGTCTAACCGAGTCAGTAAACTGTGCCAGCGCGCTTTTAAACGTCCAAATGCACATTCTACCACCATTCTGCACTTGCTCAGCCTGTAGTTGAACAGCTCCTGACTACTCTCCAGGCTGCCTGTGTACAGCTTCATGAGTCATGTCATTAAGGGGTAGGCTGAGTCCCCAAGAATAAGTATAGGCATTTCAACATCCCCAGTGGTTATTTTCTGGTCTGGGAAGAAAGTCCCTTCCTGCAGCTTTTGAAACAGACCAGAGTTCCTGAAGATGCGAGCATCATGTACCTTTCCCGGCCATCCCACGTTGATGTTGGTGAAATGTGCCTTGTGATTCACCAGTGCTTGCAGCACTACTGAAAAGTACCCCTTGCGGTTTATGTACTCGCTGGCTTGGTGCTCCGGTGCCAAGATAGGGATATGTGTTCTGTCTATTGCCCCACCACAGTTAGGGAATCCCATTGCAGCAAAGCCATCCACTATGACCTGCATATTTCCCAGGGTCACTACCCTTGATATCAGCAAATCTTTGATTGCATTGGCTACTTGCATCACAGCATCTCCCACAGTAGATTTGCCCACTCCAAATTGATTCCCGACTGACCGGGCATTGCAAGCTTCCACAGGGCTATTGCCACTCGCTTCTCAACTGTGAGGGCTGCTCTCATCTTGGTATTCTTGCGCCTCAGGGCAGGGGAAAGCAAGTCACAAAGTTCCATAAAAGTGCCCTTATGCATGCGGAAGTTTCGCAGCCACTGGGAATCGTCCCAGACCCGCAACACTACGCGGTCCCACCAGTCTGTGCTTGTTTCCTGAGCCCAGAATCGGTATTCCACCACATGAACCTGCCCCATTAGCACCATGATGCCCACATTGCCAGGGCCCGTGCTTTGAGAGAAGTCTGTGTCCATGTCCTCATCACTCTCATCACCGTGCTGACGTTGCCTACTCGCTCGGTTTCGCTTTTCCAGGTTCTGGTGCTGCATATACTGCTGGATAATGCATGTGGTGTTTAATGTGCTCCTAATTGCCAAAGTGATCTGAGCAGGCTCCATGCTTGCCGTGGTATGGCGCCTGCACAGAAAAAAGGCGCGGAACGATTGTCTGCCGTTGCCCTGACGTAGGGAGGGGCGACTGACGACATGGCTTACAGGGAATTAAAATCAACAAAGGGAGTGGCGTTGCAAGAAACTGAATGGCCCCCTCAAGGATAGAACTCAAAACCTTGAGGATAGAACTCAAAACTGGGTTTAGCAGGCCGTTGATTTCATGGAGGAGGGAGGAGAAAATGAATACAAAACAAATCTGGTCTATTTCTTGTTTTGAGCCACTTCATCTATCTTTATACATCTTGCTGGCAGCAGACTGTACAGTACGACCGCTAGCCATCGTCATCTCCTTTGTGCTCGGCGGAAGACGGTGCAGTATGATTTCTGCCCATTGTCTTCTGCTGGCTGCTGATTAAAAGACTGTGCACTGCTAGTAGGACTCAATCGCCATGAGACTAAACTTAAAAGGGAAATGACCTGGCTGAGTCTCTCCCATGTTTGCCCAGGTGCCCCTGACCTCATTGAGGTCGATTAAAAGAGCACCCAGGACTACATCGACGGCGGCTACCTATCATATTGCACTGTCTGCTGCCAAAGGCAATAAACTGCTGCTGTGTAGCAATGCAGTATCGCGTCTGCCAGCACCCAGAAGACAGATGGTGATGGTTAGCTGAGCAGGCTCCATGCCTGCCATGGTATGGCGTCTGCACAAAGGCGCAAAACGATTGTCTGCCCTTGCTTTCACGGAAGGAAGGAGGGAAGGGGTGCCTGATGATATGTACCCAGAACCACCCGTGACAATGTTTTAGCCCCATCAGGCACTGGGATTTCTACCCAGAATTCAAATGGGCGGCGGAGACTGCGGGAACTGTGGGATAGCTACCCACAGTGCGACACTCCAGAAGTCGACGGTTGCCTCGGTACTGTGGACACACTCCGCCGACTACATGCACTTAGAGCATTTGTGTGGGGACACACACTCGACTGTATAAAAACGCTTTCTACAAAACCAACTTCTATAAATTCGATCTAATTTCGTAGTGTAGAAAGTGGCTACAAGTAACTGTATGAGTTGTGTGAGTTGTACTTTGCATCATATGGGTTACATGGTGTTATCCAGCAACTCTAGAACTCTAGGTTTTTTTCACTCTTTGGGGCAGGGACCATCTCTCTGTTTTGTGTGTGTGGCGTGAGGGCAGATGGCCAGTGTGATGGGGCCCTGATTTTAGACACAATCATTCTGCAGGGTCGTAACAAGGTTGGGCAGATTTGCTCATGACAATATTTATGTATCAACCTGAGAGTCATCTTCTGTAATTCATAAATGCCAATCCAGCTTTTCATTGGAGAGGGAATGAGGGAGTGAAGTTTGGTGTATAGTGTGCTCAGCCCATAATGAGTCTGAGTTGCCTTTGGCAAGCAACATTACTTTCTGTGGCTTTGTTGGCTGAAGATAACGTGGTGGCCGCACAGAGGATCCACTGCCTCTATCCCTCTGGTCTTGGGAAAGTAATGGTGGAAAGGATTTCTTCCAACCCGTGCGCTGTATCAGTCTCCTCTTTCCAGTATAAACGTTGCATGGTTCGGATCAGCACCAACATTCAGCACAGGTCATTGCTCAGGGTAGGATCCCTGCTTGCCATGGGTTGGAATGAAGGTCGCTAACAGAAATCTGGAGCGTGCCCAGCCGAAACTGGTTTAAATGTAAAGAGTTGCCGAGCTCACACCACTTACACCCATGTGCCTAGCGAGGAGAGAAGGTCTCCCATAGGACACTGAGAAAGGATTTGTAATGAGGCTCAGTGCATTCCCAGCACTAGGAACCGTGAGATGTGCCCTGGTAGCACTGGTGTAGATGCAGGATCTTGCAGCAGCTTGAGTGTCGTTTCACAGGGTGGCTGCTCTCTCTCATGCTGAGCTAATGCGAGAGAAGTAACTTGAATGCAGCTCACTTAACTTTGCAGTGAAAAGTCACCATAAGAAATTGCCAGCCCAATCGTGTTGTTCAGGATTGGGGTCATAGGCAGGATGTGGCCTTTACTGCAGACCTCCTCTTATTTATACCTCCCTTCACCTTTACTACTTTGTATTTCCATACTAAGCCCAGTCCTGCAATCTGTCAAAGACAAAGCTCCCATGATTTTCACCTGGAGGTTTGCATCCAGTAGAACTGCAGGATTGAGAACTGTAAGATTAAAGGAATAGGTTAAATCCCCCATTAAGACGTCCATGTCTTTAAATTCTTCCAGATTTTCAACATTACACTTTTTTCACATTTATTTTGCGTTTTGCTCAGCTGGGACAATGAATTGTGGTAGAGTTGCTCTTTGATTTCTAGGCAATAATATAATGCTAACGTTTGGGTTTGCAGCTCAGCAGGGAATACTTAAAATCCAAAAGCAAACAAGTGTTCATTGGAATTTCTCTCCTTTTTTTTTGCCCCTTCTTTCTTTTTCGCTGCTCCCCTCACCCAACAAAACTTGGGGTCTGAACTAAATTGGGGGGAGACACTGGCAGTTTGAGCCAATGATATTTTGTAGTGAAATGCTGGAAAACAGTGCAAGTATAAGAAAGACCATTGAGACTCAATCAGTCCACTTGCACCTTCCTGTTAGCAGACTCTGTACTCTGTTGCCTTTATGAATCTGATAGCCAACGCCTACTGATATTTGCTGTCATGGTAACTTCTTGTTTTCCCTTCCCAGAGACAGCTACTTATCGCACACCCCTTTATGGTCAGCCTTCATGGTGGGGAGAAGATGATGCAAATAACAAACTAGAAAGGCAGGAGGACAGAAGGCAAGAAGAACATTATTCAGGTAATGGAGATGGTCTTTTGGGGGAAAACTGATGCTTTTTATTTCCTGCTGCACAACACCCTCTTTCAGAATTGTAATGGCTAAAATTCCATGTGCTCTTTAAATTTGTCCAAAATGGGAATAAGGGGATATAAAATAACATGCGTTTTACCTGACATTGTGTGAAATGACAAATAATGAAAGTTGCCTTGGTAATACACTTTTAAATCCAGATAAATAAATACCAAGAACACTACCCCAACAGGTCCTCTTGATTTCTGTTAACACCATGGAGGACACTAATACATTAAGAAATCAAGCTCTGATACCCGCTTCACATCCGCAGGTAGTCAAGCACTTATGTGTCTAAAGTTAAGTAGATGCTGATGTGGTCATGCAGGATCTGGGCTTAAGAAATTACACTGAAGAATAAATTGGCTGTAGTTATTAACTCTGGGATAAAGTCGCAAAGGAACCTAAGGACCATCCCAAACCCCACCACCTTCTGCTCCATGTTCAAGGTCCACTTCATCATCCTGCATTCTCTAACATAAACACTGAGCAACCTACAAATTTAGAGGGGAGCCAACCCAACAACCTCCCAAAATAAAACAAAAAACCTACCCAAATAAATATTCCACTGCACACACAATTCTTCTTCTGGGGAGTGAGAGAATAAAAAAACTACACATAACAGATGTTAGTCACATTGCTTACTGAAGTTCTCAGGTACTACAGCGATGAGGGTGGTATACAAACAATCAGACTATACAGTACAGTACCAGTAATTTAGGCTTTTAATCTAACAGTGATGTGGTGCCTGTAAAGTGTGTTCTTCCATATTTTTGTATCTGTAGAAAGAACGAAGGAGATATCCCAGCATGAAGGGGAGATCAATGGTAATGTTATTGCTTATAGAGATTCCCAGGAACAGTCTGTGTATGCATTCAGAAGAGAACCTAGTTATTTCGAAATCCCAACGAAGGATTTCCAACAGCTGGCAAAATCTCCTGAAACGCAGGTCTACGAAATCCCGACGAAGGACATTGATGCTGTGGTGCCACCCGTTGTGCAAAGCCATGCCTCTTTTACCATTGAATTTGATGACTGTACCCCTGGTAAAATAAAGATAAAAGATCATGTAACTAAGTTTTCACTCAGACAGAGAAGACCCTTCAGTAAGGATGCGGGTCACACAGAGATGATGTCAGCGGAGAGCAAGGTGGCTGATTGGCTGGTTCAGAATGACCCAAGTTTGATGAGAAGGCAGTCTCCGGGAGATGATGTGTATAGTACAAAGAGTGATCTGCCGGTTCATGTGAGGACACTGAAAGGTAAGCTGTTGTTTTTCATGCTGACTAGTCCGTGTGCTTGCCTTCCAAGTACAGCATAAGTAAGGGGGGTGGGGGGAAAATGTTACCCTTTTTCTCAGCCCAAAGTTCACAGGGTAAGAACCACTTATCTGTGACAGGTATTTTTATAATCACTATCGACACTTCTAAGCCTAGTTCAGCTGGCAGACGGCCCACCTGCTGGACATAGAAGCCACTTGTGATGCTGGCAGTGGAATGTTCTAACCTGGTTCCCACCTGGCTTTATCACGGCAAGTCGTCAGACATACTCATCTCAAACAGAGTTTCCGTTTCAGATGTTCAAGT
Organism: Dermochelys coriacea; assembly: GCF_009764565.3. Taxonomy (NCBI): domain Eukaryota; kingdom Metazoa; phylum Chordata; order Testudines; family Dermochelyidae; genus Dermochelys; species Dermochelys coriacea. Next base: position 111,777,554 of record NC_050073.1, read on the forward strand.
TCTTCGTCATGCCATTAAGGCAGGTTAGAAACAAGTTTAACCGTTAGTTAATCTCTTCTCTTGGCCTCCTGTTATGGTAGGAATGATGTTTGCTTTTCTAGCACTAGGTTCACAATTGCTAAATGTAGCTAATTGCCCTTGACCTTGGTATAGAGTGGACAGTCACAATCCCATGACAGTGGAAGGACATGGGGTGGGGGCCAGAGCTCCAGGAGCAGAGTCTGAGGTGTGGGGACAGAGGTTACTGAAATTCTGTGCCATGGCTGTGAGAGAGGTTTCTTTTCCTTAACCAAAATGTATCTGAAACCTCCCTCCCCCACTGTTTAACTAACTGTTCCAGGTGAATCCAGGTCACCTGCCTTTGGGAAGAGTCTGTCACTGTGAGGTGTTTTCTGTCATCTCTTGCAGACAAGGAGGGGAAGATTTTCAAAGGCTGGAAATAGTTCAGTGTCCCTTTGCTACTGGCAGTCTCTGACAGTTGGGCATCTAATGTCCATCTGTGCCTTTGAAAATTCTCCCCACGATCTATTTGCCCTGAGCTAGTTTGGCCACCTCTATCAGCCCAATTCACTGTCAAATGGGGAAAAGGCAACATCTTGTGAATTTTCACCAGTTTGCTCATGGAGGCCTTGCAAGTGCTGGAGGAGCTACAGTTTGTAATCTTCCTGTCTGATAAAGTCAAGGAGGGGGACTCTCAGGTCCACCAGTGGTGAGATTAATGGCCCTTTACGGGATGGCAAGACACCAGCTTCCCTCATAGGAGAAGTCGCTAGGCCCTTGTCCAAGAAACCATTTCCTGATGTTGACAGTCTCGCTTACCTTTGGCGTAATCTGCCATGTTATGTAGTGTTTGAGAAGGTTGTATAGCGAAGGAGCTCTGGTGTCTTCAAGGGTATGTCTACGCTGCAATTAAAAACTCACAGCTGGCTCGGGCTAAGGGGCTGTGTAATTGTGGTGTAGACATTCGGGCTTAGCCGGCGGCTGAGCTCTGGGACCTTGAGAGGTGGGAGGTCTCAGAGATCGGGCTGCAGGTAGAGCCCAAACGTCTACACCATGATTAAATAGCCCCTTAGCCCGAGTTAGCTGGCATGGGCCAGCCATGGGTTTCTAACTGCAGTGTAGATGTACCCTATGCAACTGGGTTTTATTGATTCGGATGTGAACCCCGGCTGTAGTGTATGGGAATGCACTGGAATAGTGCTCTTTTCAGAGAGATGCCAGGGGCTGGTGGCAGGCATTTGCTCATCTGTCCCTAGGATTTTCCCATATGGTGTTCTGTACAGCTCCCTGTGTGTGTCTCCCCGCTCAGTGTATAAATGAGGTTAGGGGAGAGTGTGAGATAATGTGAAGTTTCACTATGCATTTGATGCATATAATTGTCTCCTTTTCATCAAATACCTAGTTAGTGTCTTTTGTCCATCTGTGTGTAGGCAGACAATTCTCTGATGAGAACTTTGCAAAGTTTATCCACGCCTTTTTTACCTCCAGATTCCTGTGTAACACGTTCCTATGTGGGGCTCTCTTTGAAGAACACTTGGAAGCTACAGTTGGCCACCTCCTTAATGAGCATTGTTGGCCCCAAGGAACATTTTACACCAGTTTTCTGAGGTCTTCACTGGCTGCTTCTTTGCTTTTGGGAACAGTTCAGGTGTCTTGACACTCGGATGTAAATACTCTGTGGTTTGGGTCCTGGCCACCAGAGGAGAGATGTAGTCTCTTACTGTGCTGTCATAACATCTGAAATCAGCCAGGGAGCTTCTTCTCACAACCCCAAGATTTTAACGTTGAGAGCAGGGTTCCCAGCCCTTAACTTGAGAACTTACTGCTCACCTCAGTCCAAGAGAGACCAAGTTTATTGACCTTCAGGGCACAATGCAAGGTCCATTTACTTGCTCAGCCTTTTTCTTGAGGAAGGAGCTAGTGAGATCTTTGAAAGGCTACATCAGGGATTGAGTGTTATATCATAATGCTCTTTACCAGTGTGCTTGGGCCACTTGGATTTGCAAAACAGGTGCAGTTTTCCTTTCAATTGCGTGGTGTTAAACCTCATCTCTTCTTACCACGCATGGGTATGGTCTAGAGTACAGAGGTCTTTTCCCAGTTCTCCTGATGACTGTAAGTCCTTGGGCAAGTCACCCACACCTTGGATGCCCTGTTGGTTAAATGCGGGGGGGGGGGATATTAAATGTTACAGAGATTCTGTACTAAAAAATGTTACTACTGTTGGTGCAAAACAGAGCTTAATGAGCAAGAACCTTCCATAAACCTTGCCAGGATGGTGAAGAAATGATGTGGAAGCCATATACATAACGTTTGGAATTTTATGACCTTAATCCTTCAGACAAAACTGAAAATTCTGCAAGTCCTAAGGGGGAGAGAAAATAGAAGTTCAGAGGCGCTTTAGCTATGAATTCCATCAGCCTGCTGCTCTTTGATCATCTTGATTTGAGTCCATGGAATGCAATCTACAGGGCTTTTGTTTTGTCTTGTTTTTTGTTTCCCTGCTCTGCAGGGTAATTTTTGTCCCGCAACAAATGATGCATAAACAAGATAATCTTTGAGACTAGTGAAATTGCACAGAATAGTAAAATAATTACATGTATTTATTTTGATCTAAATGGTAAAAAAGATGCACATAAAAAGCTCTAGACGCATAATTAATTTTACAATAACAACAAAAGCAAAACCCCAACCGTGTTCAAAAAGGAACTCCATCAGCCAGCTCCCTACAACCTCTTCCCCTACTTCCCACTCTTTCATCATTCTTGGACTCAAACCGTCAGCTCTCTTTAAACACCAGATCAAACAGGTGTCTTTTGCAGCGTGCCCACTATGAACTATTCCTTTACAAAGAGAAAAATTCAGGATTGACCGTGCTGGGAGGTGGTTATTAGGGTTCCAGGGAAATATTAGTGTAGGACTCAATTGCGTGTAATCATTTGCAGGTAACAGACATGAAGATGGGACACAGAGCGATTCCGAAGACCCCGTTGCACCCACAGCAGAAAAGGAGACCACCAGCAGTGACCATGCAGCTGAGCAAGCCAGGCTTCAGCGCCAGATCAGACGCGACCCCCAGGAAATGCTGCATAACCAGCAGGCCTTCGTCATTGAGTTCTTTGATGATGACACGCCTCGTAAAAAGAGGTCACAGTCTTTCACACACAGCGCACACTCCTCCCAGAGCGACACGGATCCCATGCCGAAAACCAAGGTGGAAAAGCGCAAAGCTGCCATGCCCGCTGAGAAGCTTGGTAGCACAGTGCCACCTCCTCATCTGGCTGCCCAGGCAGGCAAGCCAGCCAGCAACTCCTTGGGGACACAGAGATCCAGCTCCTTTAAGAGAGAGAAGACAGAAGATCGGATCAGCTCCTCATCATCCTCTGCTTCAAGGCCGTCTGCAAAGAACTATGGCAGCATTGGGAGGAAGTCTAAAATGGCTCAGGATTTTGCTGCTGAGTTTCTGAGGGAGAACTCTCAAGCTGGAAAGCCAAGCGCTGAGAAGCCAGCACCTCTGCAGATGCCAGTGGCTCCACGGGTAGTAATATCGTCTGCACCAGACCCTGTCACTGGACCACCTACCGACCCAAAATTGGTCAAGGCTAGGAAGCACGATGAGGAGGACAGTTTAAGTGAAACGGGCACATACACCATTGAGACGGAGTCACAAGATAAAGAAGTAGAAGAAGCTCGGAAAATGATTGATCAGGTAAAATCACTCCAGGGAACACCTCTTATAAATGTGATCACTGTTGGCTGACAAACCAGGGGTTGACCAAGGGACCTCTAGGGTACGTCTACACTGCAAGGTGGCAGCCTGCGGCAGCTAGTCTCAGAGCCCAGGTCTAAAGACTCAAGGCAATGGGCTTATGCTAGAGCGCCAAACAGCCCACCCCCATCCCTAGGCATCAGACCCTGAGCCTGAATGTCTATACATCCATTTTAGCACTTAGCCTTGTCTGTAGACCTGGGCTCTGAAACACTGCCATGTGCAGTGTTGACATATCCCTTGAGCCAAAAATACGAGCTGCGAAGGCTTCAGCTAAAGAGCGTGAGTTGGATGGGAGCTCTAAGGGATTCCTGTCCTCTGTGGAGCTGGCACAGGCAGGATCCTGTCTCACACTCGTCAGTGGGTTACACGGGCACCGTAAATGGTGGTTAAATATCCATTAAAAACCCATCTGAAAAGGGGCGGGGGACTTTACAGCAACTCACATCTTTGTGTCCGAAGAGGATTTTCATGCAAAGGTACAAGAATGGCCTTGCAAATGTACCAGCAAAGAGCAACATGATGCTCAAAATAATGAAGGGGTCGATTCTGCAAAGATTTGTTCACATGAGTAACTTTACACAACAGGACTGCTTGAATGCACAAGTCTTTGCAAGTTCAGGATCTAATTATGCATCGTGCTCTTTACACCACTTCCTCCAGCCCTGCTGTTAATAATATATGGGACATATATACTCTGCCTGGCAGGCTCTCCCTGGCAGGCCAAAAGAAGCTGAACTGGAAGACAGATTTTCTTTAACTCAGGAGTCCCAGTGACATCCCCAACTCCTAGTTGGGGGTGATTTGGTTTTGTTTAAGGGGACTTGTCCAGGCAGACAGCAACTAATTGCTGTAGGGAAGGGAGTGTCCGGGTGGGGTTGGTCATGGAAATGGTTGTATCTGTTTTAATTTAAAAAATGTAAAATGAATGATAACTCAAAAAAACCCAACCACCCCAAACAACCAGTTATTTTGTAAAGCTTGGCCTATTTCCAGGTTTAACAACAGAGGCAGCAGGCAGAGGTTCAAGTAAAACAGGCACGTGAAAAATAACAGAAATGTAGGCAAAGGGTAAAGTAACTAGTTTGAAAAAAAAATCCTGTAATTGAGTCAGACTCTGAAGCTCTGCACTAGCTGGCCCATGTATCCATGTGATTTTATCTCTGCTACTCCACATTCATCCTCCTTTTCGCCTCCTTCCGATGGTTTATTACACCCACTCGCTGCAAGTTATTTTAGGAATTGTCTACATGGGGAAGCTAGTGTGAAATAAGTGAGGATGTGAATTTAAAGCGCAGGAGCTATTCTGCACTAGCGCCACACATGGACACGCTTATTCCTCATTGAGTGCCTCTTTGGGGATTAGCTTAGTCCACTTCCAAAGACTAATAAGATTGTCCACATGAAGAGCGAGTACAGAATAACTATTCTGCAATATCTCTTCTGGGCTATTTCTCTGTAAAAAATAAGCCCTTAAACTAGATTGGAAGCTCTTAGGGGCAATGTTGGGTCAATGTTTGAACAGCATGCAGCTCAATGAGGCCTTGATCCTGATATATAATCAATCGTAATGCAACAGTATAAAAATACCCCAATTAAATAGATCTTGGCACTAAGGAGAAGGATGTTCTCATGGTTAGAGCACTGCAGTTTGGGAGTCAAATGACTTGATTCTTATTTTGATTCTGCCACCGACTTCCAGAGGCCTTGACCACATCACTAAACTGCTCTGTGCTGCAGTTTTCCCGCTTTGTAAAATAGAGATAATGATAATTTCATCCTCACAGGGGTGTTTTGTGTCTTAATTGTAAAGTGCTTTGAGATAAATTATAGCAGTGAGAGATGGAGAGGACCTGTTAGGTCATCAGGTCCATCTCTCTGATGGTGCAGGGCTGTTCTCGCCAGTATGTTATCGAGTCCTCTGCCCAGTCTGGTTTTAAAAGTCCCTAGTGATGGATCTTCCATCGCTTCCCTGGAGAGACTCTTCCACAGCTTAATTCACGTTACCATCCGAATTTTTCCTGATAGTCACACTAAATTTTACTTGGATGAAAAAGGATTTAGCAGGGCAGATGATTAATTTTATAGGGAATGTACTGAAATACCGTACGAATTTGGAAATGTCTGTATAAAGTGTTTTATACTTTGTCTACACTACAGACCTTACAGCGGCATAATTAAACCACCCCCAACAAGTCTATGTCAGCAGGAAAGCGTCTCCCACCAACATAGCATTGTCCACCCTGGCGCTTTTGTCAGGTGAGGATCTGTGGTTTTTTCATGCCCCTGACGGATAAAAGTTTTACCGACAAAAGTGCTAGTGTGGACATAGCCTTAGAAATAGTTTTTGAAGAGTGGCGAGTAGAACAATTTACGTGGTATATAAGAACTGGTTTATAGCTGACCATTTGGGACCACAGTTTCAGTGTGATTAGCATTTTTTGGATTTGGCTTTCATGGTAACACTGTTTTAATCTCTCCCCTCCCCTCCCCCGCCACACACTTTTTTAGGTTTTCGGAGTGTTTGAATCTCCAGAGTTTTCCAGATTATCTTCAGCCTACAGACCTATTATAAAAGGCGAAAAGGAAGAATCAAGCTCTCACCAGCATCTAATCACTGAAAATGGCACCAGTCAGAAGACACTTCTGCTCCAGGCGTTCCCTTCAAAACCCACTAGTGGGTCCCAGGCTGAGATGCAGGTACAGAGAACGGGGATGATTTATGTGCTTTTCGGCCTAGGTGGGAATGTATTGATTTGATTTCACCTTTGGGAGACGAGTCTGTGTGTGCAAGAGGCTCTCAGGAGGGTGTGACATTCCCTAGGGTGAAACCTGAACTGCTGTGTCCCTTTAGCTCTTCAGACTGGGATGCCTTTAACACTGCTTTGCTGGTGAATAGCAAACCTCTGCTCTCAGACAGCCCCTAGCAAGTAAAGTCACTCCCAGCTGAGTACATGAATGCTGTGCCCAGCCATCCATAAATTACATACAGGGCAATAACCGCATATCCCTGAATCCCAGTCTTGTCCCCTAGAAATGGGGGTCTTGTACTGTTCAGTACCCACTGCTCATACAAGCTCGTACAAGCTCATAAATAGTCCCATCATTCCAGCAGTGGGTAATGAATATGCACCAGTCCTGTTGACCTAGTAAAGATTTTTTAAACACCTCAATCAAACACAGTGATTTAGATAATGCAATAAAACAAGTTTAACAACTAGAGAAAGATAGATAGATTTTAAGTGATTATAAATGGTAAGCCATAAAAGTCAGCATTGGTTACTAAAGAAATAAAAGGTTAAACACGCAAGCTAATTCCTAAACTTTATCAGACTAATAGGCTTAAAAGCAAAAGGTTTGTCTCACCAGGAGCTGCAATACATTTCACAGGCTGCGTCCCTTTCCAGCCTGGGACCACTCCTTCCCTTATTCAGTTCTTTGAGAGTTGTTGCTGCCATAAGCAGAGAAATGGAAGGAGGAGAGAGGTGTCCTGTGGAGGTCACTGTCCTTTATTTTTATACCCTCCTCCTCTCTCTGAGGATTACCGCCCCACCGGGGTGTAGACAAACAGTCTCTTCTGTATGTCAGATATGCACCGTGGCTGGAAGGAAATGTAAATTTCTTCTTTACGTTTTCCCGTTGCTGAAGAATGGCTGCTTAAGTAAGTGACAACTCACTTGACTTTGTTGGTATCTGTCTGGGGTTGCCAGTGTGTCTTTGCCTCTGAAAAATGGGTTTGTTGGCATTACCCAAGACTACAACATGTTTCAGAAACAATCATATAGCAAAATCTCAATTTTACACGTAGTGTTGTTATACACGTCTTAACAGGACAGTGATGTTCTGCAGATTGAGTTTTCAAAAGATACCTCACATAGCATACTTGGTACAGAATATATCATAATCATATAAAGGGGTGAACATGGGGTACAAGGTGTCATATGGGTACAGGGGGTTTTGTGACAAGACTTTGGTTAAAAAAATGTATAACATTTGTCTCTTTATAGGTGCCTCCAGCATCTCAGGGTGGTCAGAAGTGGGTGTCTAGGTGGGCAAGTCTTGCTGACAGCTACACAGACTCAGGGGTTTGTGATGTTCAACAGCAGGAATTAGTATCTGAGGGCCATACCGGTAAGTACTGTACTGATGCCATCTTCAGGATGCTAGACAGTTTATTTAAAAGTGACATGAAAAGTGTGTATGGGGTGGGGTGGGAGGGAGATGTGCTTATGCTCTTTTTTTGTTGCTTTCTGACGGACCTAGAGAAAGCTTGAAATGCTCTTAAATTTTCTTACAGTTTATTTTCTGTTTTAACTAATGTATTTGGAAAGAAATCTTTCTTTGTTTAGGATTAGCTGCCTCGTCCCTTTAGTTAAGGGTTACGAATGCAGCCAGTGCACATTTGAGTCATCTAAGAAGTCCTCCAACTAGAAAAGTGAAGACCATACTTGACATTCCTGATGTTTCTTAAGGTGGCATAGGGAACAATAACACTTCCGGGGGCAGGATTGGAAATAACCATCCATCAGGAATTGTTTGTACCTCATTTATGAAGCAAAAAGGAAAGATAGAACCTCAATTTTTCCTTTGCAAGTCATTTATAAAAGCAAGCACTGACCAGCCCTCTTTAGCTGTGGTTTTGTTGCACTTCTCCTATGTTCTCAAGCTGTGCTGAGCATATCAGACTATCCTTGGGTTTGGTAGCACTAGGTAGCAGTATTTGAAGTGATTGTAGGGGGCCTGAGGTGTAGAACGAAGTACAAGAGAAGAAAAAACAAAGTGAAGTCTTAGAATCATGTCAGAGATAGGAGCTAAAAAACTAAAAGGGCCCTAAGACCTGATATTGAGAATGGGAGTGGGAGAGAGGAGGAAATGTTGTAATCCAGAAGATAATCATGCCCCCTCTCTCTAGATAAGGAGCCATATGTCCTCTCTCCATCAGCTAAAATGCTGCAGAAAGCAATTACTTTGTTCCAGAGATTATTTCCATAATGTGGCACATTGTACTTGAATTCTCCTGGACAATTGGGTTTTTATCTTACAATGCCAGTCAAGTTACAAGTCATTTATTATTTAAACTAAAAATGATGGAAGATATGAAATACTGAGCTGTGACATGGGGTGAAATAATAAAACTCTTCTAGTAAAGTGTGTCCTTAATAACATGTAGAATATCATTGGCTGCTAATTCCTAAACCGGTTTAAACAGTAGGATTTCTATATGGAGACTTTGATGTGAATACAATCTGCTAAGGTCTGTACTAGTGGAAATCTCTTTAGTGAAGTAAGCTACATCATCTAGCACAGTTCTTACAATGGTGCATCTCTGGTCCAAACATACGGCTACGTGATTGACAGCTTTTCCTTTGGCAGGAAGAAGATATAGTTTCAGGGTCTCTTGTATATTTGTATGGTCTTTTAGATTTATATAACTGTGACAAGAGTGCTACACGGCTGGGATGTTTGATTGTCAAGGTTATTAAATCATATTTAGGACTTGATTCTGCCAGGTGATGATCACTCTGGCCCTGATCAAGCCTGGGACTTAAGCACATGCTTAGCTTTAAGCATATGTATGGGACCTATTGATGTCAGTGCTTAAGATTAAGCACGTACTTAATTGGCTTTCTGGATCTGCGCCTTGCAGTTTCAAGCCCCTGGTGAATAAATGCAGTGTTCTAGTCCAGCATGTAAACAGCATTTAATGGGTGTCTTTTAATCTTTCTTAGAAAGTGGCACAGCTCATAAACTGGGGGAACCAGAGACCATTGTGCCCTCAAGAACAAGAAGGCTTCTTCCCCAGCTCCCACCAAGTGATAAATCTGACAGCCCAACACCCGCAGGTTTAATTTGTCAAGACTCCTATCCTGAAGTATCCAAGAGAAACGTTGTAAAGGAACAGGGTAAAGAAACCTGTGCTGATCCCAGCACCCGATTGTTCATCCAAGAGGACTTGGATCCCGATAGCCTGAGTGATGCCAGCAAGTCTGACGATGGCTTTGGTTTGGGAAAAGGTAAGAAATGCAAAGAAAACAGTAAAATGCCTGAGCAAGAACGGCGAAGGGGGGAAGACTTAAAATCTGAGGTCCGACAGCCGGCAGCTCCAGGGATTTCAAGTATCACAGCTGTAAGTGAGCCAGTATCTACTTCCTTCTACATTGGTGATGAAACTAATGAGGTCGGGGTTCCCTCCAAGCTTTCTCTAAACATGTCTCATTCTCAAGCAGACAAAGAATGCAAAGATCAAGAGTTGGCTGTCAAGTCACCTAGTGCAGCTGCTTCTGGAAAGCCAGTGGTGAAAGACATTAACAGCACTTACGTTAGTGCATCGGGGAAAATGGTTATTTCCCTTCATCAGAGTCTTTCTCAAGAGCAAGAAAACATAGCCACAAAAGAAATATCCTCCTTCATTAGGCAGGAAAGTTTTACCAAAGATAAATCAAGCGGTGTTGTTCCTCAGAATAAACTTCCTCATATTTCAAGTCACCCTCTGCTTAAAGATTTAGATGTTGCACGGTCAAGCCGTATGGACTATAATCAAGATACTCATCTTATCCTTAAAGACACTGAAACTGCATTGGCAGCACTGGAAGCCAAATTACTCTGTCAAAACCACCAGCTGGACCCTTCAGAAACTATTCCCGGGCAGCTAGAAGACTCCTTATCTGGGGACTCTGATGTGGACACGGCAAGCACAGTCAGCTTGGTTAGCGGTAAAAACGTCCCAAGCAGCACACCGAAACGCCAAGTTACGAGCAGCTTGCAGAAAGAGAAATCCTCCTCCACTCCCTCTATCCAGGACCAGTGCAGCCAGCCCAGCGCTCGCGAAAGGCTGTCAGAAAAACGCAGGATGCTTCCGCTCGAGGCGGGAAACAGAGGAGAAACCGCCAAACGTTTCCAAATCAAGCGTAGTGCTGGGGCTCGTGGGTCACTGGATTTTACGGATGACGAAAGAAGCTCTAGTCTTCCTTACATCCCGGTAACTGAAACGGCCTCCTCTGATCACGAGCATTCTGTGTCAAAATCCGTCCCCAGAAGGAAACCCTTTACTCAGGCTGTGAAAGAGGAGCGCAGCAAAGTGACTGCAAACATGCAAAAGATCCAGCAAGTTCTCACCAGGTCCAACAGTTTATCAACCCCCAGACCCACAAGGGCCTCCAAACTCCGTCGCGCCCGGTTGGGAGATGCATCAGATAATGAATGTGCCGACACAGAGAAAACAACCTCCAACCTCGAAGCCACAACTGCGTCTTCTAAACAATCCGCGGAGTCTAAAAAGCTGTCCAGGCTTGACATCCTTGCCATGCCAAGGAAACGGGCAGGTTCGTTTACAGTGCCAAGCGACTCTGAAACTACGCAGCCAAGAACTGGGTTTTCAGGACGCAGTGTGGAGTCGTACTATGCAAATCGGAAGCCACCTGTGTCAGAGGCTAGAACTGCAGCTAGAAAAACTGCAGCTGCTGCTACTACAAAGCAACCTTTCAGTAGAACTCGTTCTAGCAGTGTCAGGTATTCATCCACTTCCAGTAAGTGCTTACGTTTTATGATTCTCCTTAGTTCCACTCTTTTATAATATACAGATTCTCTATGTGGGCTCCAGGTGTAGTTCTCCTAGGAATAACAAAAGTACGGCAGTGTGTGTGCAATGAGGAAGAACAGAGGAAAGGGAACAAGAAACAGGGACAAAGGGAGAGGTGTGCACAAATAAGCATGTTGGAGCAATTCATGAAAAACACAACTTGACACATCAAGGTATAGAAATAGCACGTACACCCAATTTTTTCATACCCAATTGAGATTGTTTGATCAACCAGAAGGATTTCATAAATTGTTAGTGATTTTTGAGTGCCTCAGTTATTGCATGCTCAACCTGAGATGCTTTAATAGGGGATGACTTTCAGAGGGTGGGTATTCAGCACTTTCTAAAAATCAGAGGCCTTTCTGAAGTGTCTTGAGTTGGGCACCCAAAATCACTACTCACATGAAGATCACAAAGATAGAACTTCTTGACTTTCCAGTATCATGTGGAAATTTGCTGCTTGTCTTTGGTTTTGAAGAGCCACAAAACATGCACGTTGGCCCAACAGAGAATTTACAGCTGTGTCAATGATGGTTTGAGGTCAGAGTGATAAATTTGAAGGCATTGGAGAAGGCAAAACAAGGAATAAGCAAGTGAGCAAATAAATTGGAAGCTGCTCTGCTGCTTGCAGCAATTTCAAAACATTGCATGATTGGACAATTGGTGTTGAACTCTGATAGCCCATGGGGGGAAATTGCCTCTGCCCCTTTTTATTGTTTGGCCTGCAGCCTCCAAAATGTGCCATAGTTACTGTAGCTGCATATTTAAATGTCTCATTGAGGAATATGATGCAGATTATTCTGCTGTTTACCTGTACAGAGCCTTGTACTTAAATTAATAGATGGGGAAGATGCATATGACAGATACTGCACAGTAATCAGAGATGGTTCTGAACATCATTTGGTCTGATATCCTGGTTCCTTGGCCTTCGGGGTATGCAGCAAGTCATATCAATTCACTTAGGTTTTTAGAGAAAGAGGGGAATGAAGAGGGTGAGGAATTCTGTGTCTTGCTGAGTTTCACTGGGGCTGTTGGGACCGTGGCTAGTTTCAGCCGATCTGTTTTTTGTAACTTGCGTCAAAGGCCTTTAGGGCTTGTCCTCGCTACCGCGGTAAGTCAACCTAAATTACGCTACTCCAGCTACATGAATAACATAGGTTTCAGAGTAGCAGCCGTGTTAGTCTGTATTCACAAAAAGAAAAGGAGTACTTGTGGCACCTTAGAGATTTTAATTTGTTAGTCTCTAAGGTGCCACAAGTACTCCTTTTCTTTTTATGAATAACATAGCTGGAGTCCACATAGCTTAGGTCGACTTACCCCAGGGTCTTCACTGTGCTGCGTCAACGGGAGATGCTCTCCGGTTGACTTCCCTTACTCTTTTTGGAGAGGTGGACTACCGGGGTCAACCAGAGAGTGCTCTGCCATTGATTTAGTGGGTCTTCATTAGACCCAATAAATCGACCCCTGCTGCATCAATTGCAGCAGCGTGGATCAAGACCAGCCCTTAGAGTGCTAGACAAGTGCCTCTTTTCTATACTTTTATAAATGTTGTGGTATTCAGCTTCCTATTGCATGCTGGAATTGTTATTCACTGCTGTTGTTTTAATTTTGACTTTTTAAATGATCTAATCTTCTTTTATTTTGTTGGGTTTTTTTTACACACTGATATGCAAAGAAATCAGTATAGAGTATGAACAAGCTAAGGGAATATGTACAATATTTCCCTTGTGTTTTCTGAGACGGTGTTCCTATTTAGATTCTCTTGTGTTAGAATATTGACAAATTCAAAGTGCAGGGGATTGGACTAGGTGACCTCTTGAGGTTCCTTCCAGCCTTACATTTCAGAGTTTTCTAAATAGGTTCTTCCCTTGCATTGGACCACAGACTTCGAATGTTAAAACAAATTCATGTCCAGTTCTTTTTCTAAATGAATTGGGTTTTGGCTTCCAGTACTTTGTTACAACACACTAACAATGTTTCTTGTGTAGAATTACAGCAGAGAATTATAATTCTTTCTGTTAAATCGTTTTCTATTAAGATACTAATCTTCTAATTTCTTGATAGAATTCTGGACCTTGCACAAGTTCTACATAGACTGGGGTACTTCAATATGCTTTGTTGTACTGTAGATAGTGTTTGATACGTGTTCCTGCACTAATGAACAAACAGCTAGTACCCCCTTATAAGAGCAAAAAATAAACTTGAATAAGCTTAAATATTTCACTGTGGTATCAAGGCTTTTTTTAACATTATATAGTAACAATTTGAAAGTGATGTACTTTGACACTGGAACCAGAGATTCTGGGTGATGTGAGGACTGGGAGAGAGCAGTGAGGTAGATCCGGCTGCCTTATTCATGGATTTATTAAAATAGTTAGCTAAAAGCCATTACCTCTTTTCATGCCAGTGAAAACATAATCCTACCAATAGAGAAACGGAATAAATACATGGCCATGGGATATGAGATGCCAGGATGTTGTCAGACTATCTTAAGCAATTGCACTGAGATGTCAGGTTATTATCAGAATGCTTTGAAAGCTCTCACCTATGCTGGATTTATGCAGCGTTATGTCATTGGCTTCAGTGGACTTAATTCTGATTTACACTAGCTGAGATGAGTGGTGATCAAGCCCTTAATTTTGAAATGTCCACTGAATGCAAGAGTGACCTCTTGATTCTGAAAGTTGAATGGCTTTTTAGTTGCTATTTTTTTTTTAAACTCCCTCTCAGCTGAATTACGAACAGATTAATTTTTCTGGTAACTTTGTCATGAGCCAAGGCTCTTAGAAAGCTGTAACCAAGCTAGTAATGTGGCTAGGAGTGTTCTGTTCATAGTTAAGGGGTAACTGCATGTCTATAGACAGTTGCTCTCCACATTTTATATGCCAAATGCAATATTTTCATTTGTTTGATACCACCTATGTCCATTACTTTTGTCACTAGCTTTACTTGATTGCCGTGGTTTAGTATTGTGATAACCTTGGTGACACAGTGAAGCTTTTAAGTGTATTCAAGTCATACTTTAGTTTTAAATAAAGTGGCTAATTCTGTCTTTTATAGATTATCATGGCAGAATGTAAGCAGTGAAACCATTAATTATTAAGTAATATAATGGGATATTAAACAAACAAATATTGGGAGCCCAAGTTTCAAATGTAGGCACTGAGTTGGCCTGATGTTGATATGTAGATGCCTAAAAATGGGTATCTAAGTGCTTAAGGACTGGCTTCAGAGCACAGGGAAATGAAGGAAAAGACTCTCATTGACTTTAGGAGACTTTGGAGCAAGCCCTAAGTACTCATTTGAATACTTTCCTGAGGCGTTTGAAATCCTGTTAAAAGGGAATGCAGATTTTCACAAATAAAATGGAGCATGAAAATCTATGCTTCATTCAAACCACCCCCTTTTTAAATTTTTTTATTTTTTACTTCCAGCTCACCCTTAAGATGCTCGGCACACTTGAAAATTGGGCCTTGGGGACTTCTAGGAATCTAACTTGTGTACTACTTATAGATGGGGCTTCTGTGTATGGAAAATCAAGTCTGCCAATAATAATTGTGTATATTTAGTTGAAAACACAGTCAATATGCTTTTCCACTGGAATTTATAACTTCAAATTCGTATCACTTGTGGCAGATCCGTTAAAACAGTGAGCCGTTTTAAAATAAGCTCTACCAAAGTTTCCTTTAACTGAAAAGTTTCAGAGTGGCAGCCGTGTTAGTCTGTATTCGCAAAAGAAAAGGAGTACTTGTGGCACCTTAGAGACTAACAAATTTATTAGAGCATAAGTTTTCGTGAGCTACAGCTCATTTCATCAGCATCCGATGAAGTGAGCTGTAGCTCACGAAAGCTTATGCTCTAATAAATTTGTTAGTCTCTAAGGTGCCACAAGTACTCCTTTTCTTTTAACTGAAAAGATGCACAGAAACTCCCCAGGCCTTTCTTTGTGTTTTGTGGGCTAATTTGTATTACTCCTTGTTTTGCCCACTGTAGTTAGACTTAAATCTCTTCTCTTCTTCTTCATCTGAAACCAATTCATTTTTTATAAGCTTCAAGGCGGAGACAGCAGGGTTCAGATTACACTTCTACTTCGGAGGAGGAGTATGGCTCAAATCACAGCTCCCCTAAACACAAACGCTCCCATGCTTCAACAGCCACACAGACACCTAGGCCGCACGGTTCGGTGCTGAGCCGACAGAAGCACAGGGGAAGAGAAACGGACGACGACGAAGACTACGATGAACCTGACCCCTTCAACTTCATTGCGCAAACAGCTGAGATAGCCGAGATAGCCAGGTGAGCGGGAATCACAGTGCCAAGCCGTTCTAGGAAAGCTGATCTCCTGTGTTAGCTCAGAGTTCAAACCAAACTGGAAGGAGGGAGCATGGGGAGAGAGAATCCAGTATTGTAACAAAGAATGTAGTTAGAAAATAAAGGATACTCTCTAGGGGTACTTGTGAGCTGTGGAGTGACACAGTACAGCCTGTCATGCTGCCAAATATTAGTTACATAGTCCTTTCCTCCTTACTTGGAGGATCCTTGAGTAATATAATGACATGAGCTGGTTGTATGTTTACTCCTTCAACAGAAATTCTATCACTTCTTTTGCTTTATCCATTCATTCTCCCCCTCCCCCAGTTAGACACCGTTCTGGTGTTAGGGCCTGATCCAGCTCCCATTTTCTATTGCCTTCAGTGAGGGCCCATTGTGTTTTGACTGCTTCTCTTCCTGCTTTAGCAGCAAACCTAAAATATATGATTGTCTGTACCCTCCTATTTACTTTAGCAGTCCCATTTACACCCCTGTAACTCCCCAGCTCATAGGGGTTTATAACTAGGTCATAAAACTTCTCTGTGGCCCAGCCTGTGAGTTTATTTTATGTTACTGTTGGTTTAAATGATTGGGCCATATGGAGTCAGGGAGGAAAACACAGGAGTGGTGATAAGGACGACAGTTGCACTGACAGATGTGCTGTGATGAATTGTATCTATGCAGAGGCACATTTGTCTTTAACAAGACTTCATGTGTAAAGGGCAATGGGCATTTGAAGTAGTGATCTGAGGACTGATGGAGCAGAGGGAAGGAAAGGGTGCCCCTGTAGTAAAGGCACTGGACTGAAACCCAAGAGATATGAATCCAGTTACTGGCTTTGCCACCGACTTTGTGTGTGACCTTGACCAAGTCACTTAATCTCACTGTGCCTCAATTCCCCATCCGTAAAATGGGAATAAAACCACCTCATTTCTTCCACCTGTTCTCTTACCTGTCTGTTTAGATTGTAAGTTCTTCGGGAAAGAGTAGAAGCTGGCAGCGTGATTCCCTTTTATTAAAAGACAGTTACCTATTACAGTTAGAGAGCAACAAATACTCTTCCCCTTCCCTGTTACCAGTTGCTGTAGTCAGAGGTGAAAGTAAGCCGGTACGCCCCGATACAGTGTACCGGCAAGAGCCGGTGCACTGTACTGGGGCAGCCCAACTTCCCCAGAGGGCAATTTAAAGGTCCTGGGGCTCCCAGCAGTGGCTGGAGCCCTAGGCCCTTTAAACTGCCTCCAGAGCCCCGCTGCTGGAGCCCTGGGGTAGCAGCTGCAGGGCTCCGGCAGCTATTTAAAGGGCCAGGGCTCCAGCTGCCTCTGCTGTCCCGGTCCTTTAAATAGCCGCTGGAGCCCCGCCTCTTCCCCAGGGCTCTGGCGGCTATTTAAAGGGCCAGGGTGGTAGAAGAGGGGAGCCCCGAGCCCTTTAAATAGCCCCCGGAACCCCGGGCTGCTGCTGCTACCCTGGTGGGGGGGGCACTTACCTTACAGGGTGGGCTGGGGCTGGCTCTGACCCCCGCAACCCCTCCCCTTCCGCCCTAGGCCCCGCCCCTTCTGGGGGCCAGAGCTGGCCCCAGAGTACCGGTAAGTCACTCGACTTGCTTTCACCCCTGGCTGTAGTTGCCTTTGGATTGTCACATGTTTGCACTTCAGAGGTGAGGGAGAGGTGTGAATGGAAGGGGGGGCAGTGCAATTGAGACTGTAAGGTTAAGCAAGCCACAGGGAAATTTCCTTACTAAAATATGTTCTGCACTGTGACAGTATGAAACCCCCTACATCAGCATTTCTCAAACTGGGGTTCGTTGATCCCGAGGGTACTCCAGGGGGTCCGCGGGCCCACTGATCAACTCCTTCCCCTCCCTCCCAGGGATGTTCCCCAGCATGCAGGAAGTGCTGGTATGAATGGGGAGGAGCGGGGACGGTGCGCAATTAGGGGAGGGGGTGGAATGATCAGCCGGCCCCGCTGATCAGGTAGGGTTGCCAATGCTCCCGGTTTCACTGGGAGTCTCCCGGAATTGGGCTCTATCACCTGGAGGCTACTAATGCCGAACCGGGAGATTTTAGGTGCTAAAAGTCCAGTGGGGCTAAGGCTGGCTCCCTGCCTGCCCTGGCTCTGTGCTGCTCCCAGAAGCAGCTGGCACATCCCTGCGGCCCTTGGAGGAGGCAGGGGGTCTCCGTGCGCTGCCCCTGTCCCGAGCGCCAACTCCGCAGCTCCTATTGGCCAGGAACTGAGGCCAATGGGAGCTGCGGGGGTGGTGCCTGTGGGCAGGGGCAGCGTGCAGAGTCCCCCCGCCCCCTCCCGTCTAAGAGCTGCTGCCAGAGGAATGTACCGGTTGCTTTTGGGAGCTGCCAAAGGTAAGTTCCGCCCATCCAGAGCCTGCACCTGTCACATCCTCTCGCACCATAACCCCCAGCCCAGAGCCCACAGCCTGCACCCAAACTCCTTCCCAGAGCCTGCAGCCCTCACCCCCTCCTGTACCCAAACTCCCTCCCAGAGACCTCACCCTGCACTCCCTCCCGCGGGGGGTAGGAAGAGGTGGGGTGAGGGTGGGGCATTGGGGGAAGGGGTGGAGTGGAGGCGGGGCCTGCGGCTGAGCGGCAGAGCCGTCCCTTGGGTAGAGTGAATCGGGGCGACCGCTCTGGGCCCCGCACTTTTGGGGGGCCCGCAAGCTGGTATGATTGGCCAGCGCAGTCGGTCACGGAAGACCTGGTGTAGCAAGTCCCCCAGCCAGAGCCCTGAGCAGCCATGGTCAACAATAGCCCCGCGGTAGCCGCCGGCACTGCCAGCAGCAGCAGGCTGCCCAGAACCAGGCTGGATCCATCCCACCGGCCCAGCCACCGATGCACAGCGGGGGCTCCAAGCTGGCAGGGGCTGATTTGCAGTGGCACTGGAACATTTTTAATAGCGGGGGTGCTGAAAGCTAGCCCCCTCACCCCGTCCACCCCCAAGCTGAGGCCGGGAGAAAAGCCCCAGGCGTGGGACTGGCAGCTTGGACTCCGGGCACACAGGGCCACCATCTGGGACCCCGTGTGCACTGCAGCACCCCCCCCCCCCACAGCCCTAGTTCCCACGCCTATGCCGATTTGTCCCGGGCCCCGCATCCCCCTAGAGACGGCCCTGCTGAGTGTGGGGAGTCCCTGAAAATTTTTAAATCAAAATGGGAGTCCTCGGGTTGCTAAAGTTTGAGAACTGCTGCCATGCACAAAGGTTTACAGCTCTCCCGGAGCCCAGCAACCCCTTGCTCTTTCACCAGCATCATGAGAGCACTTGCTTTCTGGCTGGCTCTCAGCACCTGTTCTTGCCACGGTATCTTAGCAGTTCCCACCATTTGGACACTTTCCAGTGACTACCTAGCAGTTCTACTCCTCCTCCCTTGGTGGGCTGTACATTGCCTGTTTCCAGTATCATGCACTCACCCTGCTACCTACTTTCCAACCGCAAAACTGTCCAGCTAGCTCCCTGTCTCTCTAGCACTTTACCATCTCTCCCACCAGAGTCTCCCATCTCCAGCTAACAACCTGACCTGTCTGCCAGCAGCGACTTATCTGATTTTTGCCCTGCTAATATTTTCCCCCCTTCACACCTGAAAATTAAAAAAATCCGGTTTGAAGTGATTGATTAAGCCTCACAGCACATGTAAGATAGGTAGGTGGGATTGTTCCCTTCCTTTGAAGGCCTGCCGAGGTACGGAGAGGCTGTGATTTACCCCACATTCACACAGCCCGTGGCACATGTGGAATAGAACCTAGGAATCCTCACTCACAGTCCTCTGCTCTAATCACTAAAGCATTGTCCTTTTCTTTCAAAATTTAATCTCAATAAACAGGCTTTGAAGCCACTGATGAGCTCGTGTGCAGTAGGTTCTCTAGCCAGAGTGTCTGTTATATAATGGGTTATTTTGCATGTTTGGAAGAGTCTGGTAATTGGCCCTGTGGGAGTGCATCGGTTTTTAAAGTTGTGTCATGTGTAACACAGCACAGTTGGATAGGAAAGAAATACTAGCTTTCTTGAGTATAAGAATTCTGTAGTGCCTGCCATTCTTTCCATACTTTCAGTTTAAGAAGCCAGCTCTTACCTACAGTCAGTCCATCTTTCCACATTGTCCACAGTATGGATTTCCTAAAGGTTTTTTTCTTTTAATGCATCCGATGAAGTGAGCTGTAGCTCACGAAAGCTTATGCTCTAATAAATTTGTTAGTCTCTAAGGTGCCACAAGTACTCCTTTTCTTTTTTCTTTTACAAATGTTCCAATTTCAAGGTTAAAACCTCCAATCAAAGTAGAAACAATTATTGACTTTGCTTCATAGTAGCTTTCAGAGTAGCAGCCGTGTTAGTCTGTATTCGCAAAAAGAAAAGGAGTACTTGTGGCACCTTAAAGACTAACAAATTTATTAGAGCATAAGCTTTCGTGAGCTACAGCTCACTTCATCCGATGAATCCGATGCAATGAATCCGATGAAGTGAGCTGTAGCTCACGAAAGCAATAAATTCGTTAGTCTTTAAGGTGCCACAAGTACTCCTTTTCTTTTTGCTTCATAGTAGGATTCCCTAAAAGAGAGAGCACTTTAGATTGCAAAAGCTATAAATAAATGGTTACATCAGATTTGTCTAGCATTGCACACTGAGCACTCTGCAGAACTCGGTCAAGTAGTCTGGTTCATAATTGCTGCTCTGATTTTTCCGCTTCTGCTCCTGCTCCAGAATTAACTGGGTGTGGTTTAGAATAGTAAGTGAGAGTTAAAGGCGAAAATTCCACTTGTTTACAAAGAGGATAATAACATAATTGATGCAGTCTGTGACAACTGTATCTGAAACAGACAAGTATAGATGGTGCATGAGACATGCAGATCTAAATATTATTTCATTAGTTCAGCTATACATCTTGTTTCTGAAGAAATCACTTCAAAATATTTTGGTGGCCTCATGGTTTAATAAATAACTTGATTACTCCAGTAAAAAAAAAAAACATTAAAACAATACTAACTGGCTGAGAAACAGCTTTGAAGAAATCACCTCAGCCTTTAAAAAAACTAGACCAAGATTTTTAAAAAGTGACTTGTTGGTTTGGGTACCTGAAATTTTTGGTTTTAACTTGATTCTTTAAAGGGGCTTAGGTATTAGATCCCTTTAAAGTATCTCAATCTGGGCGCTTACTTTTGCAAGCCTTTTCATTTTTGCATCTCACTCGGGTTGGACGGTGAAACTGAACTGGTCAGTTTCACTTTTGCGGTTTTCATACCTAAGAACAATGTTGTTTATCTACCTAGGTTTTTGGACTTTTATTACCACAGTATCCGGGAGACTGAGTTTCCTATGCAGCTAGGGAATGTCAAATTAAAAAAAAAATCATTAACATCTGAAAAGCATCCATGAAACTATTTCTTTTCCTGTTAGGTTTTGTCATTGTCCTTTTTTATGTGTGGTTTTTAAGGGAAAGGAATTTTAAAATTTGAAGTCTAAAGAAAGTTTTTCTTTTTAAAAAAAAAACAACAAAACAAATTTTGTTTCTGGGTTGCCCATATAATATAACATTTCCTGATGTTATGGTAGAGCCATAGAATTAGCCTCTGATTAAAACATCACAATTTTTGAAACCACTCCGGCTCCACTCTAAAGAAAATGGACCAGATTCAACCCTGGTTTATGTGAGCTTCTACCAGTGAAAACCATGGCCCAGGTCCCTGGCAGTGGAAAGGGCAGCAAAAGAGATGGTGGTGCTGATGCAACACGGTTGCAAACTTCCTTTTATCAGAGTTTAGAGGCGTGGGAATCCAGTGTGAGGAGGGAGTGTGATCTGCGGGGGTGCTGATTAAATCAGCACCTTCTCTTAGCAACTCTTGATGGCAGAGTTCCCTGGGACACTCGAAGCAGCAGTGGCTACTCTCTCTCAGGCTGAATCCCACAGGGCTTCTACAGCCTCTGCAGAGAAGTGTAATTCATATAGCTTTAGTGCATCTGGCCCAATAAAGACTCCTTCGTGGCCATGGGACAATGACACTTTAGAGCCCTCCAGCAGGACTGGGGTCCCACCATGCCCACTGCCATAATAGCAGAGAGGGATTAAAGAATAGTTCCAGTCAGGGCTCTTTCTGCTGTCGTATTCAAGGGACTTTTAACAGCCTTTTAAGGATCAGTGTGAGGTTTATTGTCAGAGGCTGTGCGGTCTAATGGATCTGCCTTGTGCTGTGCTGTGTGCTCTAGATTAAGCCAAACCTTGGTGAAAGATGTAGCCATCCTTGCTCGAGAGATTCATGATGTCGCAGGTGATGGGGATTCCCAGAGTTCATCAGGAACCGGGCCAAGCACCTCCCTCAGCTCTGTACCCAACACCCCTGCTTCTACCATATCAGCAAGGGAAGAGGTAAGATTGCTGTTGAGGCAAAAATCTGGGCCACAAAACTGAAGCAAGTGTTCATCTATCCAGCCGTGGCAAGGGGAGGGCTGCAGTGCCAGTCTCCAGTTACTATCAGGAGGGTCGGGGAATGCAGCCAAAGGAACACTGTTTCTTTAGTGCACACAGCTTTTATCTGTGGCCAGTTTACACAGAGGTGGAACCAAGATTTTGCTCATCTTGGTTCAAAGGGAGGAGTCTTCCCTTGCCAGATGGTGGTAGGCTTGCTCAGCCAGGGAGTGAGGAATTAGGTTTCAGAGTAGCAGCCGTGTTAGTCTGTATCTGTAAAATGAAAAGGAGTACTTGTGGCACCTTAGAGACTAACAAATTCATTAGAGCATAAACTTTTGTGAGCTACAGCTCACTTCAGCTGTAGCTCACGAAAGTTTATGCTCTAATAAATTTGTTAGTCTCTAAGGTGCCACAAGTACTCCTTTTCATTTTATTTAGAGTCTTCAGCAAGCAATAGAGCTCTATGGTGAGGGTAAAATAGTCAACTCCCCTAGGACTTGATGCCTTCTGCTCAGGGAGTCTCCCTGGATTAGGAGAAGTATAGTCTTCTTGGGGAAATCAGTTTCCCATAGTTTATATGCTGCTTGGTTTGGGCTTAACTCAGGGGTCTCCTGGCTCTGTGACTTCGCTAGGCCCTGGAGTGTTGAGGAGAGAGAAGGAATTCTTCCACCCTTTAAACTTTAAAGCAAGGACATTGGCTGTGGGCACTCTGGCCACATGTCACACACCATATTTTGCACTTCTACAGCACCCCTCCTCCAAGGCTCTCAAAAGGTTTACAGATGTTTGCTACGTTCACACAGATGAGCCCACAGAGGACTCTGCTCTTTCCAGCCAGCAGCTGAGCAGAGCAGATTCTGTAGGGCAAATCTGGCCCTCTAATTTGTTCCCTTTGAAGGGACTTAACTTCTTTCCTGCCTGGCTGTTGGTAGCACCCATCACACTAGTTTTAGATGTTCCCCTTCAGATTGGCTTCTCCTGCCCTTCCCAAGTGAAGTAACTCACAGGGCCTTTGATATAACCTGTCTATGTGTCTCCACTTGCTGTATAGTTATATGATTTTGTGCATACTATAAAATAAATCCAAAGATATGGGAAAAGTTGAATGATCCTTATGTATTATTTGAGTTAGGTTAGGTTAGGCGGAGGGGAGAGATAGCTCAGTGGTTTGAGCATTGGCCTGCTAAACCCAGGGTTGTGATTTCAGCCCTTGAGGGGGCCATTTAGGGATCAGGGGCAAAAAGGAAAAAAAAAATTGGATGATTTAGTTGGGGATTGGTGCTGCTTTGAGCAGGGGGCTGGACTAGATGACTTCCTGAGGTCCCTTCCAACCCTGATATTCTATGATATTCTATGACCTAAAGGCCTCAATAGGGGGACCCATTGTTTTTATTCCTGGAGCCTCAGAATGGAGTTTTAACAGAGTTCCTGAAATAAAACTGAACACAGTTTATCCTGCTTTCCACTTGTGGTTAAACTAGATTCAGCTGCACCCCGTCAGAAAATGGTATTTTCCTCCTGTAGACTGGGCATGTGTTTCTATTGTGCAAAGTACAGCTGATTTACAATAGCTTCAAGCGGTGAGATGATAAAGTTTCTTTTATTGCTTTCCTTGAATCCGAGTGCCACACCTTCAACACTGCTATTTTGAGCAGCTAGATAAAAAATTTACCCTTTACTTCCCAGCTTCCAATGACTTTTTTTAATGCCTGTTAATAGAAATCACAGAGAAACATACTTATTTCTATTTATATAGTGCCACTGGGATTGTGGTACTTTGTAGACATGCAAGAAAGACAGGTTCCCTGCTGTTGAAGACTGCTTCCTATCTAGGTGAAATACGAGGGACATGGGCAGAATGTTTGGTTGGGGGACCGTTTGCTGACTGTGTGTGTGCTGAGCCTAGCGGCTTGCAAGGCAATGCTGAGAGCTTCTTAACGAGGCTGTCGTCTCTAAGCCTTTTAGCACCCATCAACCTTTAACCAGGGGGTGGGGCTACTCAGGGAGACCAGGGCTTTAAAAAGCCTGCTCCTAAGCGACCAGAGGAGCTAGCGAACAGGAGCAGCTAACAGGGGAGTTTTGCGAGGGAGTTCTCCAGGTGAAGGAGGAGCGATTACATGACCCTTGGGGTAAGTTTGTTGTCTGTAGTGTGTGTATCTGTGTTTGTGATGTGCTTGTTACTTGACTGAAATATACTATGTGCTCTGTTTTGTTCGTTTGTTTGTTTGGGGGACCGTGTGCTGCCATGTGATCAATGGCTGATCAATGGCTCCATGGCTCCATGTCTAGTTGGCAGCCGGTGTCAAGTGGAGTGCCCCAGGGGTCGGTCCTGGGGCCCGTTTTGTTCAATATCTTCATAAATGATCTGGAGGATGGTGTGGATTGCACTCTCAGCAAATTTGCGGATGATACTAAACTGGGAGGAGTGGTAGATACGCTGGAGGGGAGGGATAGGATACAGAAGGACCTAGACAAATTGGAGGATTGGGCCGAAAGAAATCTAATGAGGTTCAATAAGGATAAGTGCAGGGTCCTGCACTTAGGATGGAAGAATCCAATGCACCGCTACAGACTAGGGACCGAATGGCTCGGCAGCAGTTCTGCGGAAAAGGACCTAGGGGTGACAGTGGACGAGAAGCTGGATATGAGTCAGCAGTGTGCCCTTGTTGCCAAGAAGGCCAATGGCATTTTGGGATGTATAAGTAGGGGCATAGCGAGCAGATCGAGGGACGTGATCGTTCCCCTCTATTCGACACTGGTGAGGCCTCATCTGGAGTACTGTGTCCAGTTTTGGGCCCCACACTACAGGAAGGATGTGGATAAATTGGAAAGAGTACAACGAAGGGCAACGAAAATGATTAGGGGTCTAGAGCACATGACTTATGAGGAGAGGCTGAGGGAGCTGGGATTGTTTAGTCTGCAGAAGAGAAGAATGAGGGGGGATTTGATAGCTGCTTTCAACTACCTGAAAGGGGGTTTCAAAGAGGATGGCTCTAGACTGTTCTCAATGGTAGCAGATGACAGAACGAGGAGTAATGGTCTCAAGTTGCAATGGGGGAGGTTTAGATTGGATATTAGGAAAATCTTTTTCACTAAGAGGGTGGTGAAACACTGGAATGCGTTACCTAGGGAGGTGGTAGAATCTCCTTCCTTAGAGGTTTTTAAGGTCAGGCTTGACAAAGCCCTGGCTGGGATGATTTAACTGGGACTTGGTCCTGCTTTGAGCAGGGGGTTGGACTAGATGACCTTCTGGGGTCCCTTCCAACCCTGATATTCTATGATTCTATGATTCTATGTGTGTGCTGAGCCCAGCGGCAAGGCTGAGAGCTTCTTAACCAGGCTGTGATCCCTAAGCCTTTTAGCACCCATCAACCCTTAACCAGGGGGCGGGGCTACTCAGGGAGATCAGGGCTTTAAAAAGCCTTCTCCTAAGCGACCAGAGGAGTTTTGTGAGGGAATTTACAGGGGGAGTGTGAGCAAGGGCTAGAACTCAACATTCTTTAAACTTAAAAGCCAAAACCACCCCCTTTATATAAACAAAACAACAACAAAGGAACCAGCTGCAGGAGTAGAAAGAGAATGCAGGCAGAAGTCTAGCAACAAAGTGGGGGCTACCCAGTTTATTGCACCAAATGCAGCATGTTCGATTACCTGCCCTATGGGTAGGTAGTGTATGTGTGCATTTGGTGCCAGGAGCTTCTGGCCCTCAGAGACTGCGTACAGGCTTTGGAAACCACATTGCCCGAACTGGAGGAGCTGAGGGAGACAGAGAGGTACATAGATGAGACTTTCTGGGACACAGTAGAATGGTCCCACCCCTGGTCTTTGTTTGGCCTGTCTGCTGTTGAGGAGGATGAAAGTCCCAGGGAAGGAGAGCGTCTAACTGGAGCAGATGGAAACATTCTCATAGTTGGGACTCTCCTTCCAAATGTTGTTGTGGTATTCTCTCACACTGAGGATACCTCTCTGGGGGAGGGAACTCTAGCTATAAGAAAGAGACAGGTATTAGTAATGGGCAATTTGATCATTAGAAACATAGATATCTGAGTTTTCGATGATTGGGAGAACCACATGGTGACTTGCCTGACTGGGGCGAAGGTTGCGGATCTCTCGAGATGTCTAGATAGACTTATGTGTAGTGCTGGGGAGGAGCCGGTGGTCGTGGTACACGTAGGTACCAATGACATAGGGAAGGATAGGAGAGAGGTCCTGGAGGCCAAATTTAGGCTGCTAGGTAAGAGATTGAAGTCCAGGACCTCCATGATAGCATTCTCTGAGATGCTCCCAGTTCCATGCGCAGGACCATTTAGACAGGCAGAACTGCAGAGTCTCAATGCGTGGATGAGACGATGGTGTAGGGAAGAGGGATTTAGATTTATTAGGAACTGGGAAAACTTTTGGGAAAGGGGGAGCCTATACAGGAAGGATGGGCTCCACCTAAACCACAATGGAACCAGATTGCTGGCACTTTAACATTAAAAAAGTCGTAGAGCAGTTTTTAAACTAAGGGATGGGGGAAAGCTGGCAGGTGTGGAGGAACACCTGGTTTGGACATCCCTTAGGGAAGGATCTATTAATAGAGAATCTTTATGTCCTAGTGAGGACAAGAGGATGGAAAATGATAAAATGCAGGCAGGGTCTGATCAGAAACAATCAAATAAAAAAGAGTCCCATTCAATTACATCATCTAATGGCAGACAGCTAAAAGGAGACAAGTTTTTAAAGTGCTTATATACTAATGCTGGAAGTCTAAATAATAAAATGGGTGAACTAGAGTGCTTCGTATTAAATGAGGATGTTGATATAATAGGCATCACAGAAACTTGGTGGAATGAGGATAATCAATGGAATACAGTAATACCAGGGTACAAAATATATTGGAAGGACAGAACAGGTCATACTGGTGGGGGAGTAGCATTATATGTGAAAGAAAGCATAGAGTCAAATGAAGTAAAAATCATAACTGAATCAAACTGTTCCATGCTCTACTAATAAGAATATAGCGGTAGGGATATATTACTGACCATCTGACCAGGATGGTGATAGTGACTGTGAAATGCTCAGGAAAATTAGAGAAGCTATTAAAATAAAAAACCCAGTAATAATAATGGGGATTTCAATTATCCCCATATTGTCTGGGAACATGTCACCTCAGGACGGGATGCAGAGATAAAGTTTCTTGACACCTTAAATGACTGCTTCTTGGCGCAGCTAGTCCTGGAACCCACCAGAGGAGAGGCAATTCTTGATTTAGGCCTAAGTGGAGCACAGGATCTGGTCCAAGAGGTGAATATAGCTGGACTATTTGGTAATAGTGACCATAATATAATTAAATTTAATATCCCTGTTGCAGGAAAAACACCTCAGTGGTCCAACACTAAGGAATTTAATTTCAGAAAGGGGAACTACGCAAAAATGAGGAGGTTAGTTAAACAGAAATTAAAGGGTAGAGTGCCAAAAGTGAAATATCTGCAAGCTGGTGGATACTTTTTAAAGACATCATAATAGAGGCTCAACTTAAATGTGTACCCCAAATTAAAAAAACATAGTAAGAGAACCAAAAAAGAGCCACCATGGCTAAACAACAAAGTAAAAGAGGCAGTGAGAGGCAAAAAGGCATCCTTTAAAAAGTGGAAGTTAAATCATAGTGAGGAAAATAGAAAGGAGCATAAAGACTGGCAAAAAAAGTGTAAAAATACAACTAGGAAGGCCAAAAAAGAATCTGAGGAACAGTTAGCCAAAGATTCAAAAAGTAATAGCAAATTTTTTTTTAAGTACATCAGAAGCAGGAATCCTGCTAAACAATCAGTTGGGCCACTGGACGATCGAGGTGCTAAAGGAGCACTCAAGGACGATAAGGCCATTGCGGAGAAACTAAATGAATTCTTTGCATCGGTCTTCAGGGCCGAGGATGTGAGGGAGATTTCCAAACCTGAACCATTCTTTTTAGGTGACAGATCTGAGGAACTGTCCCAGATTGAGGTATCATTAGAGGTTTTGGAACAAATTGATAAATTAAACAGCAATAAGTCACCAGGACCAGATGGCATTCACCCAAGAGTTCTGAAGGAACTCAAATGTGAAATTGCAGAACTGCTAACTCTGGTCTGTACCCTATCATTTAAATCAACTTGTGTACCAGATGACTGGAAGATAGCTAATGTGACGCCAATTTTTAAAAAGGGCTCCAGAGGTGATCCTGGCAATTACAGGTGTGTAAACCTGACTTCAGTAGTGGGCAAACTGGTTGAAACTATAATAAAGAACAATATTGTCAGACATATAGATGAACATAATTTGTTGCGGAAGAGTCAACATGGTTTTAGTAAAGGGAAATCATGCCTCACCAATCTACTAGAATTCTTTGAGGGAGTCAACAAGCATATGGACCAAGGGGATCCGGTGGATATAGTTTACTTAGATTTTCACCAAAGGCTCTGAAGCAAAGTAAGCTGCCACGGGATAAGAAGGAAGGTGCTTTCATGGGTTGGTAACAGTTAAAAGATCGGAAACAAAGGGTAGGTATAATGGTCAGTTTTCAGAATGGAGAGAGGTAAATAGTGATGTCCCCCAGAGGCCTGTTCTGGGACCAGTCCTATTCAACATATTCCTAAATGATCTGGAAAAAGAGGTAAACAGTGAGGTGGCAAAATTTGCAGATGATACAAAATTACTCAAGATAGTTAAGACCCAGGCAGACTGCGAAGAGCTACAAAAGGGTCTCACAAAACTGGGTGACTGGGCAACAAAATGGCAGATAAAATTTAATGTTGATAAATGCAATGTAATTCACTTTAGAAAACATAATCTCAACTATACATATAAAATGATGGGGTCTAAATTAGCTGTTACCACTCAGGAAAGAGATCTTGGGGTCATTGTGGATAGTTCTCTGAAAACATCCACTCAATGTGCAGTGGCAGTCAAAAAAGCAAACAGAATGCTGGGAATAATTTAGAAAGGGATAGATAATAGAACAGAAAATATCATGGCTGGGATGATTTAACTGCCTTGGTCCTGCTTTGAGCAGGGGGTTGGACTAGATGACCTTCTGGGGTCCCTTCCAACCCTGATATTCTATGATTCTATGATTCTATGACGCAGTAGGGCCATTCTTATGTTCTTATATCCCCAAACTGGGGGGTGCCTCCCCCTCAGGAGGCACAGAGGGACATTCAGTGCGGGCATGGCAGGGTCTGCGGGGAGGGAGCACCATCCAGCCCTGCTCTGCTCCCAGCTCTATTCTGGCCCTACCCCTACCTCTGGCCCTGGCCCCACCCGCAGCCTTGGTGCACGACTGTGGCCCAGCCGTGGCTCCGGACCTGGCCCCGGCCCCACTCCCAGCCTTGGCTCCCTTCCCGGCCCCAGACCTGCCCCCAGCTGTGGCCTCAGCCTTAGCACGCTTACCCTTGTCCGCATCTCCCCAACCTCCCCAGGAGCCACGGCCCTGCAGATGGGGTAAGGGGTGGGCATGACCTGGAAAAGTTTGAGGACCCACTGACCTAGAAGCAAAGTGTCTGAATGACTGTGCTTAGCTGACGTCTTCTTAGATCCAAGGTTTTTAGTCACGGTTTTGGGACACGGTTTGTGAGTTCAATTAGAAGGTTTTAGGGGCCCAGGAGGGGCATAAGAAGTGATTGTAAGAAGACGGAGGGTCGAACTACACTGAAAAACTTTTCCGAAACATCCCACTATTGCTAATGCCATTTAATCTCCACCACTGTCAACAACAGTGTGAGCAGAGCAGGCTGAAAAATTTCCCAATGAAAAAAAGAGGACAAAATATTTTGCAAAACACAGAATCATAAAAAGGCAGGGCTGGAAGGGACCTCAAGAGATCATCTAGCCCCACCCCCTGCGCTAATGCAGGACTGAGTAAACCTAGACCATCCCTGACGGGTGTTTATCTAACCTGTTGTTGCAAATCTCAATGATGGGGATTCCACAACCTCCCTTGAAAGCCTTTTCTAGGGCTTAATTATCTTTATAGTTAGAAAGTTTTTCTTAATGTCGAACCTAAATCGCCCTTGCTGCAGATAAACCTGATTACCTCTTGTCCTACCTTTAGGGGACATGGAGAAGAATTGATCGCTGTCCTCATTTAAAACAGCCCCTACCTATTTGAAAGGTTTTAGAGTAGCAGCCGTGTTAGTCTGTATTCGCAAAAAGAAAAGGAGTACTTGTGGCACCTTAGAGACTAACAAATTTATTAGAGCATAAGCTTTCATGAGCTACAGCTCACTTCTGTTTTTTCCACCAAATGCATCCGATGAAGTGAGCTGTAGCTCACGAAAGCTTATGCTCTAATAAATTTGTTAGTCTCTAAGGTGCCACAAGTACTCCTTTTCTTTTTACCTATTTGAAGACTCTTCTTCAGTGTGTGTCCCCAATTCTCCCATGAATCTTCTTTTTCTCAGGACTGAACACACCCAGTTTTTTTAACCTTTCCTCAGAGGTCAGGTTTCTTAAACTTTCGTCTTTTTTGTTGCTCTCCTCTTGGCTCTCTTCACTTTGTCCACATCTGTCCTAAAGAATGGCACCCAAAACTGGCCACAGTACTTCAGCTGAGGCCTTAACAGTGCTGAGCAGAAAGTGACACTCCTGTTAATCCATCCCAGAATGAAATTAGCCATTTTCCCAACTGCATCACATTGTTGATTTACCGGTATACTTAATTTGTGATCCGCTATAACCCCCAGATTCATTTCTGCAGTACGACTACCTAGCAAGCTATTCCCCATTTTATAGTTGTTCATTGGATTTTTCCTTCCTAAGTATAATACTTTACACTTGTTTTTATTGAATTTCATCTTGTTGATTTCAGACCAGTTCTCCAATTTGTCAAGGTTGTTTTGAATTCTAATCCTGCCCTCCAAAGCGCTAGCAACCCCTCCAAGCTTAGTGTTATCCACAGATTTTATAATCCTACTCTCCACTCCACTATCCAAGTTACTAATGAAAATACTGAATGCCACAGAACCCAGGACAGACACGTGAAGGACTCTACTAGATATGTCCTCCCTGTCTGACAGTGAACCATTGATAACTACCCTTTGGGTACATCTTTCAAACAATTATGCATTTACCTCATGCTAATTTAATCTAGACCAGATTTCTGTAGTTGCTTATGAGAAAGTCATGTGGTACTATGTCAAAAGCCTTACTAAAATCAAGATATATCACATATTTTACCTCCTCCCTATTCACTAGGACAATTACCTTGTCAAAGAAGGAAATGAAGTTGGTTTGGCATGATTTGTTCTTGACGAATTCATGTTGTCTATTACTTATCACATTATTATTCTCTTGGTGCTTACATACTGATTGTTTAATCATTTGTTCCAGAGCCTTTCCGGGTATCCAAGTTAGGCTATAATTCTCTGATCATCATTGTTCCCCTTTTTAAAGATAGGTACTAGTTCTGCCCTTCTCCAGTTCTCTGGGACCTCACCTGTTCTACATGATTTCTCAAAGATAATTGCTCATGGGTCCAAGATTGCTTCAGCTACTTCCTTAAATCCCTTGGGATGAATTTTATCAGGCCCTGATGACTTGACTACATCTTACACTACATCTACACTTATGGCAGAGTTTAGAGTCCAGACACTGAACATTAGCCAGCATGGGTATAAATAGCAGTGTGGATGGTGGGATGTGGCTTAGGTGAGTAAAGCAGAGTGCCCTGCATGCCTGAACCCCAGGGTACATACCCTACATGGCTCTCTACATGACCAACTATGTCTCCATGTCTGTACTTGTATTTTTAGCAGTGTGGTGTCCTGTTGCCTGAGCCTTTCCTTTACAGCTGCCAGAGCCTTTCCCCACTGCCTCCCCACACTAGAGCCTTTCTTTGACCGGCAGCTGGAGCCATTGCTGGAGCCTTTCATTGCATGTAGCTACACGTGTGTTGCCTAAACTCTACAAGCTGTCATAAGTGTAGACATAGCCTAACTTACCTAAAAATTCTTTAATATGTTCTTTCCTTGTTCTGGCTTCTGTTTCTTCCCCCTTGTTAATATTAATTATATTAAGCAAAGGATCCCAACTATCCTTTTTAATGAAGACTGAAGTACAAAGGGAATTAAACTCCTCAGTCTTCTTGTTGTCTTCTGATTTTAGTTCACCTTCCCCATTAAGTAGAGGACCTACACCAGGGGTGGTCAACCTGAGCCTGAGAAGGAGCCAGAGTTTTCCAATGTACATTGCCAAAGAGCCACAGTAATACGTCAGCAGCCCCTCTTCAGCTCTCCCCGCTCCCAGCGCCTCCCGCCACCGGCAGCCCCGCTGATCAGTGCCTCCCTCTCCCTCCCCGCACCTCCCGATCAGCTGTTTCGTGGCATGCAGTAGACTCTGAGAAGGAGAGGGAGGAGCGAGGGCATGGCAGGCTATGGGGAGGGGGAGGGAAGGCCTGGAGTAGGGGCAGGGCCTATGGCAGAGCCAGGGATCGAGCAGTGAACAGCCCCTGGCCCACTGGAAAGTTGGCACCTGTAGCTCCAGCCCCGGAGTTGGTGCCTATACAAGGAACCGCATATTAAGTTCTGAAGAGCCAGATGTGGCTCCAGAGCCACAGGTTCACCACCCTTGACCTACACTTTCCTTCATCTTTCTCTTGCTCTTCATGTATTTCTAGAACCTCTTCTTAGAGCCCTTAATGTCCCTTGCTAGGTGAAACTCATTTTGTGCCTTAACCTTTCTGATTTTCTCCCTACATCCCTGTGCTGTTTTTTGTACTCTTCCTTAGCAATTTGTCCTTGTTTCACCTTTTTGTAGGATTCCTGCTCGATTTTCAGGTCATTGAAGAGCCATCTTGGCCTCTTCCTATCTTTCTTTTGTATCAGGATAGTTTGCTGTTGTGCTTTTAATATTATCTCTTTGAGAAACTGCCAGCTCTTTTAAGCTCTGTTTCCTTTAGATTTTCTTCCTATGGGACCTTACCTACCAGTTCTTTGAGTTTGTTGAAGTCTGCTTTTTTGAAGTCTGCTGTCCTTATTCTGAAGCTCTTACTGCTTCCTTTCCTTAGAATCATTAAATCTATCAATCTTTCACTGAGATTGCCTTCATTCTTCACATTTGCAACCAATTCCTCCCTGTTGGTCAGAATCAGGGCTAAAATGTCTGTATCCCTGGTTACTTCCTTCAACTTCTGAAAGCAGAAGTTGTCCCAATTACATTCCAAGATCTTACTAGTCATTTTATGTTTTGCTATATTACTTTTCCAGTAGATGTCTGGATAGTTTAATCCCCCATTAATACCAAGTCTTGAGTTTTGGATATATCTCCATTAGGGCTGTCAAGGGATTAAAAAAATTAACTGCATGATTCATCGCGCTGTTAAACATTAATAGAATATTGGATGTTTTCTACAATTTCAAATATGTTGATTTCAGTTACAACACAGAATGCAAAGTGTACAGTGCTCACTTTATGTTTATTTTCGATTACAAATACCTGCATTGTAAAAACCAAAAGACATAGTATTTTTCACTTCACCTAATAAAAGTACGGTAGTGCAATCTCTTTATCATAAAAGTTGAACTTATAAATGTAGAATTTTATGTACAAAAAATAACTGCATTCAAAAATAAAACAAAGTGAAACTTTAGAGCCTACAAGTCCACTCAGTCCTACTCCTTGTTCAACCAATCACTCAGACAAACAAGTTTGGTTACAATTTGCAGGAGATAATGCTGCCCGCTTCTTGTTTACAACGTCACCTGAAAGTGAGAACAGATGTTCGCATGGCACTGTTGTAGCCGGTGTCACAAGATATTTATGTGCCAGATGTGCTAAAGATTCATGTGTCCTTTCATTCTTCAACCACCATTCCAGAGGACGTGTCCATGCTGATAACGGGTTCTGCTTGATAACGATTCAAATCAGAGTGGATCGACACATGTTCATTTTCATCATCTGAGTCAGATGCCACCAGCAGATGGTTGATTTTCTTTTTTGGTGATTCGGGTTCTGTAGTTTCCGCATCGGAGTGTTGCTCTTTTAAGACTTCTGAAAGCATGCTCCACACCTTGTCCCTCTCAGATTTTGGATGGCACTTCAGTTTCTTAAACCTTGGGTCAAGTGCTGTAGCTATTTTTAGAAATCTCACATTGGTACCTTCTTTGCGTTTTGTCAAATCTGCTTTGAAACTGTTCTTAAAATGAACACGTGCTGGGTCATCATCTGAGACTGCAATAACATAAAATATATGGGAGAATGTGTGTAAAACACAGAGCAGGAGACATACAATTCTCCCCCAAGGAGTTCAGTCATAAATTTAATTAATGCATTATTTTTAAACAAGCATCATCAGCATGGAAGCATGTCCTCTGGAATGGTGGCCCAAGCATGAAGGGCTATACAAATGTTTAGCGTGTCTGGCACGTAAATACCTTGCACCATTGGCTACAAAAGTGCCATGCGAACGCCTGTTCTCACTTTCAGGTGACATTGTAAATAAGAATCAGGCAGCATTATCTCCCGTAAATGTATACAAGCTTGTTTGTCTTAGAAATTGGCTGAACAAGAAGTAGGACTGAGTGGACTTGTAGGCTCTAAAGTTTTACATTATTTTGTTTTTGAGTGCAGTTATGTAACAAAAAAAAATCTACATTTGTAAGTTACACTTTCACGATAAAGAGATTGCACTACAGTACTTGTATGAGGTGAATTGAAAAATACTATTTCTTTTGTTTATAGTTTTACAATGCAAATATTTGTAATAAAAATAATATAAAGTGAGCTGTATACTTTGTATTCTGTGTTGTAATAGAAATCAATATATTTGAAAATGTAGAAAAACATACAAAAATATTTAATACATTTCCATTGGTATTCAATTGTTTGTGCGATTCAACAGTGCGATTAATCACGATTAATTTTTTTGAGTTAATCACGTGAGTTAACTGCAATTAATTGACAGCCCTAATCCTCATCTTTCATGT
This sequence comes from Dermochelys coriacea, assembly GCF_009764565.3. Classification (NCBI taxonomy): domain Eukaryota; kingdom Metazoa; phylum Chordata; order Testudines; family Dermochelyidae; genus Dermochelys; species Dermochelys coriacea. Next base: position 111,812,554 of record NC_050073.1, read on the forward strand.
TCCCACCTTTCATCCAGCTCTGTTAGTTCCAGTGTGTGTGGCCAGTAATGGCTGACACCATTTTAAGAATTATGTTGATTAGATTGCTCCAGACACAGTTAGATGGTACAATGCTTAGCAGCTGGTGGACCATCTGTATTAGGGCGCCTAACATAACTAACACTGGTGGAGCCATACTGGTGTTAACAATAGTGGGAAATAGGCTAAGTCAATGAGATTTTCTAATGACTTCACTGAAAGTTAGGTCAAGCCCTTAATGATGAGTGGCTTGAGATGCTGAGCTTCACATCCTTGAACTGTGTTATTAATGGCACTAAATATGCACTGATATGGGATTTGATAAAAGTGCATAAAATCTGTATGACATTGGATTAAAATCAATAGCAATGTGCCTACAGAGACAGAGGCATTAAAGTGACGTTATATGCTAAATCCATGCTAAAATGATTATTGTAGATTAATGCAGAGAAGACAAATAAGAGATGTTCAAAGATCATAAGAGAGGGATGCCAAGTAATGTTAATCAGTGAGCGTTTATTCAACAGCTTTATATTAAATGTCCTAAGTGTCCTCCTATATGAAACAGAGCTTTGGGAAAATAAAAGGCCATTCAACACAAATTGAACTGCTTTCAGTGCAGGTGTCTCTGCAGAATATTCCAAGTAAACCGGACTTATAGAAGAAGTAATGAAGAGAACCTAGAATGGGCACAATTACCTACAACAATGCAAGGAGTATGGAAGAAGAGATGGGACTTACTTTTAAGGATGTCTGATAATAGGCTACCCAAATGAGCATTTCTTTGGCAACCCAAGGGCAAGAGATGGGGAGGTCTACCTAGAGGCCCACTCCATCGCACAATAATGGCCAAAGTGACAAAGGGAAGAATTCAGGGGCTCAATTTGTTCTTGATTCCCCCAGCCACAGTAGGAAGAGTAGTAGCAACTTCTATGATGTTTTTCAAGCTTGGTCAGAGGGGACTAATCCAGAGTCTGGTAGAGGAAAAAAATATTTTACAATACAAAATAGTATTCGGATGGCCCCAGCTAGAAGTACCTCACTGTAATTCAGTGTCCGTGTTTTCAGCCTATGCTGCTGTTTTCAGGGGTTTATAATAATGACCATAAATATTCACTCTGGACTCGTACTTGGCACAACAGTTTGGCGCCCTAAACAAATTGATTTTTTAATGTCTTTTATTACCACACTTGATTAAAAATTTAAAATTAGCTGTGCCCTTTTAGGAGATAAAAATGGGGCCATAAAACTGAGTTTTTGTGCTTTATTCCTGATATTTTGTCCTTACCAGTACAGGATTGGCTTGGATCTAAACCAGGATGGTTTTCAAGTTTCCAAGTGCACATTTAGTGAGGATTTTAGTGGCCCCCATATTGTGTATGGATTGTACGGTTCCCCAAAAGGCTGACTCGTGCACTACTGTGAGTTTACAGCAAAGAGTACAAACTACATGGCTTGCATTTTCATTTGCATGACTTGTGATTTTGAGTTCGTCAGTTACTGGATGCCCAACCTGAGACATCTTTTAAAGTATTCAGAAGTGCTGAGCACCCACCCTCTGAAAATCAGGCCAGTTTAAGGTGTCTCCAGCAGGGCCTGGTGAATCACTAGTCACTTTTGAAAATTTAGGTCTGTGTTTAAAAAAAAAAAAAAAAAAGACATGACGTGAAAAACTTTTAAGTCTCCTTCAGTATTGTTATGGTGTGTGTAAGGTATTAAGAATGCTTGTTGGTATGACATGGGCCAATACTTGCAGACATGATAGAACTGTGAATGAGTATAAGTTTATCATGAGACAGTATTTCACAGGTTATAAGTCCCTGAATATTGGATATACACCATGGTAGGAATGTCTCATTTGTTACCATTGATTTTTAGTGAATCTTCCACCACCCTTCCAGCATAATGCACTAAAAGCATTTCCAAAGTTCTGAAAGGACATTTTAAAAAATGAACAATAGAGGGCAGAATTGTGGATATAATCCACCGTAATTGAACATTTTGGATGTGTGTATTTAACCCAGTGTCTCTTGCTTTCTGATTGCTTTTACTAATGCTCTGTTGTGCGATCTTGAGTATGCAAACCTTACCCCAGGATCCCCAGTTTCTCTTCATTTTGCTTATGAGAGTTGTGTGTTATCCAGCAAAAGCCCACTGCACTCTCTTAACAGTTCCACAGTCTCTGTTGCATGGCTTGTCTGATTTCATTAAAGATAGTCCATATTACTGCAGTTCGTTTCTTTTCAATGTCATCAGGGCCACAAATCAATGTCAAATGCCACAAATCATCTCTGAGGAATTGGTGTGTGAACAAATTCTCGAGATGCCACTATGCATGTCCATGTTTGGGAATTTCCCATGGAATTATGTTGGTGTTTTTAATTATTGTTCCCTGGAATGCGCTTTTTTTGGAATGTCACCCATTATGGTTTATCTTGTATGTGTGCTTCCTTTGATAACTACAGTCTGAGTCATGTGGTCAGCATTGATATCTTTATCTCATTTGTTTCTGTTTTAACACAGATTGCTCGTACATCTTTACAGCCGGCATATCCATCTCAGGTGCACTTTTCATCCCATTGCTTTGTATCTCTGTGTCTTTAATGTTGTGGTTTTCCTTACATCCTCCTAATGTTTTGTCTAATGAGTGTTATCAATTTTAACCTAACAGATTAGTTGTCTTGCTTATTGTGTTTATTCTTTCTAGTATTATTTACATGTTTTAATTGCTTTTTCATCTTTTCCATGTATTAATAGAGATTGGTTTTGCTTAATTTTAATGTCACTTTAAGATTGCATTAATTTTTCAGACTTTGATAAATGAAAACATAAAACGCATATGTGTGAGCAGGTCTTATCTGGAAACAATCCTTTTTCTTTTGAATTCAACCATGAATTCATATTAGGCAGGGATTTAGTTTGTAAGTACTTGCTGTGGTACCAGTGTTTCAAACATGCACATGAGTAGTTACATTGAGTTTCATGGGACAGCCCCCATATATAAATATTTGCAGGATTGGGGCCCAAATGATTTGTTTCAGAACGCATTCCTGCTTGAGTAGAACCTGAACTGTGGAGCACTCTTCTTGGGCTTGCCTCGAAATCTATAATACCTTTGGAAACGGGCCCATTTGCCCGCCTTGTTTTTTTTTTTAATCTGCAACACAGTTAATTGCAACTAACTCATTGCTTATTATTTTTAAGTTGGTGCAGCACATTCCAGAAGCAAGTCTGAACTACCAGAAGGTGCCACCTGGGTCAACGGGAATCGAGGATTTTGATCAAAATATGAACGACAATAGAGAAGAGGATCTCTCGAGAAAAACGAGGGCAAGAAACCGAGAGGAGGCAGGTTTTTTTCTCCTGTACTTTATAAGCTTGTATATAATACTGTACGTTGTAACCCATATGTCTGTACTTCCTAACTAGCTAGCTAGCTGAGGGAATTCAAAGAACTCCAGTGCCTCACTTTTTGGGTGCCCAATCTGAAACTTCTTAGAGGCCTTGTTTTCAGCACTCTCTGAAAGTTGGGTCATTTTTGAAAGGTGCATCAAATTCAGCACCCACAACCGCTAGTCACTTCTGAAAATCCTGTTGAGTTTTAAATGTCATCCAGATTCAGGAAGCCTCAACTGAAATGCTACCATCTCCAGTTGAAGAAATAAACTATTTTGACACAACCAGTATAATATAAAAATGGTAGCTATGAGAGCACATTTTCAATACGATCTGATCTGTTACATTTTAGGTCATCTTTGACAACCTGATGTTGAACCCAGTGTCTCAATTATCCCATGCAATCCGTGAAAATACAGAAAACCTGGCTGAAAAAATGAAGTAAGCTTTTAGCTCTAATCTGGAATGTTCTCTTGCCCGTGGAGTTGTTCCGAGGAAGGGCGTGATTAATTTATTACTCATGAAAGGTACTGGATTGTCATCCCTGGAAACTGTGGTTGCTGGTACATGGAAGGGGAAGAGCACAGACTGCAAAAGTAGAAAAAGGTTTTTACTTCCCACCTCCGTTTCATAGGCTTGTCCTGTAGCATAGTCTGTCCCTAGACAACTGAAGCCTAGACCCAGCTTTGTAGCGCAATGTCAGTATGTTTGCATAAAAATGTAAAGTTTACTGTACATGGCACAACTAACTTTGTTATGGAGGACAGTGCCCAAATGATGGCAACTCGGAGTATGTGTCTACTCTGTACTGCCTTCCTGATGCATCTTAGCCTTCGCTGGAGGAGTCTCGCCTATGAGAAGAAGGGGAACTCATTCTCCATTCTGTTCAGTCCATGGACCCCCCCCCATTCCAAAACTCTCAGCACATATGCAGTTTGTGATGGTATTTGTTGTGATGCCCTCTTGGAACAAGATTGTCAGCTCCTAGGCCTTAGAACAGGCAGTAGGTGGGAATGACTTTTGGTTGCTTGTGAGCTAGATTCAAAGTGGAGATGAAAGGCCCTTTATCTCATCACTAATCTACAGAACCTCTTTTGTTGCTATGTTTTGTGTCTGTTGTACACTGTAAACAAATGTAAAGGATATATTTTGGGTGGATATTTTGTAAAAGGTCCAATCTTGTGTGCTTCAGAATTGTGTTTCAGAACACCGAAAGGACCTGGGAGGAGATGGAGGCCAAAATTAACTCAGAAAACGAAGTGCCAATTTTAAAGACCTCAAACAAGGTAACGTGTTTGTGCTTAAGAAATAAACAAGGTGCCAAGAAGCTTGCTTAAGACAAGGCTTTGCCTAACAATTTATGGACTTAGGCTGAGACTTTCAGAGTAGTTAGATGCGCAGCTAGCATTGAATTTTAATGGGTTTTGGTTGCCTAACTTCTTTAGACTCTTCTGAAAGTCCCAGCCTCAACTTTGTGTGTGTCACTTTTATGTTTACATTGTCACTGTAAAAGAATTTTCCATTGTAAGCAAAAAAAAAAAAAAAAAAATTAAGAAACCAAAGCAGTGAGCTTCAGAACCAACCAAACCTATTTTCTAAATTGTTTAGTCCAAATGTATCTATTGAACTTCCTCCTCCTTCTGTTTTACAGTGTGTCTATTATATATTCTTATATTGCTATTTTAATGTCAATTTCACTTATGTCTCCCCTTTGTTAATCTTCAAGGACTCAGTCTTGCTAAGGGAGGCACAAACACAGATTCTTGTCTTACTACCATTCTTCTCAGTGTCTCCCACCAATGCAGCTCCATTGATAATAGGACGAGAATAGATGGAGAATAGGTGTTTTCACCATCGTGTTCTCTTCATTTACCAGGGTTAAACAAGAGAGTGGTAAAAATGTTGGTGCCCCCGTGAACGTTATCTGTACTCCTGCACAGACTTTAATGGGAGCAATGTAAAGATCTAAGAACATGCTTAATTATTGGGCTCAGTGAAATCCCTCATGTTTAAAGCTAAGGATGTGCACAAGTATTTACAAGATCAGGGTCTAAGTGTCTGCACTTGCAGACCCCTTTGCATTATTGGGCCACAAATGTCTGACCAACAGCTGGAATCTCAAATAAAAAATCTAGTCGAATGCATATTTTTACTGACTGGCTTGGTAGTATTTTTCCAGATATGGCAGACCAAATCCCGCTGGTGTTTGCCCAGATAAACATGTTATTTTGATGTTCGAGAACAGAATTTACCTAATCAGAAAAAGGTAGAATAACAAGGTATTCTATGTAGGCTTGCTTCCCAAAGTAGCTGAACGTTTGGTTGGTTGGTTAGTTAACCGATCTTTTTGGTGTATTTGTTTCTAGGAAATCAGCTCTATCCTAAAGGAGCTAAGAAGAGTTCAGAAACAGCTGGAAGGTTGGTAATTTTAAAATGTTCTCAATTTCTCTCCTAAATGTAGATGACTAGAACAAAATAAAGTACCATTGTAACTCGTTGTGGTTTGCTTTGTCAATTTAAACTTTGTAAATGTAAAGCACTCATTCATTTATTTGAGCATTGCTCCTCAATATATACAAACAGAAGATGTATAAGTGATGGATTTTCTCGTGTTGCAAAAATAAGAAAGTTACTGACTTCTGAAATGCTGAAGTTATTGCCGTGGAAATGGTTTATTCACAATAATTAGGACTTCACCACAAGATGGACAAGCCAAGGCTTCTGTTGCTCAACCACATGGCTGACAGCCCTATTCAGCCAATAAGTCATGCCATATTTTCGTACTACTTTTAAGCAAGTGTTTGTGTGGACTTGAATCCATTATGGAAGGTGCCATGCTACAGGGATAACAATATGAGCTCAATGCCTGACCCTTGTTTCATTTTAATAGTTAAGAAAATGTAAAAATGTCTTATTGGTGAGTGATTGGAGTTTGGTAGGTGTTTCTCTTTTTCCAATTTAAACAGCAAACGTCAAGTCCTAATGGTAAAGGTCAATTTTGGAGGGGTTTTTATTTTTTTGCTTATTAAAATTGCTTGGACCCAAGGATAATTATAAAGAAGGTGGAGTGCAGTCATGGGGAGGGGCGAACAAATTGTGACTAAACTGGGCACAAGAGTAGTCTAGAATTCTGAAGGTAAGAGAGTTTCTGTGTAGAAATGCTGCTGAGTACAGCTAATACACCTCTGTCTATCTCTTTTCTCCTTCCCCAGTTATAAATGCTATCATTGACCCCAGTGGGAACTTGGATGTAGTTGCCACTAACAAAGCGCCCTCCACTGCTACACAGTCTACAGCCACTAAAGTCAGGACTGCTAACCATTCTGGCTCCACGTTGGAGATTTTGTCACCAGTACAGATGAGAAATTACATCCAGAAATCGAACTGTGGATCTTCTAGCCTACAAGATGCTAATTTCATTCCAGATGGAGAGAAATACGTGATCTGATACAATATTTTATACTGCTATCATACTGTCATTTACTGTGGCGTTAGTTTTGTGTCCGAGTGGTTGTGGACAGTTCGTATGGAGCAGTTGTTTAGATTGCTAACACATTACACACACGCACGCGCGCGCACACACACACACACACACTATGCTGTATGGGTGAATGGCAAGTCTGTGTATCCCTTTTGAACAAGACTAGCACTGTGGAGCAGCACATATTCAGCACTGAGGCAAACTCTGATTTTTACAATACGATTCACTTAAATTCTTCCAATGTGCCATAAGAAACAGGTTTTGCATATCCTACATTTGCTACTACCGAAGCTCTAAAGTGTTCTTGGATTAGCCTGTTTATAATTCTCAGTTACTGGTAGTTCAGTTGTAACAAGGCTCTGTTTAAAAAAGAAGTGTACTTTTTTTGATTGGCGCTACATTTGGGACTGATTTTAAAAAGAGCATTATAATTCTGTTGGAATCAACTTGCATACCCACCAGTATAATGGTGCAATACAGTGGGTTTCCATAAGAAACTCTGTTTTAGTTGTATGAAAAATGTTTTCAGTGTTTGCAGGGGTAAAAAAAAAAATCAAAGAAGAAACCACTTTGAATCTATGTGCATCATGCTTTCAATCCAAAACCTTTGTTTTTCCATTGAGAAGGTGTAAACTTTCTAACGTAGTTGTAGATTCTGAACATATTTCAGGCACAGAGCTTCAAGTATACAGATGTAGATTAGCCTTATAAATGAGAAGGTCAGTTTTTATAGTTGAGCTTGCCAAATTCTCATTATTTCAGTATAATCGCTGTCTGAAACGTTTTTTTGAAAATATAATAATAATAATAATAATAATATAATAGTCTTTCATATTGAGCTGCAAATTCTCCTGAATAGGCTAAAGAGCAAGTTGTCTGTGATCAGCCAATTACTAAGAAAAACATCTGTTCCATTGGCTCATGTAATAAACTTAATTACACAATGATTGTGAACTAATATTCATTCTACAGCACTCAAAATAACGGCTTAAGTGTGGCTCTGCCTTTACTGGTAGTGTTGTCATAAGATTTTTCGTATCCAGTTATGCATGAATACACAGAATCCTGTTTATATTCTTGAGAACCTACCCAACAGTGTAAAGCTGCTGGTTTTACAATGCAACATTGGTATGACTCTTTTTGGTCCATTATAATCTTAGGAATGCTAAGGATTATTTTGCAGCAGCATCATTGAATAGTATACTGGATACTGTAAAATTAGCTTTTTATATCCCATCTGTCAAGTGAGCTGCCAAATTCTAAACAAAGTATTTGAGTGGCTTTTTGGAGAGTCTGTTTGATGCATGCAGTGTGCAAACTGGAATCTGTCCCTGTTGCATTAATACCTCTTGACTGAAAACAGTGATCAGGAAAAAAAAATGTATCAGCAGAGTTGTGGGAAATACACTTACTGATGGAGGTAAGCAAACTAAATTCTGCTACGCACTCATACAATGTATAATTTTGCTAATGAAAATAGCTTCCCAAGCTCAATTGCTCTTTATGTGCTGACTTCATATTTGGGGTGGGTTGGTTTCATAATTGGGTCAGTTAATTGACCTTTTCTTCTAGGATTTCGCTAAAGTATCAATTAAATAAGTATAATTAAATAACTGGGCTGCTCACACAGTGTTTCGTGTACTAGCAAATGGCAGGATTCTGCTTCAAGTGCCACCAGTGGGAGTTTTCCATTGATTTCAACAAGAGCAATCCCAAAGGAAGAGTTTGCCGGTTTGCCATGCTAGTGTGTCTTGCATGCCTGCAGGGTTTTGCATGGGGGAAAATAGTGCAGTTTTGCTGCCAATGTATCCAACAGAGAACTTGGCTTGTCCGCTACTGTGGAGATTTGGAGAAATATACTGGACTTCATATGAACACTATGATGATGGAAGTAAAATTTACTTTGCAGAATAACTAGGAACTCGGCCTTTGTGTTTCTCTGACTGCCTGTTATATTAATGCTGTCTGATTGTTCCAGTGTATCCTTTTGAAATACTTGCCTGTGTCCTTAGTTAATATCAGAAATAGTGGTATGGCTCTTGACACATGGTAATTCGTTTTCAAAAGTCTCCTCAGTGAGGGTCTGATCTAGCAAGGTGCTGACTCCGAATCACTGGGAGTTGAAGGGCTTCAGCAACATAAGGGATCAGTCCACTAGTTACAGTTTTGCAGTAGACAGGTGTGTGTTTGAGTTACTCATCAAGATCAGATTTTATTATTTGTTTTTACTACATTTTCCCATCCTCGTGGCTATGCTCTAGTGGTTTTGGTTCTTGACAATGTACCCTTGATGTGACTTCCATTTACTTTCACTTGAGAACTTACTAGTTTCTACTTTCATGAAGTTACCCATCAGAGATGAATTTTCTTCCTTTGCTGTTCCTCTGCTCTTGGTACTCAAATATCTTCGTTGCCAGTTACGTAAACCCAGAAATATGGTACCTTTAAGAAACACTTAGAAATAATGAATCTCTAAAAGTTTTAGTCTGGGGGTACGGAAAAGCACATGATTTTGTTTCATTTTGTTCAGCGTGATATAAAAAACCCACCTGTTTCCCAGCATAAAGTTCTTACTGAGAAAATTTCAAGACTATTTTAATTGCAGTCCTGTTATGTAATCGTTTTGGTGCTGAAATGTAACAAATATATTTGAGGTACTTAGTTAATCTGAAGTATACCTCATTCTGCATTTGTCTGTTATAATTAAACCAAAGAGCAAGCCACATAATTGTAAACCATTAGCCAAGGTTTGGTCTTATAAGCAGTATTCTGTGACAACAATAAAAAGTCTGTGTACAGTTCTGATGTGAGTATCATAAGCATTTGGGGTCTGATCCAATGGCTATTAGAGACAGTGGAAAGATTCCTATTGACTTTAATGGGCATTGGGTCAACCTTTAGTTGGTTAACTTTCAATGAGCTTGATGTGTGCTCCACTGACCCAACAGTCATTCATACAGTATATTTTTTTCATATTTGGTGTATTTATATTTAAAAAATTAGGCTGGCATTTTCGAACAAATCTAAGAGAGTTAAGCACCCAGCTCTGATTAAACCTCTCCGGGACATGGTTGCTAACACCCTTAGGCACCTTTGAAAATCCCAGTGCTTGTTCTTTTACTATACTTGAAACCTGTGCTCTCATTTAGATTGTTTTCAAATGTTAAACTCTTGAGACTTCATGAATATGTAATGAATGTAAATTCCTGGGAGAATGCATCAGTGCTTTGTGAGCAAGAGCCTAAGTGTGTCTACAGTACTGTCGTGTTGTGGTCATGCTGTGAGTGCGAATAAAGCCTAAGTCATCCTTGAATATTTTAATAAAGAAAAACCTTACAGAATGTTTACATGCAGCCTACTGAAAAAAAAGTGTTTAAAATATATAAGTGCAAGATTCTACTAGTTTTTTCTTCATTTTTGCAGATCACACTAGATATTTTTAAAATTCAGTAAATATGTGTAATGATTTTGCAACAACAAAAAAAAGTTAACTACCTGTTTACTTTGGATGTGCCCTGTGCTGAATTGTGCCTATCTGACTATCTTCTGCTGTTATGCTGCCGATTCTGCTGTTCTAAACTCTTCACTGGATCATTCCATTTGCATGCAACACAAATGCAAGCTGTATGAGAGTTGAAGCTGAAACACGTTTGTATAACTTGAATTGATTAATGACTGTCTCTCTTTTTTTCCACGCCCTTTTCTTGAAATATTGTGTATAATTTTGATTCCTATTTCTCCCACCGTATTTCTTTCTCTTGTTTTTTGAATGGTAATTTATTTTGTTTTGATGATAGACAGTATCTGTACATTTTGTTCCAAGGTGATATTGTGGCTGTCTTTAAAAATAAATTGTTATTTTATATAATTTTATCATAAAATTTCTTTAATAAATCATTCTTTTATCAAGTGACAAATATGATTCTGGGGTTTTTTTGAGAGTAAATTTTATGATATGGGAAAATATTTGGAGAATTAAACTATTGATCTTACACTGCCCCTTATAATGGCATGAAGGATCATATTGCTACATAGTAACAAACACGATTGGAGTCTCTTACAACTACCGTATTTTTGCCTACATAGAGCGCCCATTTAATGCACATGGATTCACCCATGTGGATTCAGTTGCAGGATGGGGGCCTGAAAAGCACCTTCTGTTCTGAGGCCCTTTTCTTACTTCTGTTCGAGCACCACTGGCTAGTGTAATCTTTTACAGAGACACAGAGAGAGAGAGAGAGATAGAGACACCCTTACATCCCCTAAAATATGGCACTGTAATGCATCCGATGAAGTGAGCTGTAGCTCACGAAAGCTTATGCTCTAATAAATTTGTTAGTCTCTAAGGTGCCACAAGTACTCCTTTTCTTTTTGAGAATACAGACTAACACGGCTGCTACTCTGAAACCTATCCTTATTGTGACACTCTCCACACCCTGACTTAGCAACACTGAGCAATGTTTCTGAGTGTTTTAAATGCCATGCAAAATGCCCTTTGAAACCAAAGGGGCAGCCATTTCATTCATTTTTAATAAGTCTTGGCTGAATAAAAATAAGATGTGGTAAAACTGCTGCCAAAACTACTCACTCAGTGATGAAGGCAATTATCGTTCACTTTTAAATCTTACCCGAGGAAAGGCAGAAGCAGCTATCACTACTGCTTACCACTGAGTACAGCAGTCAGTTGAAATCCTGCCGTGCTCTTTCAACCTTTCCTGGCCGGTATAAGACAAATACATGGCCTGATTCCCCCATAATCTTACAAGAGTAGCCCAGTGGGATTGGGGATTACTCCCATCTTTAAGGGGTTGCAGCATCCGTCCATATTTGCAAAAGTAACTCCCTAAACTCATCATTGATCTCCGATTCCGAACTGTCGGTCTCTTACAGAAATGCAATTTATACGTGGGCCTAATCACTTACACTGGACCTTGCCAATAAAGATGGGGAGGATGTAGGGGAGCCAATGCATAGTCTTGTCTTTTTTTCCTTTTTTTTTTTTTTTAACCAGCTTGAGTGAAATATTGTATTCATGGCTGAAAGCAGGATCCTTGTGACCCCAGTTCCATGGTCAGATAGAGCTCATCTGGAGCTCGGAGTGAACCAAGAGAGAGAACAACAGGCAGCAGCACCAAGCCCAGCTGCCTGCTGATGGCCAGTTGCCTGTTTTAGGCGGGAGCTGAAGGATTCAGAAATGAAAGTCAGGGGTCTGTCAGAGAGCTCAGACTGTTTGAGAGACCCCAAGTGTTGGTGTCTCAGGATCACAACCTCCAGAACTAACAGGGAAAGCAAGACCTGATATTTTTAATGTAAAATGAGATCAATTTCTGAATAGCAGAGGAAGAGCAAGGGAAGCTAAAAAAAAGTGTGTAGCCACCATCACTCCCTCCTTTTTTACAAGAAATGCCTTTTTTATTTGTATGTAAAAAACAAAAACAAACAACCTTGTTACCAAAGCGCAAACGGTGTGTGCTCTCTCGCTCAACCACAGAACTCTGGGCAAGAAAAAAGTTCACGCCCTGTGTAATAAAATGTAAAACTCAGCTCTGGTGTAGACACCGCTAGGCCAATGGAAGATTTCTTCTGTTGACCTAGCTACTGCCTCTTGGAGGGGTGGAGTGACTAGAGCAACGGAAGAACCCATTCAGTCACTGTAGTACAGGTCTATCCTACAGCAGCATAGCTGTGCCACCATACATTTCTAGTATAGACATACCCATCCATACGTGCACACTTGTAGTTGGAAGGAGAAGTATTCACGCTCTGACTCCAGTGGAAGTTTGTTTCCAGTGGCAATATGTCCCAATTCTGGCAGCCATGTAGGTAGTTGTCCCTCTCCAAACCCTGGTTGTCGACAAAGAAAGCTGCAGTTTGCATGAGTAAAGCACACCCTGGTTTCAAGCCGGGGAAAGCTCCACAGGCACAAATCACAGCTTTACTTATTTATGCTTGCACTGGGACTGCTACACGTACGGGGCTGGCCATTGACTGAGGGAATTGAGGTACAGCCCCCATGGAGAAAAGGTCTTTCTTTCACACAAACCCCCTCCTAATCTGCTCTGCTGAGCTATAGCATGTTGCTTTGTGACAAGCAAACCTTGGAGGGGGAACTTGTTTGTTGTTTTTGAAGGAAGTGAGAAGAATGACACTTTGTTCTTTGCTTTCAGGAGGCTACAGTGAGCAGGGGTCAGGCCTTTTCACTGTATATCTCTGCTGTTAGGCCGTGGGCAACTCAAGGAGCAGACTGTAGCATGCCCCACTTAAAACAGCTACTGTTAAAGTGGGAAAGAAGATGCAGGAGGCTTCCAACAACATCTAGTGAGCTTCATGCATACTCTGGCCCTTGATAAATTATGCTCACTGCACAAGAGGGGTCCTGCCCCATCACTGATGGGAGTGGAAAGCAGAGTGCTGGAACCAGGATCTTCCCCTCTCACCCATGATCCTTGTGGTGTCATTCAGGTACCACCATAAACCAAACTGAATTTTTTTTGTGGTAATCTGAAATAACTGCAACACCCTGATCTATTATTAACTCTGGCAATGAAAGCATTTTAATCCAGCAGCTTCTAACAAACCTCTCATGTCTACGAGTGCAATGTCTTGTAATATATTGTCCTTCTCACCAAAAAATAGGGTCCTAACTTGTTTGGCAGAGGGAGAGCGTGTGTCAGTCCAGCCAGGCCAAAGTGAAGAGGAAGGGTTTTTTAAGTGAGAGGGGTTTGCTCTCTGTAGGAGGCAGGTGAGAGAGTCCCAGCTGGCTGCCCGCAGAGCAAATGCTAGAGGGAGCCCGAGCTGCGAAGGGAGGAGGGGATAGAGAGAAGGCTAAGATTAGAAATGCAGAGCTGGCAGAGGAAGTGAATGTGAGATCAGACAAATAGGGGGCAGCTAGACCACAGAGGGCTGAAAAGCAGGAGGGCACATTTACCTCAGAATTTCGGCTGGACAGTGAGCCAACCATGGGGAGGAGAAATGTCTCCATTTCCTGGATTCTGGCGGCAACGTTCCAGATTCCCGGAGGATTGGTGCATGTGCAGGTAAGATCATTATGGAGAGGATTTTCCAAATGTGACTAGTGCTTTTGGAAACCTCGGCTTGAGAATGCCTCAAAGGGGCCTGAGGGTGCTCAGCGCTTTCTGAAAATGGTGCCTCTGTAAAATCTGGGCTAGAGATTTTTCCGATCATGCTCGATTCGTTGACAAAAGGGGCAACCTAATTACAGGGTGGTGAACCGGGCAATCTGGATTTGAAAGGAGTGTTTGCTTTTAACTAAACTGTTCATTGTTGCCTTGTGCAATTTCAGAGTCCTGAATCTTTAGCCTCATGCAGACAGTAGGAATCTCTGCTGCCACAGGCTCCAGCATCATTTTTAATAAATGAGAGAGGATGCTAATAAACGGGCATGATGTAGTGCTAGAGGGGGCCAGAATTAAGCCTTGTATAAAGCACTCAGTAGTGGGTGGTGCTACACCTGGGGAGAAATCCCAGACCCTGTCGAAATCAATGGGAGTTTAGTCATAGACTTCTGTGGGGCCAAGGTATTACCCCTGGTATATAGTCAAAGCAGCATCACTGGCTGTTAAATCTGCTGCCATGTGTGGCACTGACTCTGTGCCTTCGGTTCAGCCTCTGTTATCTCTATTGTGATAGAAACACCTAATCTGGGAGGCGAGTGGTGGACTAGGGGATGGGCCCAATGATGGGGTATGGAAGTCCTGCCTTGACTGCAATGGGGCCAGGATTTTGCCTAGTGTTTTTAAAACCTTAGTGCATTATGGGCTCAATCCTGCAAGATGCAAGCAATTCCTGGATATACTAAGCCCTCTCAGCACCCATTGAAGTCAATGGGAGTTCAGGGTACTCAGCGCACCTTGCAGGGTTGGGCCCTCAGAGCTTGTGCTAAGTGCAATAAGAGTTGACATTATTGAAGTAAACCTGCTGGAACATCTCACGTGGACACTGCACTGAAGATTGATTACTCCCCCTCACATAGTCTTTCTCTGTAGCCTTTCAGTGCTGATCTAGGATTTGATCCCACACCACTGAAGCCAGTGGAAATTTGCCATTTAGTTCAACAGCAGCAGGGCCCTAAGGGTTGTTTGGAAAGCAACTTCAGTGGAAGCTATGCTAATTTACACCAGTTGAGGATTGGGCACCCAAACTCGAGGTATCACTCGGATAGGCAGAGCCAGACAGTGACTTGGGATCTCTATCTATTTATGAGCTTTGTGAAACTCCCGCCCTGAAGAGGAAGTTAGCTACAGCAAAAAGCAAATGTGAAAGGGAGCTGGGGGGACAAATGTGTTGCAGGAGATTTTGTCTACTGGC
The DNA here is from genome assembly GCF_009764565.3 of Dermochelys coriacea. Classification (NCBI taxonomy): domain Eukaryota; kingdom Metazoa; phylum Chordata; order Testudines; family Dermochelyidae; genus Dermochelys; species Dermochelys coriacea. The sequence continues at coordinate 111,827,777 of NC_050073.1, forward strand.
TGCCAGAACAGCAGCTGTGAGCCTGATCAAAAGAAGGCAGAGCATTTTCACAGCAGAGACAGTGTGCCAAGATGGTAAGTACTTTGAAGGATTATGCTGTCATCTTGTACTTTTGGGAAACTGGGAGATGAATGCATCTTACTAATTTGAGGCACATAAAACAGCTTCTATCTGTTTTATCTGGGGAGGGTGTTTTATTCTAGAGACTCATCTTTGTAAATGTTTGAAATTCGGAATCTGAAACAGTTCATTTCTCATGGAGAAAAAACTCACCAGAAGCCCAAGTTGAGGCTCTTTTGTTGCTGTTACTATTTAACAATCCCTTAATACGACACCATCAAAAGGGATTTTTGAGGGGGAAAACCCGACCCACCTCTATATGACGATTAAATGCCCCAACCTATGTATATCTAGGTAGTCTAATATTAGCCTACCTGTTGAAATCTGATGAGCAAAATTAAATAAGACTTTTGTTCTTTACACTTTGTCAGTTACTTTCAGTGACTAAAGCCCACCAAAGTCAAACAAAGCTATTAACAAGTTGTGGTTCCTTATTGGACTATTACTTCTGCTTTTCTTTTAAGAGTTCTGTTTGATTCCACAGTGTATTCTTTTTTTTTTTAATTAAACTTTGGGGCCACATCCTCAGCTTGTGTAAGTAGGTATAGTTCGATTGACTTCAATGCATCCGAGTCAGTGGTACATAGAATTCCCTAATTTGAACGAAATGGGGTTTTTATTCCATGTGCTTTTTATGGCGAGTGGGAGGCTGTTCATGATAATATGTAAAAGAGAAATGCTGCTATCCAAACCCATTTTGTAACTGTTACTGGAAAAGAGAAGTGAAACATGATGGTTACTGCTTTTGCAAGTTCTAGATGCTAAGGCATAATGTATCTGTAGGCGCATATAACAGGGCTGCAGTTCTTTCAAGGCATCCTGCCAGCATCAGACAACATGCGGCAAAGAAGGATTGAACATGGGGAGTGGGATGTGCTAGATGGCACCTCAAAGGGCTTTCCTATATCTGAGTTCTCTGATTCCACCAAGTGCACTCAGAATGGAAGGTTTCTCACCAAGTGCTCTAGCCAGAAGCAGCAGCTGCTGGGATTGCTGTACTGGGTAGAGGGGGAAAATGGGGCCTAGCCAGGGCAGCCCCTCTCCCCAATACCCCATCCCAGACCCAGAACTGTGCAAGGGAGCCCCCCCCCCATTTTGGAGGGACTAAGGCCCAGGTGGTGCCTCCCGCATGTGCAGCTGCGAAAGCTGCCACAGCAGGGACCTCTGGACATTGAGAACTTTCTACATGTTTGACTGACTTTCTTTGCCCTGTGCTGACTGGCTGCTTGCTCCAGGGCTCCTCCACTGTTTCAGCAGGGGCTATGGAGTGCCATTTAAAGAGGGGGGAGACATTGCACTTTCTCTCTCCCTCCCTACCCCACCTGAACCTCTTCTTCCCCTCTCAGGTACATCACCTACCCCACCATCAGCCTGCCCATCCCTTCCCTCAGGCCAATGAGCCCCTACAACCATCACCTACCAGGAGCCGGAGCCTGAGCCCTTGGGGGATTCTCCTGACTGTCCCCTCCCAAGAGCCCCTGTTACCCTCACTCCACTCCTTACTTTACCCCACCCTGATGGCGGTCCTCGCCTTCGGGTAACAGGTCCCTCCCTCTTCCAGTCCCGCGCCCAGCACTAGGCAGACCTGCATGGTTTCAGCAGCTGGCAGGGGAGGGCCAGGCATGCGGCACACTGCCCACTGTGCATGCAGATTGGGACGTAGGTGCCAGCTGCAGCGCGCTCCCAACCGTGATGTGCACAGCCACTTGTTACGAGAGCCTCCACGCACATGGCTGCACGTGCGCGCAGCTAAATCCCCAGCAGATTATAGCTCTTGACTGGCAACCGGCACGAGAATAGAAAACCAGCCAGGTGGCAACCTTTTTTTCCATGTACCTACTTACAAATGGTGAGGCCGTAGCCTAGGCAGTGCCCCTCCCACAGCTTCGCAGCTTATGCTTCACAATCTCTTCCTTTCAGCCTCACTCCACGCCGGCCTGCTTACCCTCTTTTCATCTGGCCTGTCCCCCACTCTACCCTTCCTTTCAATGTCCCCTTTCCCTTTTCTTTCCACTTCGGTGATCGCCTCCTAACTAAACCCACATCCCAAACAATGTGGTGGAACTAAGATGGCATTTGCCATCATCACACTGGTCACTCTATATCCCTTCCCCGACCCGGTGTCTGTCTTGTCTATTTAGACTGTAAGCTCATCAGGGCAGAGATTGCTCAATACTCTGTTTGTACAGTGCCTAGCCCAAAGGGGCCCCATTCTTGGTTGATCTTTAGCTGCTACTGTAATAAACATGATTAAAAATAATAATAACCAGTCCCATAGATGGAATCACAGCTTTCTCTCCTGTGCATGTGTGGGCTGTTGTTTATTATGCATGGCTGTATTCACTCATTTTATCCTGTCATCTTTTCTTCCTCTTCTGTGTTTCTTGCTCTAGCTTCTCTACCCTTTCATCTTGCATTCTCTTCTTTCGTGTGAGTCTCTTCCTTCCCCATATCTACATTTCAGCATCATTGCTCCTTGATTTCCCACTGCTTCCTGAGATCTTCTCCTCCTCTTTCCTTCACTCCATCCAGCTCTTGTGAATCAGTCCCTACAAGCAATTAGTGTTGCAGATACATTATGGCTTAGGGACAGAGGCAGAGGTGTAGAAAGGAGATACAGACCAGGATAGGTGCTCATGCCATACTGGCCCCCCTTGCCACTATCATAGCTGAATCTGCCCTTCCTCAGGTTTCAGAGTAGCAGCCATGTTAGTCTGTATTCGCAAAAAAGAAAAGGAGGACTTGTGGCACCTTAGAGACTAACAAATTTATTTGAGCATAAGCTTTTGTGAGCTACAGCATCCGATGAAGTGAGCTGTAGCTCACGAAAGCTTATGCTCAAATAAATTTGTTAGTCTCTAAGGTGCCACAAGTCCTCCTTTTCTTTTTTGCCCTTCCTCAGAATGTGCTCTTTGCTTCTGAATGCATACAAATGCCTAATATCCCCCTGAAAGCCAAATTCATCCCTGGGGTAACTACAGTGACCTCAGGAATGAGTTTGACCCTTAGGCATGTGAAGTGATTGGAAAGGCCACGGTGGATGTGGTCTCCCAACTCCATGGGTGCACTATACTGAGTGGGGAGGGCAAAGAGGACTCAGGCCTGTGGGCTTGCTGCCTTCCTCATGGGGATTAGGAGCTGGGAATGGGATGGGGGCTCACAGAGGGCTCAAGCCTCTGGGGTCACTGCCCTCCTGCAGGGATGGGGAGGGCTGTCCTGAGTGCAGACAGGGCACTGTTCCCGGTCCTGCCTCTTCCTGAGCTCCAGCCCCCGCACGATGATGCCAACTGCAGCAATTGTTGGAGCTGGCCCCCGTTGAGGTGGGTGAGTCACTCCCCACACTACTGACAGTGGCGCTGCAACCAGATTGCACGCCAGCCACTGCCAGACCAAACCTGAGCAGCACTATATGTTCTGTGGGTGCAGTTGAGCCCATGCTAAAGCACCTAGGTGGAAAAGCAACTTCCAGTGTAGCCACTAACGATTCTTACCCCGCCCTCTGGTGTGAGCTTCAGTGAGTCTAGGGGATATGGTTCTGTTACCAAAGCTTCAGGTACTCACCCATGTTTTCACTCCTTTCCGTAACTCCTGGGGGTTGCCTCTGCTAGGCTGGAAACAGCACTACAGCAGAGACACTCTGTGGCTGGAGACCTTGATGACACTTGCATCTGGGGACAGCATAGCCTGAGCAGTAGGGTTAGCTAGTTTCCTGGAGCATGGCTGCAATGGAGAGCAGAGACTTGCAGATTTCAGCAGACCTACTTGGTCCGTGTCCCAGTCTCTGACTTGAAGAGTTTACAATCTAAGAAGACAACCCCAGTGCACAAGGTAGGGAAGAAAGACAAAATCTACAGTCAAAATGTTAGACAATTTAGATTTGAAAAAGATCCACTGTCCCCTCTAGCTTCTGTACTTTGGCATTATTAGTTGGCCAATTTATTTGTAGGCACCATGGTAGAAGTGGGTCTTGAGGAGAGATCTGAAGAATGAGAGATGCAAATTAGTGACAGGGAATGCATTCCATGTGCAAAGACTGGGCCATGTCATTTTGGTAATGTCACCAAAGTTCCATAATACAATGATTGTTCTGTACACTTGTCATTTCCAGAACTCCATAAAGTACAACTACAGTAACCTGGTTTTCTGTGCGTAACAGGCTTTATAAAAATGTTGCCATAGTACTTAATTCAGTTTCTTATTTCCTCCCCCCCACACCCATACATATGTTTCTGTTTTGCAGATTGGAAAAAATGCTTTTAAAAAATCCCTGCTGTTAAATGAGTATTCCTATGTGAAATTAAACTCAAATGACCAAAAAGGCATCAAAGCGGTAGGTATTCAAGCACACTGTGGTGTAGTGAATGAGAACTGAGAATACTTAGCCTTATATCAAGATCACTGGAAAAAATAGCAATTTAATATTTTTATTATATGGATTAGAATTCCAAGTTGGCTTTGAGCCTGTTTGCAGCAAAGTCAGTGGCCAAAATCCTCATTGATTTAACCGAGGCCCAGATCGGCCCCACAGTGTGTGACAATATAGAGACCAGTCCTGCAGCCTTTGCTTGTGAGAGTAATGCCCACTCGTGCAAGCAGTGCCATGTACTTCATTGGTGCTCAGATCCGACAGTGACAGGAGGCAAATAGATAAACAGACAGTGGGCCACATCTCCAGCTGGTATATATCAGCCTGGCTTCACTGAAGTAAATGGAGCCCTGTCAGTTTACCCACCAGCTGAGGATCTGGGCCACTGACTTCAGTGAAATTACTGTGGATTTACCCTTTAAAATGGCCTATGTAATACAGCGGATGAAATTCATCCGCAAGGCTGATGTACCACTTGGATACTATTTTAAGGGATTAAGCAATTCATAGAGCCTTGTGTGTACATGTATCTTAGAATCATAGTCTAGTCCTGCACTCATGACAGGACTAAGTATTATCTACACTGGGGTGAATGTTCCCCCTGATTTATGTTCCCCCTGTCACCAAGTAACAATCCATTAGAATTATTTTATCAACCCAAGCTTGCTCCCAGCATTGTGGCATAGGGGTGCTAAGCCCAGGTTGTCTTCAGTGTGGATTTCTTCCCTTGCAAACCCATATTACAATATAACCCATGCCATTCACATTCATAGGGTGAAATCCTCACCCTGTTCAAATCAATGGGAATTTTGCAACTGACTTCAATGAGAGTGGGAATGGACTGTGAGTCACACCATTCCTTAATTAGATGATCCGTCTCTAATCTGTTAGCGTTGTTACAGGCCAAAATGCTCATTTTAGGTGGTTTGTTTTATACAGAGGTTCACCCTTCAACTGATGGTAGCGTCACAAACATTAGAGAATTTACACAAAAATTAAAACCAAACAGATATTTACATACAAGTGATATTTTTAGCTGTTTTCTTAGAGTGTTTAAAATCTAAGATGGAAGTTTAGTAATTGTGCTCATTTCTATTATTTACAATTATTTTTGTTTGTTCACATTTATACCTAGGGCTTATCAGGCATTTTCAAATGAATAAGAAAGGAAGGTCCACACCCTGGAGGTTTTAGAGCCCAGAGATGTTGAGTGCCTTCCACAAGGTGCCAAACACTCCAAGCTCCTAAGAGTTGCAAGAGGTACTCTCTAAAGTTGAAATCAGTGGGCGTTAGGTGCCTAAATACCTTTGGGGGTCTGGACATGACTAGGTAAAAATGATCCTAGCATTTATAATTATTGCTTCATTACTCGATCTCCTTAATATAGGAAAGTCATATAGAGGTCAGTATTATGTTGTAAGTTTCATAACGAGTGCAAGGACTCTACCTGTATATAAATAAGTTCTCCAGACATTCTGGTTATGAAAGACACAGAAAACGGGAAACACCAAGCTGTTAGACCAAAATGAAACCATAAAGAGGAACACTAACAATCTCATGTGCTAATGGTTTGCTAAGTTCCACTTTTCAAAGTGACATTTGAGGTATAGAAGTCTAAAAACAAACAACTGCCTGAAACCAAAAAATAGCTTTATGTTTCTGACTTGTATTTATATAACTGCAAAACTGCCTGTTGGGTTTTTTTCCAAGTTTGTAAATATACAAATTATGATTATGACTCCATATTTCAGGCTGCATTACAGATAAAAATCTGCTATTCTTGTGTTAATTAAAGAAAAATAAAACATGTCAAATAAAGTTTGGGTAAAGAGAAGATTTTTGGTGTATTGGTATAAAATAAAATTTAAAAAGTAAAATCAGCCCCAAGCTCGGGGTCCTTGGTCTGAATGACATATGTGGTGCAAATGAACTGTTTGATAGTAGCTGAAAGCAGAATTAATATTTAGGTACTTGTTTGGAAAGTGATAGGTACCCAGTACAATATTAATGGCTCTTGGAAGGCTTTTCAGCTATGACAAACCATCTCTAACATGAACTCTCTTCAAGTTTCAGTTCGTACTGGTGATTTCAATAGTTGGGTTTGTTGTCCTGATGGCTATTTACATCATAAAACCAGTCACCATAGATTTTCCAGAGGAGAAAGAAACCATTATCGGCAGTTACCAGCAGATGAAGGAGCAAGGACTCTTTGGAGATATCTTGGAAGACAAGATGATTAATGAAGACAATGTCAATAGATGTAATGATTCATGCAAGTAAGCCAGATCTGATGGTTTGTAGAAAGAGAGAGTTAATTAACTGATAGAGAAATAGTTTTAATGTTAACAACCTCAAAAGGAGGAAGATAGCAAAGCAACATAATGTAACCATTTATAAAGCATCACTAATTTGGGAAGATAATTAAACCTTCTGATTACACATCTCATAGGATTACAGAAACTAGAGCAAGCAAACACTCTCTGGTCATCTTGCCCAGCCCTTGGGGTTCTAATTTAGAATTGTCCATTACAGCATATAGAGTGGAATATTCTTCAGTGTCCTGCATGAATGACTCTCAGTTCATGAATGTTTGGCTCATGATATGCAATTTCCATTGCAGTTTTGAACTTGTGGAAAGTATTCCTTATGACATGTCTTATGAAACAAATAGCACCACTGTGAAACCCTTGTACCAAGCCTGGATGGGTCTCCTCAACATGGCACAGGAAAGAATTCATGTGGCTTCTTACTACTGGTCTCTCACAGGAGAAGATATAAATGTAAATGATTCATCATCTGAACCGGTAAGAGAAAAACGGGAATAAGCTCACATATGATCAATGGAGCTGTTCACCTACCCGGTCTGGCTCCAGGACCCTCCATTGCCACAGTTTACCCTCAACTCATACCATTCTCTTGGCCTTTGGAGCTTGACATGACAGAGGTGGCTTAGCCCTCCAGCCAAATCACAAGAAAGACACGCCTTCTGGGGTACCAAAGTCCAAGCAAACACAAAACCAAAAGAGACTTCCACCCTGATCTTCCTTTCCAAGAGTCTCTCTTCTCTTCCAAAGCTGCCCTTCCCCTGGGTTCAGCTCTGCCCTCTCCTGTCCTCTATTCCAGTGCTTCTCAAGCTATCTGATATGGGGGACCAGCAATTTTTTTTTCCAATGTGCCCACAGACCAGCAGCCAATGGCTCATGGACCGGCACCGGTCTGCAGACCACCACTTTGAGTAGCACTGCTCTATTCAGTCTTTATGTGCTTGCCCTTGTTTGCAGGGATCACTGCCTCACCTCACTAGGTGGCAGTGTAGGAGAAACCCTTGCTCACCCTCTTCTATGGGTTTCCAGCCTTCATAACCCGACACAACAGGGCTTTCCACTATCTCGGCTGCCCTGCCACTCCTTCCCATGTCCTCTTCCTATACTATCTGCCATCCCAGTACTTCTCTCTCTCTCCTCATGACCCACAGGCTGCTCTTATCCCTCCCTCCTATGACCTTCCTGTCATATGATTTTGCTCATTTGCTTCACATGGGAGAAGAGACAAGTGGGGCAGAGGTGCAGCTGAGCCCCTACCCTCTTAAAGGGCCAGCTCATCCTGTTATTATCCCTACTACTTTCATCCTCAAATAAAAAGGATTCAGAAAATCAATTCGATGTATCAGCAGCCAATAGATTTTGTTGCTGTTTGCATTTCATCTTTGAACTCCAGAAATATTTCAGTTCTAGTGTTTTCTGTGTTTGGCTGTAATGATCTTACAGCAAATGATATTAATAGGAAGCAAAGTTGTATTTATAAATTGGTTCAAGATCTTTATTTTGTGTCTTTAGTCCATCTCTAGCTGAAACTCACTTAAAGATAAAACATTCCCATCCTTGTATTGTGTGTGTTTCTTTCAAATGAAGTACCTATTTTTAGAAGTTCCATGCTGTTTGTTGTCATAGTCCAGCATAATGAGTGGTTCATTATATGCAGGGTGAAGATATTCTGAAGAAGTTTGAAAGTTTACTTATGGAGAATGTCTCAGTGTATATTGCAACAAGCCTGCCAACTTTAGCTGTAAATTCAACTGATCTTAAGGTTTTGAAGAAAAAAGGTAACTATGTAATTCACAAGGCCTCTACAGTTCTGCAGTGTTGTAAACATGGGCTCAAGTAAACAATGTTGTAAACAAGGACCCAAGGATCCAATCCAGCTCATGTTTAATTTGCAATCAATGAGACTACTCACAAGGTTAAAGGTAAGCATGAGTTTAAGTGCTTTGCTGGATTGGGTCCTTTGTGTATATTGATATACATTTAAGGTACTTTTCTGAAAGTTAAACTTTAGCAAGTATACATATATTATACAAATACTAGAAATCCATATTATACAAGTACTAGAAATCCATACAGGTTCTGGTCACAACAAGAATGATACAGATTACACTCCATGTTCATGTTAATATTAAAATTAAAAAGTGTGTTGGGAATTACTTTAGCTAAATCATATTTGTTTCCCGCCCGACTTACTCAATATCTTTCCTTAGGGGCTCATGTGAGAAGGGTCAATTTTGGACATTTGACCAAAGGTGTGCTGCATTCCAAATTCTGGATTGTAGACATGAAACACATGTATATTGGCAGTGCAAATATGGACTGGAGGTCATTTTCTCAGGTCAGATGTACTTTATACTGCTAAACATAAACTCACCTCGATACACATGGTAGATACATGGGATACATTTCAGTGCCATGTGAGAAAAAGATTTATCATTCACATATTTTATTATATTTCTCAATGCAAGCACATGACAATAATATAAAATATGGGCACATCAGAAAAACAATGTGGGGTGAAGAAAGCCTTTGAGGTGTAAGAGAGCGGGTTTTGACATATGTTTACTCTCTCTGCAGGTGAAAGAAGTTGGTGCTGTGATATACAACTGCAGCTGCTTAGCCAGCGATCTATGGAAAACGTTTAGAACATACTGGGATCTTGGGCACGCTAAAGCCACCATTCCCTCCCCATGGCCGAGCAATTATTCCACCAAAATTAACAAGTATAGGCCGCTGGAAGTGCAGTTTACTGGAACCTTGACAACTGCCTATTTTTCTGTAAGCAGTTTAAAATATTTTTTGGTAAACTATTTGCAGGAAATGTCTTATTCTGTATTTTTTCTCTTTACTGGGGCTCAGTTACGCCCTACTCAGGTTGAGTAGCACCTTATTCCACAAGTTTCAGTGAGCCTACTCATGGAATAAGGTCCAACGCAACATGAGTAAGGGATATAGAACCAGGCCCTGTATCTTCAGATGGAAACATAGGGACAGATCTTGCCATAGGTCACTCACGTTATATAATAACTTACTGCTCAGGTCTTCCCATTCATTTGAATGAAACTACTTTAGGATTAATGCATTACTCAGTGTGAATAAGAGTGGGAAAATCTGGCCTGTAGTAAATAGTGTGTTGCAATTCTAGCCCATGAAGGTTTTTAATCTTTCTTTTATTACCTTGTAATGGCTAGTAGATTTGAAATTCCTTATTATATTAGCTATCTGATGGACACATTGAGTATATTCTGGGATTTTGGGCCCAGTTTTCAAACCTAAAAATTGTTTACACCGTTCCTGAACCTGTAAATGAATACAACTCAAGAAATTCTGTATGAGTAATGAAAACTGAGTAGAGGTTAATATAAATCAATCAATCAAAGTTTGTTGAAAGAAAATTTAAATAGTAGGACAGGAACAGAGAAATGTATGATGATCATCGGACTTTGTTTCCCTCCTTTACAGGCCTCTCCTCCTGCGTTTTGCCCAAAGGGTCGTACTCACGACCTCATTTCTATTATTGATGTTATAAATGATGCAGAAGAATATGTGTATGTCTCAGTCATGGAGTATTTTCCTACAACCCGCTTCAGACACCCAACAAAGTAGGAGGTTAAACCTTGATCTGTCAGTCAACTGTATTCATAACTAAATGTCCTTTGCTTTTGCAGAAATTTGTTCTTACCAAAAATGCAGCATTTTCCCCCTTTAGAAATATTAATATTGTTTTTTCACCCATGGAGTGAACTGAGACTTTGGACATTCTGCAGTTATGCCATTACAAAGTGTGTGTAAAACACTACCCTTCTGTTTTGGTAGCATTTCACATTGACTTTGTTCTCACTTCATAATTTCATAGAAATGTATGTAGGGCTGGAAGGGAACTCAAGGAGTCATGAAGTCCAGTCCCCTGTGGTTAGGCAGGACCAACTAAACATAGACCCGCCCTGACAGGTGTTCATTTAACCTGTTCTTAAAATCTTTCAGTCATGGGGATTCCACAGTCTCCGGTGGAATCCTAGTTGTGCTTAACTACTCTTATTGTTAGAAAGTTTACTGTAAGTAATTACACAGGCTGCAAGGCAATGAAGGATCAGGCCCTTTCCCTCCAAACTTTACTCAAGGCAAAAGTATAGCAGTTACAAGAACCTAGGGAGAGTAGATTAGCAGAAATATGTTTGGGGTAAAATTTTCAAAAGAAAATGTTGCTCCTCTTGATATCTCTCAATGGTCTCTGGTCTCCCCTATTTCCTCCCATTATGGTTGCAGTATTAGCTGAAGATTCTTTGCTTTTTCCTCCTACTTTACAACTACTTCTATGACAAGTTTCAGAGTAGCAGCCGTGTTAGTCTGTATTCGCAAAAAGAAAAGGAGTACTTGTGGCACCTTAGAGACTAACAAATTAGAGCATGCTCTAATATATTTGTTAGTCTCTAAGGTGCCACAAGTACTCCTTTTCTTTTTGCGAACTACTTCTGTGGGCATTCAGACTCTTCACTGAAGCTGTGAATGCCTGCAGAAGGAGCTATAAAAGAAGGGAAGTAGCTGACACTATTATGGTCTGTGGACCACTAGCAAATTCTCTCTGGGTTTAGAATTATAAAATGACCATAAGCTTTGCTCTGAGTAATACAGAAATCAGTTGAGTCTTAGGTGTTTTTAAAAAAGCCTCAAAAACCCTCAGCTGCACTTGAATTAGGAAGTTTATATGCAGCCAACCTTTCTGAGTATTTTAAATTATATCTGTATCTAGCACTTCTGGGTTATCTTTGATAGAGATCATATATAATTACATATGTGTGTGTTCCTTCAAGTCTCCTGGAAGGAAGAGATAGAGTCATGTGTTGCCATTTAGTTTATGCATCTATCAACAGTCATATCACACTACATGTGCTCAGGAATGATCATTGTTCCACAATGAACGCATGGCAGTGTGTATTACCTGCAGCCCTAGGCATCTATATAGAGAGATGAGTTATAGAATCATAGAAATGTAGGGCTGAAAAGGATCTTGAGAGGTCATCTAGTCCAGCCCCCCAGCAATGAAGCAGGACCAAGTAAACCTGGACCATTTCTGACACGTGTTTGTCTAACTTATTCTTAAAACCAACAATGACGGGGAGTCCACAACCTCCCTTGGAAGCTTATTCCAGTGCTTAACTATCCTTTTATTTAGAAAGTTTCCCCCAATATCAAAGTATTATGCAATCACTCATCGACCAGCTGCCACCTGATGGATAATTTTGCAAATCAGACAGTTCGGAGGAAATTCTGTTTCTATGTCATATATTTGATTTTCTGTCTTTCTCTTCTCCCATTCTTTTTCACTAAGAATATTTGCATGAAAAAAGGCTCTTTTTCCCCTTAGGGGTCCATTTATTAATGTTGCGCATTCTCCATTTGAGGCCTTAATCCCCCGTTTATGTTCTCTAGGGCTCTATCTGATGCAAATGGAAGTTTGAGGGTCCAGGGAATGCAGGATTGAGCCCTTGGACAGCTCCACAGCAACCAGCTGTGATGTTACAAACTGCGGCTGATTAGTTCAGGTTGGGCAGAAAGAAGCAGCTGAGGCAGCTGAACTCAGAAGGAACAAAGCTTCTGTTTTCATACCGAGGGGTTAATTAATTAAAAACTACTAAAACAATGGAGAATAGTCCCTAAACAGAATGTTTTCCAAAGACTTCCAAGTCTATTATGGCTCATGGACGTGATTCTGAAAACACATGAGTAGCTCTGTTGCCTTTAGTGGGATGACGTGTGTGTGTGTGTGTGTGTGTGTGTGTGTGTGTGTGTGTGTGTGTGTGTGTGTAAACAAAGCCATAGGTCTTTGTTTTATTGGTTAATAATTCCCTTTGGCAGCACTCAGATATCTCCCAGTGGCAGGGGAATAGGTTAAGGAAATTAACCTACCACAGTCTTCCTGGGGAACCTTGGGCAAGTTTCTGTGTGCCAGTTTCCCCATCGGTATAACAGGGCTACTAATGCTCCCTCTCCTCTGTAAAGTGCTTTATAATATAGCAGATGAAAGTGCTACACAGGTGTTAAGAGTTAGTAATTATGGGCCATATTCTGTCTCCATGGAAGTTGTCATCAGCCTTCCCCCACAGCGTGGCTCATACAAGTGCCAGAAAGAACAGCAGTCCCTGCACTCAGAGCAGGGTTTCTACTCCTTTGTGGTCTTACAGCATACTAACAGGGACAGGCAGGGGTGGAGAAAAGGTGGTGCCGTGCCCTTTCCTCCAGCTGCGCTGGCTGATGGAGTGGGACCAATGTATACAGTGGGAGTAGCCTCTGTGCACACGACACATCCAGGAGTCATTCTGCAAAATGTCTCCTAGTTTATCCCCAGGGCTCCCCATTGCCTTTGACTCCAGGTAGTACCTTCAAAGGAATGATCCAGCCCTACATTATTATTGCTATGGTTATTTTGTTATCAATGTGGTGGTAGATATTTCTTGTCTCAATTTTCTCTGAATGTATTTTTCTTTTCATTTACTTTCATTCCTATAGATACTGGCCAGACATTGACAATGCTCTGAGAGGTGTGGCATTCAACCACAATGTACAAATCAGGCTTTTGATCAGCTGCTGGCTCCACACTGACTCATCCATGTTCCATTACTTGCAGTCACTTCGTGATCTCAGTGATCCACATACCAACATCACCATTGATGTGGTAAGATAAGAAATCTCTTTTGACATAATGGGCCATCCTTTAAAAAAGGCAGCTTTCAAACAGGCATCACAGCTACTTGTGTGTATAAATGTAGAGCTGTATACTCAATTGAATGTGCATACATATTTGATTATAGACCTTGAAGCAATATCCCTTTGAAATTTGGGCCTAAGTGATGTTATTCAACATTATTCTTAACTGAACCCAGCAACCTCTTCCATCAGCACTGGTTTGATTTCAGCAGCTTTCTTGGACATATTATTCGGGTGGAAAACCAGTGAATTTTGAAGCATATTTATTAAGGAATGCCACTATATGGATAGTGATTACGTAGTTGCCAAAAGCTTTGGTGGTGTGATGTGATTGCCAGTGATAGATGTAAACTGAATATACAGCTGGACCATCTTAAGAACCTAGCTAAAGACTAACAAATTTATTTGAGCATAAGCTTTCGTGAGCTACAGCTCACTTCATCGGAAGCTCACGAAAGCTTATGCTCAAATAAATTTGTTAGTCTCTAAGGTGCCACAAGTACTCCTTTTCTTTTTGCGAATACAGACTAACACGGCTGCTACTCTGAAACCTAGCTAAAGACTGAGCCAGCTGGCACTTGATCTGCAAGGAATCTACTTCTCTGTGGGATTTGTCATCATGATGATGATGATGGTATTCTTCTAGGAAGCAATGGCTGTACTTATCTTAAGCAGTTTGCAATATTAGTGCACAAGCAAAGAAATCTACAAGGAGGATAGCTGACTCATTACAATTGTTGTGGTAATTTAATTGACAAGCTCTACTTCACACCTTCTAACAACTTTCACAGCATCATCTTTCTGGTGTGGCATGGTTAAGAAATTACACTTTGTCTGATTAGTAGCACCACTTACACTTTTATGAATGGTTTCAGAGTAGCAGCCGTGTTAGTCTGTATCCGCAAAAAGAAAAGGAGGACTTGTGGCACCTTAGAGACTAACAAATTTATGCATCCAATGAAGTGAGCTGTAGCTCACAAAAGCTTATGCTCAAATAAGTTTGTTAGTCTCTAAGGTGCCACAAGTCCTCCTTTACTTTTATGAATGGGACTCCTTGCTAGTGACTTCTCTGCAAATACACCCAGGTGGTTAGTAGGGTGAAACTCCTGGCGGAGTGAGGGGGGTGCCCATCTTAGTTCAGATAGATGGATAGAGGAGAATAACAGAATCAAGATGGATGGATTTTTAGCAGGGAAGATAAAAAATAATTATTTGAAATGTAATTTTTAATTAAAGTAAAAAAATTGTAAGGCACTGTTGCTCTTTGCAATACAACTCCCTGTCTGGGATCAGCCCATTCAACTGTACAGTAATGCTCAACAATCAATGATGAATGCAGAATAATAAGACTATTAAACATCTGTCTAAAACTGTATTTAGTGTAATATGATCGCTCTTTCACAGATGGAAAGTTGTGAAGTACATATTATCCTTCCCTGATCACGCTGTTTTATCCAGTTTTGCTCGCAGTGGAATCACCAGTTTGTCCAAGCTAGTTTTCTTGACTAATAGCAAAATATGTCTTATCATAGAATCATAGAATCATAGAATATCAGGGTTGGAAGGGACCCCAGAAGGTCATCTAGTCCAACCCCCTGCTCAAAGCAGGACCAAGTCCCAGTTAAATCATCCCAGCCAGGGCTTTGTCAAGCCTGACCTTAAAAACCTCTAAGGAAGGAGATTCTACCACCTCCCTAGGTAACGCATTCCAGTGTTTCACCACCCTCTTAGTGAAAAAGTTTTTCCTAATATCCAATCTAAACCTCCCCCATTGCAACTTGAGACCATTACTCCTCGTTCTGTCATCTGCTACCATTGAGAACAGTCTAGAGCCATCCTCTTTGAAACCCCCTTTCAGGTAGTGAAACCATAAACCATCTATAAACCATCTAAAGCTGGAGCTTTTGAAAACATTGTCCTATTCTATTCTATATAGACTTTTATTTGAAAACAAAGAAAGTTTGCAGCATCCAATAATATAATCTATGCTTCACTCCAGTAATTCTGTGTATGCTTTGTAATTATTTTCCATCCAGAAAATCTTCATTGTTCCAGTTCTGAATCACACAAACATCCCTTTCGGGAGAGTGAACCACAACAAATATATGGTCACTGATAAAGTGGCGTATATTGGTAAGTGTCCTATTTTGAATATGTATAGTTTAAGACATGATCAGGACTACAGGGTTGGGACAGAGCTGAAATGGAATTAGGTGTCATATCAAATATTGGCTAAATTTACCATGAAGAGGGCAGAAACATATAGTGGATAGCTTTAGCAAAATATTTGCACTGGATAGAAGAGTAAAGACATGATGGGGAAAAATAATGTAGGGCAAATTCAGCAAGAGATTATTTTGTTGGATTGTGAACCATTAACAATGAAGTACACGGCTCTGAATGAGCGGAGATTAGTATTATCGTCAAGCACTTGCAGTAATCTCATAAATTGTGTGTTTAGATTCATGCAACGACACTAGTATTCCAGGGGGAAAAAACATTAAGCTTTTGTTAAAGCAAAATAATGTGAGAAATCATTGACCAGTTTTTTGTTAAGCAGTATTTCAGGATATAGGGGCCTCAGACACCCCAAATTATTAACCACCATGTTGGCACTGATGTCTCATTCTCGTATTAGAATCCTAGATGAGAGTAAGTGATGGAAGAGGTCACCAAGTTCACCACCCTGTCAGTGTGGGTTTGTGTCCTATTGAATTATCTTCAGAAGATAGAGGTGCAGTTAGTTACAAAGATAATTTATTTTCTACCCATACCTGTTGGAATGAATGGGAGATTTGTCTGAGTGAGACCACCTGCCACAGAAACCCTACGTGCTAAAATTTGGATTTATTCACAGTGCTCAATGCTTTGTGTTACGGTAGCCGTTGACAGAGCTTCAGAAATCACATTCAGGTAGATCCCTACCTTGATGTGGGACATCTAGTTAATAGCAATGACACTTGCAAGTATAGGACACAGTGGTTGTAGGTGTTGTATTCATCTAGACCCTGTTTTCTTGTAACAAGTAAAGTTCAGCTTCAAACCTTATTTTTGTTTAGTCTTTTTCTTCTGATAGTTTAAAAGCTTTGCAAAGATTGCATTGTCACTGAGGTAGCTAAGGCACTGCCACCCAGAAAACTGAGGGAGAGAGAGAGTGCAGAGTGAAGTAAATTTACTAGATATGGACCTGAACCAAAATATCAGACTGGAAATCCCTCCCCCGCCCTCCATCCAAACTTTGTGGCTTGCTCCTATTTCTATAATGGGTACATTCAGTACATCTGTGCCACAACCTCCATTGTATTACACTCCTAAAAAGCCTCCAGTTGACACTTAAAGTTGCTCGTCTACATTGGAGCCCTCAGATGAGAAACAACTGGCCTGATTTTCAAAGATGCTGATGACTTGCAGCTCCCATTGAGTTTAATGGCATTTGTGGTTGTACCACATTTCTGAAAATCAGTCCACTTATATTTAGGTGCCTTAAATATGTATTGAAGAGTCTAACATCAGGCCCCAGGCCTGAAAATTCATCCAACGTCATGTTTCCCATTTGCATCTCTGCCCAACAAGATATTTGACATAAAATTGTTCTTCCTTGTTAACCATCAATGTTTCTTTCCTGTAGGGACTTCCAATTGGTCAAAAGATTACTTTACTAATACAGCTGGAGTTGGGTTGATTGTCAACCAGACTTCAACAGATCCTCAAAGAAAGAAGCCAGTTATACAGGAACAATTAAAAAATCTTTTTGAACGAGACTGGAATTCCAAATATTCAGTAAATATGGAAGATCTGCATGGGCAGAAAGACTGTCCCGGGGAAGAGGGATTAAGTTACTTATAAAGTTCAACATTTTTCTTTCTGTTTGCTAATATACATGAATACATAGTTTATTTTTTATTATTTGTCAAAGAAATAATTTCTTACTGGTATAGCCCACTACTTAATGGGCTATACCAGTTCTGGGAGCATAGTTCAATGTACCTGTATAATCAAATAATTTGTGGCAGTTAATATGTGAATTATGTGTATGCTGCACACAGTTAATCCATCTTTGTCAAATAAATATTTACCCAGTTTTATGTGAGACTGTCCAGTATTGTGAGTGATTGTGAAAGAAATAACCAGATCCTAATAGTAGAGATGCAAAGGGAGACAGTTATGTTTCCATGGGATCTTTAACTCTGAGTTGCCTGACTGTTGGAGGTTTTACACGTGAACATTAATGTTCCATTAATATATCGCAAAAAGAAAAGGAGGACTTGTGGCACCTTAGAGACTAACAAATTTATTAGAGCATAAGCTTTCGTGAGCTACAGCTCACTTCATCGGATGCATCCGATGAAGTGAGCTGTAGCTCACGAAAGCTTATGCTCTAATAAATTTGTTAGTCTCTAAGGTGCCACAAGTCCTCCTTTTCTTTTTGCGAATACAGACTAACACGGCTGCTACTCTGAAACCTGTCATTAATATATCGTTTTCTTGTATGTGTTTAAATATTTATATTAAAGTCTGGGCAGTATTAGGCATGGGCCACATAAACAGCAACCCAGGACACAATAAGGACCAGATTTAATCACCTAAAGATGCAGATTCATAGATTACAAGGTCAGAAGGGACCATTGTGATCATCTAGTCTGACCTCCTATATCACACAGGCCACAGAGCTTCGTCAAAATAATTCGTAGAGTAGAAGTTTTAGAAAAATATCCAATCTTTATTTTAAAATTGTCAGTGATGGAGAATCCCCCAAGACCCTTCATAAATTGTTGCAATGATTAATTACTCTTACCGTTAAAATTTTACACCATATTTCCATTCTGAATTTGTCTAGCTTCAACTTCCAGCCACTGGATCCTGTTATACCTTTTCTCTGATAGTTTGAAGAGCCCATTATTAAATAAATAATTTTGAGCATCATGCTCAAATAAATTTGTTAGTCTGTAAGGTGCCACAAGTACTCCTTTTCTTTTTTAAAATACATATTGTTTGCTTACACCCTGTGATAAATGAAAGGGGGGTAGCTCCCTTTTATGGACACCCAGCCAGCCAGTTAGCTATAAAATCCCTCTTAGTGGTTGTTCTCTACTTGCTTTACCTGTAAAGGGTTAAAAAGTCTCCCTGCATAGGTAAAAGGAAGGGAGTGGGCACCTGACCAAAAGAGCCAATAGGAAGGCTAGAACTTTTTAAAATTGGGAAAACAACTTCCCCTTTGTCTGTCTGTGTGTGTTGTTCTCTGGAAAGACGGAACAGGGCAGCAACTATGCTGTAAGAAGCTTTGGGTCAGATATGAAAAATCATTTGGATCATACCGAGAAACTACTCATCTGAAACCTCCATATATGTAAGTAGATCAGGAAATGTCTGGGAAGACGCAATCAGGTTTACCTTCTTTTATTTCTTTAGAATCATAGAATATCAGGGTTGGAAGGGACCTCAGGAGATCATCTAGTCCAACCCCCTGCTATAAGCAGGACCAATCCCCAACTAAATCATCCCAGCCAGGGCTTTGTCAAGCCTGACCTTAAAAACCTTTATGGCTTGTAGACTCCTCTGTGCTAACCCTAAATGCTTTTGTTTTGCTTAAAGAAAAGGAGTACTTGTGGCACCTTAGAGACTAACAAATTTATTAGAGCATAAGCTTTCGTGAGCTACAGCTCACTTCATCGGATGCATTTGGTGGAAAAAACAGAGGAGAGATTTATATACACACACACAGAGAACATGAAACAATGGGTTTATCAATGGGTGATAAACCCATTGTTTCATGTTCTCTGTGTGTGTGTATATAAATCTCTCCTCTGTTTTTTCCACCAAATGCATCCGATGAAGTGAGCTGTAGCTCACGAAAGCTTATGCTCTAATAAATTTGTTAGTCTCTAAGGTGCCACAAGTACTCCTTTTCTTTTTGCGAATACAGACTAACACAGCTGCTACTCTGAAACCTTTGTTTTGCTTGTAACCTTTAAGCTGAACCCTCAAGAAAACCATTCTTGATGCTTAATTCTTGTATTTGGTCTTTTAAAATCTAGCAATAGCCAAAGTTTTCAGATGTATTTTCTTTCTTTTTGTTTTTAATAAAATTTATCTTTTTTAAGAACAGGATTGAATTTTTGTGTCCTAAGAGGTTTTTGCACAGATTGTTTAATTAGCTGGTGGCAACAACTGATTTCCTTTGCTTTTTCTTTCTTAGCTCTTCCGGCAGGGGAGGATGAAAGGGCTTGAGGGTACTCCGCAGGAAAGAATTCCCAAGTGCACCTTCCAGGGTTCTCAAAGGGGTTTTGCACTTGGGTGGTGGCAGCATCTAGCCACCCAAGGTCAGAGAAAAGCTGTAACCTTGGGAGTTTAATACAAGACTGAAGTGGCCAATATTAATTTTTAGAATCCTTGCGGGCCCCCACCTTCTGCACTCGAAGTGCCAGAGTGGGGAATCAGCCTTGACATGCCCAGTTTACCAAGTGATCCAGATCACTCAGAATTTGTGACCTGTCCTCTAAATTATTTATCACTCCTCCAATTTTTGTGTCATCTGCAAACTTTATCAGTGATGATTTTGTTTTCTTTCAGGTCATTGATAAAGATGTTAAATAGAGTAGGGCCAAGAACAGATCCCTGGAGGTCCCTAGTAAAAACACACATGCTCAATGATGATTACCCATTTTCGATTACATTTTGAGACATATCAGTTAGCCATTTTTTAATCTGGTTAATGTCTGCCATGTTAATTTTATATTGTTCTAGTTTTTTAATGAAAATATTGTGCGATACTATGTCAAATGCCCTACAGAAGTCTAAGTATATTACATCAACACTATTACTTTTATCAAACAAACTTGCAATGCCATTAAAAAGTGCAGTTGCCTCCCTACAATTCATCTGGCAGATAGTAGCTTGGATGCAGGCAAGCACATGTTAGGGTGACACTTGGCCACCCTACTGCATGGCTGAGTGAGAATCTGCCAACCAAATTATTAATAATCCAGTTATTAAATTCCAGCTAATGATTAAGGTTTCAAACGACCAGACTCTAAACAAACAAAAGTATCCTCCCCAGGTTTAACACTCTTTTATATCAAAGGAACCACCTGGCAGCTGATTTTTATATTACTGTCTAATGGCAGTCTTGAGACTTTACACCCCATAACTAGAAATATTTGCTTGTCAGAAAGTTACTGATGTGCTCCTTGATTGTGTTGTATGTGTTAACAGTTGTGATTCAAACAAAAGGTGAATTGATATTCTTTTTCAAGGCTTCAGCCTAGACTAGAAGGTGCAGGGCACCCACAATCCCTGTTGATTCCCACCTCTTGACATCAGTGGGAACTGAAAGTACCCAGAACCCCACAGGATTAGGCCCTGAAATAGGTTCTTTGGAGAGAGTCTAGCGGAGGGCAACAAAAATGATTAGGGGGCTGGGGCACATGACTTACAAGGAGAGGCTGAGGGAACTGGGTTTATTTAGTCTGCAGAAGAGAAGAGTGAGGGGTAATTTGATAGCAGCCTTCAACTGTCTGAAGGGGGTTCCAAAGAGGCTGGCTCTTCTCAGTGGTGGTAGATGACAGAACAAGGAGCAATGGAGTCAGGGGGTGTTGGGCATGGGGGCTGTGTGGCATGGCATGGGCCCATCCCCAAGGGGAAGGGCAGGCCAGTGTGCTTCTGGCTACTGCCAGTTTGTAAACAGCGCCATGCCCATGAATATGTTTGGCGCTGGGCCCAGAAAAGATTAATCTGGCCCTGTTCAGGGAATAGGACCCTGCCTTCTCATTCCAACTGACACCCTGAAGGGGTCCCCAGTGGCTTTTCCCCACCATTTGGTAATGCCACACATGGAACAGCACAAAACTTGGCAGCTCTGTGATTGGACCATCCCACGTCACATGAATAATGGTTCCTTTAGGGCCAAATTAACGTCATCCCAGAACATCTTGTTTAAGCTTGATTTTGAACAACGTGAATGATATGGCATAAATTCTCTGAAGTGTCTTATATATAGGTATGGTAGATGATTTCAGAGACAAGGGACAAGAGATAAGGGAATTAACTCCAGCTGAGATTCTATTTTTGCAGTGGAATCTATGGGCTAAGTTCTACCCTTCATTACGTATCACAGGCATTGCACAGTGAAAGTGACTGCAGAATTTTGCCCTGTATGGCTGGCCATAGATCCCAAAAGCTAATTCTGCCGCTGTAGTAAAGGATTATATTGTAGCTCCAACGTACCACAAGGTGACAGTGTTCGAGAATAATACTTCTGCCCTCAGAAGGCTACATGTTAATGGTTATGCTATCAGAGCTTTGTTCATAAGGGATTTATGGTGAGGTTAATGGTGATACAACACAGAGAGTGAAGATGTGATAAAAGGTTAGTTGTTCAAATAAGTGTGGGTTGAATCAAGAATTTAACTTGTTTATAGCTTTTGGGATCCACCTGTCAGAAACTGAGAAGGCTCCAATTTAATTTAGCCTCCCCTCCCAGCATGAAAGCTCCTTGAACTTGGCAAAATTCCAGCACTGTCTGTCATCACACACACTATACAGCAGCTTCATATAAACCTATAGGTAATTGTGCTGAATCCATAAAAGTTCACTTTCCTTGCCAAACTGCAGTCAAACGTTTCATATTGTGAAATGAGGGAAACTGGTCTGCTAGATGACAGTACTGTCAGTGTCACACGAGTCCAGCTTTCAGCAAGGCTGAAAGGGCACCAGTGGAAAATGCTCCAATCCTTTAAAACAGTATTTTAGTGTTTGTGCTGATTGAGTGTCCAGGAAACTGAAGTCCTCTATCCACAGACAAGGCACTGCTTGGACAGAAACAATGAGAGCTTCCCCAAAAAGCCCTGGAGAGGCAAGGTAGTTCATTTTCTATTGCTATTCAGGCCTTGACCTCTGCTGATAATGCCAACAAAGGGACCAGTTATGACGGTGGTTTTTGTCTAAACGCTCTTCCATTTGCACAAGAATGAGACCCCTAACTCACTTCAGATAAGCTACCAAACAGCATTGCGTGGTACATTTTTCAGTCACTTTCAATCAGATGCTTGAAGGTAAAGCGCTCCATAACTCATTACCCAACCCTCTGGGCCATCGAGTAACTTTGAAGACCCTCATTTTTCTTTACAACTTTATTTTGAAATACAAGCTTGTGTTTAATAAATGTGAGGAAGCTTTAGTGTCATGTAAAAATTTATGTAGATTCCTTAGAAAATAAGAGCCACACAGATAAACGACTTCAACCAGGTTTCACTCCAACTTTTGCTGCTGCTACTGCTGCAGTTATATATGAGCATATTGAAAACAGTCATCTTAACAATTATGGGAAATCTTCACTATACTGAAAAGATGCTTTTCTTTGCCTCTTGCTAGAATGGTCACTATTGAAGTGACTTATAATCACCTCTCGCTGCAGTTTCTTACTCAATTTTAAAATATTTCCAGGGCATTGTCTGTCTGTAAACCTGTCTTTTGAGCTACACAATTGTACTGGAATACACCAATTTTAACGTGGAAGGGAAGGGATACAGTTTCTTCTGGATTTAACAGTTTGGGGGAGTGCAGCATGGCTGTTGAAGCTGCACCTGCTCTGGTTTTGATGTAATATATTTCATATTTGGGCTTGTGTTCCTCCATTTCCTTTTAATTTTTGCTGAACCACACACTCTTCTTTTCTGTTTGTTTGTTTTAACCCCTGAAACTGCATTTCATTTATCACTGGGTCATACGTTTCTCACAAAGCAGACACCAGACTTCATTGGCTTCCCCGAGCTCTAACTCTCAAATGCTGTCACATTGCAGATGTGTTTTGTTTTCCCTAGCCAACCACTGCATTTGACCATGGGACAGACTCGGGTCTGGCGCGTGTAGGAGCAACTATGCTGAATTCTCTATTGGCCTGGTTTTCAAAAATGCTCAGCAGCAGCTTTCTGAATGGGAGCTTTTGGGTGCTGAGGTTTTTTTTTTACTGAACTTCCCTAAAAAGGAGAAGAGCTCCTTTGAAGATATGGGTCCATAGCAGGGGTGGGCAAAATACAGCCCGCAAGCTGTTTTAAGCTGGCTCGCAAGCTGCACCATGCGGTTCGGCCCTGCTCTGGCCAGGGCACTGGGTTGGGGGCTGCACCACGTGGCTCGGCCCCGCTCCAGCGGGGGCGCTGGGTCGGAGACTGCACCAGCGGCTCGGCCCCACCCTGGCCAGGGCGCTGGGTCGGGGGATGCACCATGCGGCTCCCAGAAGCCGCAGCATGGCACTGCTCCAGCTCCTACGTGCTTCAATGACCCCATCCAGCGCTCCAATGGAAGCTGCAGGGGCAGCGCCTGCGGATGGAGCAATGTGCAGAGACGCATGGGCCGCGCTGCCGCATAGGAGCTGGAGAAGGGACATGCCACTGCTTCCCGGAGCTGCTTGAGGTAAACACCTCCCGAAGCCTGCACCCCTGAGCCTCTCCATATGCCCCAACCCTCTGCCCCAGCCCTGATCCCCCTCCCATTCTACAAACCCCTCAATCCCAGCCTGGAGCACTCTCCTGCACCCCAAACCTCTCATCCCCGGCCCCACCCCAGAGTCCACACCCCCAGCTAAAACCTGCACCCCTTCCTGCACACCTATCCCAGCCCTGATCCCCCTCCTTCTTTCCCTCCCTCAAAACCCCTCGGTCCCAGCCCAGACCACCCTCCTATACCCCAAACTCCTCATCCCCAGCCCCACCCCAGAGCCTGCACCCCCTCAAGCACCATAACCCCAACCCCAATTTTGTGACTATTCATATTCTGCCATACAATTTCTTTTCCCTGAGGTGTCCCTCGGGCCAAAAAGTTTGCCCACCCCGGGCCATAAGTTTAATGGACAAGCGTATTTTATCCCCTGTATTTGCTCCACTAGGTAGCACCCAAAACTAAATTTTAATTCCTTGAAATACATTATTTTTATTGGATTAGCAGAAATAAGAACAGGAACACTGTCTCTTTTACTTGTGAACCTGCCCCTATTGGTTATCAGTTTTATTGTGCCAGTAGAATCAAACTGCTCTAGGAAGTCACGGTCACAAAGAAAGAAGCGATCTCTTGGGCCAATCTCTGGACGATTTGAAATATCAGGGCAGACCCTGAACTGGATTCTCTTCACTGGGGAACCAGTGCAGAAAGCAGATTCACCAGGGTGATATGTTCACAGCCACTGGTGTTGCTAACCAGAAAAGTTCCTGCGCTTTGTACCAGAGCTTTTTAAGGGTGTTGCTTCATTTCTAGACAGAAGTAGCTGTACTACTCAAGCTTGAAGGCCATGACTGCATATCTCACTCTTGCCAGATCTGTGTGTAGTGGGATAGGGAATAACCATTCAGCAACTCCCATAAAGAAGTGAGAGTCTTTTGCCAGTGCAGCTATTTAGGGGCCAGGGCTCCCAAAGGTTGCTGAGGCTGCAGATTCATTTAATGACAGAAGTGCTAATGATAACGGCGGATGTTCTAGAGAAGGCACTACCCTTTTCTCTGCCAGCATTGCCAGTGCCTTAACAGGGTTTAGCTTTTGCCCTCTGCTTTTTAGCCAAGAGGAAAGATGGTTTTGTGATTAAGACAATGGCTTGGGTCTCAGTGGATCTGGGTTTGTTTTGCAGCTCTGCCATGCACTCCCTATGTGATCTTTGACATATTACATCGGGCTTGGGTCTCGTTTACACTAAGGTTCCTTTGCCATGCAAAAGCAGGATAGAGTGACCTTGGTGTAAAAAGAAAATTGGGCCCTTAATCTCTGCCTGAATCCCCCATTGGTGAGATGGAGGTGAGGATAATAATCCTTTCTCCCACCCTTTGTCTGTCTTCTCCATTTAGATTGTGATCTCCTCAGGGCAGGAAGTGTCACTCACTATGTGTATGTGCAGTGCTTGGAACAGTGGGGCCACGGCCATTATTGCAACTGGCGCTTTGAGGGCCTCTACTATAAATAATAATTCATGCAGGTATTGATTTTGCACTGGCGTTGAGAAAGCTTCCCACCTGTCAATAATGCTAGCCTTGACATTCCAAATATCTCCATGTTTTCCTGCAGGCAGCCCCTGAGGGCTGGGATACCTGCCCCAAACCTCTTCATGGCCTCATTCAAAGCCCACCTAAATATTAATTTCTGCTGCCTTGCCGACGAGAAGTCAGGGGGTAAGGTTAAACCATTAAAACAGCACAATAATCTAACCATACAGAGGTGTGCATGTCTTACTGAGTGACTGTGTGATTTTTTGGGAAAGACTCCCATTTCCTCTCTCTTCGCTTTTCTGTGTGTTTATGACTCTCATTCACTGTGGGGTGTCAAATCAAGGTTGTAGGTTCTTCAGGGAAGATTGCATTTTCTCTTGTTTTGCCTAGAACTTTTTGGGGTCTTTCAGATAATAACTGAAAAAGACCATGATTTTAATAACAACTGTAGAGTCGGAATCAGTATGTGGCTTGCACTGGAGCTGAAACAGCCTTCTCAAACCTTCCAGATGGACAATCTCTTTTGCCTCTTTATTGTTTAGACAGTATCTTTGTGCTCTCTAGGTTTGTGCCCCTCTTCTGTACACCGCCTAATGAACTCTTATGCTGGCCATTCCCATTTTCAGTCTCCTTTAGACTTTCACATTAATCTAACTGCTTTCTCTCTGCTTTTCTCTCATTTTCCCAGTATTGACAGTAGACTTTTTGGTGAGACTCTCTGTGGGCTTTTCTTTTCTTTACACTTCAAGACTGTTCTTCTGAAATCCAATATATTCATTTTTGCTCTGCAGCCAGTACTGCCTCATATTGGAAGAGAAGGTTCAACGTCTGGAGAAACAAGTATCGACCCTGCATTGCATAAGAGAAACTGAAGATTTCCTGGATAGATGTCAGGATATGCTTCTACGGGCACAACGTTCTGAAGATTCAGAGCAGGCTGTGCAGCGGGGACAGGTGGACGGTGAAGAAATTTGGCAGCATGTGACCTCCAGAAGAAGAAAGGGGAGCGTCCATGTACCACCAGTGCAGATACAGGTAAGCAACCATTTTCTCCACAGGTACTAATGTGGAGAGCGGACTAGATGATACATCTGAAGGAAGGGAACAGAAGGAGACTCCGCTGATTGGAAGGCACGAGATGCACTATCCTAGGGATGAGGGTTCTACGACCACTGCTCCAAAGAGGAGGAGGCGGGTGGTGGTGGTTGGGGACTCTCTTCTCAGGCGGACTGAGTCTGACCGAAAAAACCGAGAAGTCTGCTGCTTGCTAGGAGCTAGGATTCACAATGTGACAGAGAGACTGCCGAGACTCATCAAGCCCTCAGATCACTACCCCTTCCTGCTTCTCCACGTGGGCACCAATGATACTGCCAAGAATGACCTTGAGCGGATCACTGTGGACTATGTGGCTCTAGGAAGAAGGATAAAGGAGTTTGAGGTGCAAGTGGTCTTCTCGTCCATCCTCCCCGTGGAAGGAAAAGGCCTGGGCAGAGACCGTCAAATCGTGGAAATCAACAAATGGCTACGCAGGTGGAGTCGGAGATAAGGCTTTGGATTCTTTGACCATGAGATGTTGTTCCAAGAAGGAGGAGTGCTAGGAAGAAAGATGGCCTCACCTAACGAAGAGAGGGAAGAGCATCTTCGCAAGCAGGCTGGCTAACCTAGTGAGGAGGGCTTTAAACTATGTTCACTGGGGGAAGGAGACCAAAGCCCTGAGGTAAGTGGGGACGTGGGATATCAGAAGGAAGCTGGAGCAGGAGAACGCGAAAGGGGAAGGCTCCTGCCTCACACTAAGAAAGCAGGACAAACAGCAAGTTATCTCGAGTGCCTATATACAAATGCAAGAAGCCTGGGAAACAAGCAGGGAGAACTGGAAGTCCTGGCACAGTCAAGGAATTATGATGTGATTGGAATAACAGAGACTTGGTGGGATAACTCACATGACTGGAGTACTGTCATGGATGGATATAAACTATTCAGGAAGGACAGGCAGGGCAGAAAAGGTGGGGAAGTTGCATTGTATGTAAGAGAGCAGTATGACTGCTCAGAGCTCCGGTATGAAACTGCAGAAAAACCTGAGAGTCTCTGGATTAAGTTTAGAAGCGTGAGCAACAAGGGTGATATCGTGGTGGGAGTCTGCTATAGACCACCGGATCAGGGGGATGCGGTGGACGAGGCTTTCTTCTGGCAACTAATGGAAGTTACTAGATCGTAGGCCCTGGTTCTCATGGGAGACTTCAATCACCCTGATATCTGCTGGGAGAGCAATACAGCGGTGCACAGACAATCTAGGAAGTTTTTGGAAAGTGTAGGGGACAATTTCCTGGTGCAAGTGTTGGAGGAATCAACTAGGGGCAGAGCTCTTCTTGACCTGCTGCTCATAAACCAGGAAGAATTAGTAGGGGAAGCAAAAGTGGATGGGAACCTGGGAGGAAGTGACCATGAGATGGTCAAGTTTGGGATCCTGACACAGGGAAGAAAGGAGAGCAGCAGAATACAGACCCTGGACTTCAGAAAAGCAGACTTTGACAACCTCAGGGATCTGCTGGGCAGGATCCCCTGGGAGAATAACATGAGTGGGAAAGGAGTCAAGGAGACCTGGCTGTATTTTAAAGAATCCTTATTGAGGTTACAGAGACAAACCATCTTGATGTGTAGAAAGAATAGTAAATATGGCAGGCGACCAGCTTGGCTTAACAGTGAAATCCTTGCTGATCTTAAACACAAAAAAGAAGCTTACAAGAAGTGGAAGATTGGACAAATGAGCAGGGAGGAGTATAAAAATATTGCTCGGGTGTGCAGGAGTGAAATCAGGAAGGCCAAATCACACTTGGAGTGCAGCTAGCAAGAGATGTTAAGAGTAACAAAAAGGGTTTCTTCAGGTATGTTAGCAACAAGAAGAAAGTCAAGGAAAGTGTGGGCCCCTTACCGAATGAGGGAGGCAACCTAGTGACAGAGGATGTGGAAAAAGCTAATGTACTCAATGCTTTTTTTGCCTCTGTCTTCACGAACAAGGTCAGCTCCCAGACTGCTGCACTGGGCAGCACAACATGGGGAGGAGGTGACCAGCCCTCTGTGAAGAAAGAAGTGGTTCAGGACTATTTAGAAAAGCTGGACGAACACAAGTCCATGGGGCCGGATGCGCTGCATCCAAGAGTGCTAAAGGAGTTGGCGGATGTGATTGCAGAGCCATTGGCTATTACTTTGAAAACTCATGGCGATCGGGGGAGGTCCCAGATGACTGGAAAAAGGCTAATGTAGTGCCCATCTTTAAAAAAAGGAAGAAGGAGGATCCTGGGAACTACAGGCCATTCAGCCTCCCCTCAGTGGGGTGGAAACTCAGTCCCTGGAAAAATCATGGAGCAGGTCCTCAAGGAATCAATTCTGAAGCACTTAGAGGAGAGGAAAGTGATCAGGAACAGTCAGCATGGATTCACCAAGGGCAAGTCATGCCTGACTAATCTAATTGCCTTCTATGATGAGATAACTGGCTCTGTGGATGAGGGGAAAGAGGTGGACATGTTGTTCCTTGACTTTAGCAAAGCTTTTGACATGGTCTCCCACAGCATTCTTGCCAGCAAGTTAAAGTATGGGCTGGAGGAATGGACGATAAGGTGAATAGAAAGCTGGTTAGATCGTTGGGCTCAACGGGTAGTGATCAATGGCTCCATGTCTAGTTGGCAGTGTGACAAAGCTCTGTCCTTGCCTCCATGGGTCCCGCGTTTCCTGGCGGATTTCACTAGCCTCAGAGGCTCACTGTAACCCTCCACTTAACCCTTCTTTCTCTAGAGGGGTCACAGTTTACTGAGCCATTTTCATCATAAGCCAGCGAGGGAGGTGAGGAGAAGTTATCCTTCCTTGCACAGTCTCTGTTGTCTCCCAGTCAGTGATTAATCAGAGGGCAAAGGTGCGGGGGGGGGGGGGGAGAGCCCGGGAGGGGAGCCTCTACTCCGGGCTCCAGCCCAGGAACCCTAATAGTATCAGCTATGGTAGCTGACCTTTTAGAAACATGACATGTACAATTCCCTGGGCTACTTCCCCCACAGCAGCCCTCACTTCCTCAAGCTCCACTTCACCCTTACCTCAGGTTCTCCTTCCTTATGCCTGATATGGTGTGTACTACTCAGCCTCTCCAACAGCACAACTTCTTCCCACAGCTCCTGACACGCACACCCACCTGACTAACTGGGAGGCTTTTAACTAGTTTCAGCCAGCCCCTGATTGGCTTCAGGTGTCCCAATCAACCTAGCCTTCTCTCTGCCTTCTGGAAAGTTCTTAATTGGCACCAGGTGTCTTAATTAACCTGGAGCAGCTGCCATTTCACTTACCCTGGTACCGGGGATTTGTTTAGCCTGGAGCTAATCTATCTCCTACTACTCTTTCATAGCCTTCTAGCTTGGAGGGAGGTGGGAAGCTGCTACTCCTGCTGCTGGGCCCTGAGCTCTCCCTGCTGCTCCAGCTGCTCCCCTGGCTGGGCCAGACACCATCCGCCTATTCTCTGCTACTTGGCTGCTGGACCCCCCACTCTTGGGTGCTG
Organism: Dermochelys coriacea; assembly: GCF_009764565.3. Classification (NCBI taxonomy): domain Eukaryota; kingdom Metazoa; phylum Chordata; order Testudines; family Dermochelyidae; genus Dermochelys; species Dermochelys coriacea. The sequence continues at coordinate 111,857,792 of NC_050073.1, forward strand.
CTACTGCTGCAACTGCAGCCCCGGGGGGGGGCTGCTAGCCCACTCCCCAGAGAGGAGGAGTGAGGGACCCCAGCCACTGCTGTTGTGGATACCACCACCACCACCTGAGAGGGGTCCTTTCTGCCTGCCTGGACCACCACCTGGAGTTCCTGGAACTGCTGCTGCTGCAGAGGCCGCTGCCTGGAGCTGCTGAAGCCCAAGGAGGAGAAGAAGAGGATCATCTGCCAGTGGGGCAGCACCTAGAGACTTTGCAGACCACCGTGGAGGGGACCTAAGACTGAGTAATTTCAAACTGTGCTCTTGTGGTGGGGGTTTTGACTGTGTTTGTAGGGACACGGGGGGTGTGGCGTGGAGCTGCCCCCTGATCCATCTGTGTGTCCCCCCCAACCCCCACCACTGTTACCACCACCGCTGCCCCCTCCACCACCCCCACTGGCTGTATACCATCTGCCTCAGCTCCTGCCTCTGGACTCAGCTGCTTGCTTGGCTTGCCACGCCCTATTTCCACCCTTTGGGCCAGAAGCAGCAGCAAGCTAAAAAAGACTTGTGCAAGTGCACATGGGCACATGTGCCCCCCCTGGACTGCCTACCCCCCAGCTTTGCCCTTTACTACCTGCCCCATTTGCCACTTGCTTTGCCTCCTCTTTTGCTCCAGCCCCCCTTACTAGCTTCAGTTTGTTTGCCTGCCCCGCCCATTTCCTTCTGCAGCCTTTGTTTGTTTGCCCCGCCCCAGCCTCTGAAGCTAGCCCCTTGGTTTCCCTGTTCTACCCCCAGACCGCTTAGCCCCTCGCTCCGTGTGCCCATGCCCCCTCCCATGCGCTTGTGCAACTCCCCATTTCAGTTGCAACCTTCTTCACTGCACCTTCAATGTTGTTGAATCCCGCCCCCCATAGTGCACCAAGAGGAGCCGGAATTTCCACCTTGTGTCGGTGACTGACCCCTAACCCCTGATTGCCCCCGTCCAGCCCACCCCTTTTGGCGCCCTCCTCCCCTGCCTGCAGCCTAGCGGGGAGGAGTGGTCGACCTGCTTCCCCTCTCCCCTCCTCCTTTTGATGGCCTCCCTTTCCTCCTTGCTCATGATGGCGGGGGATGAGACGGGTGAGACCTCTCCAGTAGCCCGAGCTCCCCCTCCCCCGCCTGCCCCTCCGTCACCCCCCCAAGCTTCTACCTCCGCTGCCAAACCATCTGCCATCGCCCCCGCTGGGGCACCAGCAGCGACGGGCACCGGGGTGACCTCCACTGCTGCCACGTCTATCACCCCCTCAGATTTGGGGGGAGTCCTCCCAGCCGGCGGGAAGGGCCAGGGGAAGAAGAAGGGGAAGGGCCCCGCTAAAAAGACCAGGCCCTCCATGGCAGGGGCTGTCCCCGATGCCCCGGCCCCATCTCCAGCTGGGGCGCCCCTCCCCGCTGTTCCCTCCACCAGCTCTGCAGATGTCCCTCCCCCGGCCCCCAGAGCATACGCCCAGGTGGCGGCAGCCCCCCCGCCTGCCGCTACATCATTTCTCCAGCCCACCGCCTCCGCTACCATCTATAGCGGCCGGGGCCCCTTTCCCACCATGACCAGGAAGCACGGCGTCCGTTGCCTCCTGGTGCCCGCCTCACCCCACGTGGAGACCTATGTGCGGGCGTTGGCGAGGGTGGTGGGGCCCACGGCCATTGTGGCGGCCTCCAAAATGTATGGCAAGGTCGTCTTCTTCCTAGCATCGGAGGCCGCCGCCCAGGAGGCGGTGGAGAAGGGCCTGGCGGTGGGGGGCGTGTTCGTCCCCTTAGAGCCACTAGAGGACCTGGGCGTCCGCCTGGTTCTGACCTCCGTCCCTCCCTTTCTCCCCAATGCCGCCCTGTTACCCGCCCTTTCTACCTTGGGAAAGCCCATCTCTGTCATCAGCCCTCTCCCGTTGGGCTGCAAAGACCCCGCCCTCCGTCATGTCCTCTCCTTCCGCCGGCAAGTGCAGCTTCAACTGCCGCCGGCGGCGCGCGACGGAGAGGCACTCGAGGGGTCCTTCCTAGTCCCCTACCAGGGGGCCCGTTACAGGGTGCATTATTCCACCGGGGAGGCCCGGTGCTACCTCTGCCGGGCGATGGGGCACGTCCGGAGGGACTGCCCCCTGGCCCGGGAAGAAGGGGCACTCAGAACCCCCGAGCCCCGGCAGGGCACCGGCCCCGTCATCGCCGACGCCCCTGGCTGCCCGGCACCAGAAACTGCCCCTCCTCCTTCCCAGTCCACCATTGCTCCCGCTCGGGCCCAAGGGGTACCTCCCCCACTATGCCCAAACGAGCGGGAGAACCCCTCCCCCGCTGTTTGCAATCTGGCGGGGCCTGTGGAGGAGGGTGCGGCAGGGACACCGCCCTGCATGGGAGAGGACCCGCCCCAAGGGGAATCTTCCCTCCCTTGTGCTGCCCCACCGTTACCCCCTCGAGTCCCTGAGCCATGGCCTCTGCCCCCTGACACAACCCCTGCTAGCCAGCCCCCGGATGATGCCATGGAGGGCTGGGCCCTAGTCCAGGGGAAGCGGGGCAAGCGGAAGGCTCGAGCTCCGCTCCTCCCATGTGACGCGGAGGCCCCCCGGAAGACCAGGAAGGGGGGCACCGATGCCGAGCCTTCCGCTCTACCCACGGGTGTGTTCCACCCACTAGAGCCGGCTGGGGAAGACGTGGCAGCACTGGAAGACGGTATCTCCCCTCCACGGGAGTCCCTCCCCTCCAAGACCCCCGAGGCACCATCTGAAACCCCAGTGTGCCCCGAAGTAACCGTCGCGTCAGGTGCCGGCGGGGAGAATCCCGGGGTAGCGGAAAACAATTTCCCCTCTATATATGAGGAGATCGAGGCCCTGGGTCTGACCCCAGTCACCCAAGGGGAGGATGATCCTATGCCAGCGGGCCTCGATCTGGGCGACTTCTTTCCAGCCCCCCTTTCCCCATACTCCCTCCCCCTAACCGTTGCTTCTGCTCCCACCTCCGAGGAGCCCCTGGACTCCTCCATCAACCCGGCTGCAGAAGGCACCCTGCTGAGAGCCACCGAGCCAGTTGAGGCGACGGCCAGTGCCACGCGGCTGGAACCTGAGCCACCAGGGGCATCCCTCGCTGGTGAGGAGCATTCGACCTCCTTTCCGGGAGAGGACCCTACAGAAGAAAGTCCACCTCCTGATGCCGTAGCTGCCAAATCCACCAGACAGCTTGCGCCCGGCATCGGTGAGAGCCCTCTCCCGACCCAGACTCTCACCTCTACCCCTGCCCCTGCCCTTCTCCCGCCCACCTCCCGAGATATTATTACCACCCCTGGGACAGTCTCCTTCCCCTTTCCAACAGATGACTCCCAGGGAATGGCCTTTGTGTTTGCCCGTCCCGACCCACCAGGGGCTGCTATCCTCCCTCCGCCGCCCCCTATCGCCCCAGCACTCAGGTCAACCCATCAAGAGCCCCGTCGGGGGTCCGCACCCTGTCTGCCCGTCCCGCTGGGCCAGGGGGCTGTACCAAGGGCCCCATCGGGAAGCAACCAGACCATAACCCCAGCCCCCCATGCGCTGCGAGAGGAGTTGCGGGAGTTCCTAGAAGACGTCCGTGGCTCCCGCAACAAAGTCCAGCTTGCCCTCCAGCGATGGGGGGACTTTAATCAAATCCTCCGGGCCGCAAGGGCCCTCATGGGGGAGGGGAAAAGGACCGGGAGACAGGGCGCCGCGGCCTACCAGCGGGTCCGCCACTTCCGTGACTCCTTACTCACCTACGGGGTGGGTCACGGACTGCTACGCGGCCCGCCGGGAGCCACGAGCATTCCTGCCGGCGAGGATCCCCCCCAGCCCTCCTCATGGCACCCTTTACCATCGCAACATTGAACACCCGTGGCTGTAAGATGGGTCTCCGCAGGTCCCAGGTGCTCTCCTTCCTTCGAGAGGGGAGGTACTCTGTGGTTTTCCTGCAGGAGACCCATACGGATCCGACCGCCGAAGACAGCTGGCGGCTGGATTGGGGGGACAGGGTCTACTTTAGCCACCTCACAGTTCATACGGGTGGAGTGGCGACCCTGTTCTCCCCCGACCTATGGCCCGAGGTGCTGGGGGTCGCCGAGGCTGTGCCGGGTCGCCTGCTGCACCTCCGGGTCCAAATGGAGGGGCTCGTAGTCAACCTCGTCAACATCTATGCCCCAGCAGCGAGCCCGGAGCGGCTGCAATTCTATCAGCAGGCATCCGCCTTCCTCGGCACCTTGGATCCTCAGGAGTGCCTGGTCCTGGGAGGGGACTTTAACATCACCCTTGAGGAACGGGACCGCTCGGGGACCGAGAAGAGCCCGGCCGCCGTCGCCGTCCTCCAGGAGATAGTCGAACACCACTCCCTGGTGGACGTCTGGCGCGACCACCACCCGGATGACACTTCCACGTTCACCTTTGTCCGGGTGGAGGCCCATCGGTCGCGCCACTCCCGGTTGGACCGCATTTATTTATCACGCTTTCATCTTACACGAGCCCACTCCTCCAGCATCCGGCCGGCCCCATTTTCTGACCATCACATAGCCACCGTGACAGCCTCCCTCTGCGCGGAGAGGCCGGGGCCGGCCTATTGGCATTTTAACAACAGCTTGCTGGAGGATGCGGGCTTCGTGGCGTCCTTCCGGGAGTTCTGGCTGGCCTGGCGAGGGCAGCGGCGTGCCTTTCCCTCGGCACGGCGGTGGTGGGACGTAGGGAAGGTGCGCGCTCGGCTCTTCTGCCGTGACTACACCCGGGGCACCAGCCGACAGAGGGATGCAGCGATAGAGCAGTTGGAACGGGAGGTCTTAGAGCTGGAGAGGCGTCTGGCCGCCAGCCCCGAGGATCCACCCCTCTGCGGAGCGTGCCGGGAGAAGTGGGAGGAGCTCCGGAGCCTCGAGGACCATCGGGCCCGGGGTGCCTTTGTTCGATCCCGCATCCGTCTCCTTCGGGAGATGGATTGCGGCTCCCGCTTCTTCTACGCCCTGGAAAAAAAGAGGGGGGCTAAGAAACATATCATCTGCCTACTGACTGAGGATGGCACCCCCCTCACGGATCCGGTGGAGATGTGCGAGAGGGCGAGAGCCTTCTACGCAAGCCTTTTCTCCCCGGAGCCGACCGATCCTAACGCTTGCAGAGTGCTGTGGGAGGAGCTCCCGACGGTCAGCGTGGGCGACCGAGACCGGCTAGAGCTGCCTCTCACTCTGGCCGAGTTCTCGGAAGCCCTCCGTCGCATGCCCACCAATAAATCTCCGGGCATGGACGGGCTGACCGTGGAGTTCTACCGCGTGTTCTGGGACATCCTGGGCCCAGACCTAGTCACCGTCTGGGCCGAGTCTTTGCAGAGCGGGGTCCTCCCTCTTTCGTGCAGGCGAGCTGTGCTCGCCTTATTGCCGAAGAAGGGGGACCTCCGCGATTTACGAAATTGGCGTCCCGTCTCGCTCCTCAGCACGGACTACAAAATCGTGGCAAAAGCCATCTCCCTGAGGCTAGGGTCCGCGCTGGCAGACGTGGTCCATCCAGACCAGACCTACACCGTCCCGGGCCGCAGTATCTTCGACAACCTATATCTGGTCCGGGACCTATTGGAACTTGGGTGTAGGGATGGTCTGTCGTTCGCCCTCCTGTCCTTAGATCAGGAGAAGGCGTTCGACAGGATGGATCACGGGTATCTAATGAGCACTCTGCAGGCATTTGGTTTCGGACGCAGGTTTGTGAACTTTCTCCGGGTGCTGTACGCTTCCGCAGAGTGTCTGGTAAGACTCAACTGGACCCTGACCGAACCGGTCAACTTCGGGCGAGGAGTACGGCAGGGGTGCCCCCTCTCAGGCCAGCTCTACGCTCTGGCGATCGAGCCCTTCCTCTGTCTCCTCCGAAGGAGGTTGACAGGGTTGGTGCTGAAGGAGCCGGAGCTGCGGCTGGTCCTGTCGGCATACGCTGATGACGTGCTCCTCATGGTCCAGGACCCGGGCGACTTGGTGCGAGTGGAGGCTTGCCAGGCCATCTATTCAGCAGCCTCCTCCGCGCCGGTCAACTGGGTCAAGAGCTCTGGCTTGGTGGTAGGGGACTGGCGGCAGGCGAGCCCCCGCCCACCCGCGCTTCAAGCCATCCGGTGGAGCACGGGTCCGCTGCTCTATCTGGGCGTTTACCTTTCTGCCACGCATCCCTCTCCGCCGGAGAACTGGCAGAATTTAGAGGGCGGGGTGATAGAGCGGCTCCGGAAATGGACAGGACTGCTCCGGTGCCTCTCCCTTCGAGGGAGAGCGTTAGTGCTTAATCAACTAGTCCTGTCCATGCTTTGGTACCGGCTCAACACCCTGGTCCCAGCCCCGGCTTTCCTGACCAACCTGCGGACATAGATTCTGGAGTTCTTTTGGTCAGGACTGCACTGGGTCCCTGCAGGGGTTCTCCATCTACCTGTGGAGGAGGGAGGGCAGGGCCTCAAATGTCTGCTTACTCAGGTCCATGTCTTCCGCCTCCAGACCCTGCAGAGGCTCCTTTATGGTGCAGGTAGTCCGGCGTGGAGCATACTGGCGCACGCCTTCCTGCGCCGCTTCCGAGGGCTCCGATACGACCGACAGCTCCTTTATCTCCATCCGAGAGGTCTTCCGCGAGACCTCTCCGGGCTGCCGGTCTTCTACCAGGACCTCCTCCGGACCTGGAAACTCTTTACAACGAGCAGGTCCGTGGCGGCCACCGAGGGGGCAGATCTCCTCGCGGAGCCCCTGCTACATAACCCCCAGCTCCGTTTGCAGGTGGCGGAGTCCCGCTCGGTGCGCCAGAGGTTGGTCCTGGCAGAGGTCACAAGAGTCGGAGACCTCCTGGACTATGACCGGGGAGACTGGCTGGATCCCCTAACCTTCGCTCAGCGCATGGGGCTTTCCAGACCTTGTACTCCCCGATGCATACTTCAGGAGGTGAAGGCCGCTTTGCCGCCCGCTGCTCGGGTTTATCTCGACCGGGTCCTGCACGAGGGCACGCCCCGCCCACCCACTACCCCAGGCCCGCCGGACCTTTTAATTGGACCCCTCCCCCGTGGACCCAACCGATCCCTTCACTACAAGCCGGCTGCACAAGATGCAGCCGGTCTGTTTTCAAACCGCGCCAAGAAAACATCTCTACACGCTCGTGTTCCACACCCTTCACGCCCGCACCCTCGTGTCCCGCCCCGATACAAAATGGCGGGACCTCCTGCCACCTTTGGAGGGTGAAGAGCCCCGGTGGGCCAGCCTATATTCCATCTTAGTCCCAAAGCCCGCCGGGGATGTCAGTTGGCGGCTCCTTCACGGAGCCCTGAGCACGGGCGTGTACTTGGCGCGGTTCACCACAATCCCAGACACCTGCCCCTTTTGCGGCGTGAGGGATACCCTGGCACATGTCTACCTGGAGTGTGCCAGGCTGCAGCCCCTATTCCGGCTCCTCACCAATATCTTATTACGTTTTTGGTTGCACTTCTCCCCTCACCTTCTCATTTATGCACTCCCTATCCGTGGCCCCACAAAGTCCCGGGATCTCCTGGTCAACCTCCTCCTGGCCCTAGCTAAAATGGCCATCTACAAAACCAGAGTGAGGAGGTTGGCCGATGGAGTCTCCTGTGACTGTGGGGCCTATTTCCGATCCTCGGTCCGTTCACGTATCCGGGCAGAGTTCCTCTGGGCGGCGTCCTCTGACTCCCTTGACGCCTTTGAGGAGCAGTGGGCGCTGTCCGGGGTTCTCTGCTCGGTGTCCCCGTCCGGTTCCCTTCTTTTGACCCTTTGACCGCACTCCTGTCCCTGTTATTTTATTAGTTGTCCCCCGGAATTTTTTGGGTATCTAGGTCCTGTGGATCCCCCTTTTAGGCTGGGGGGGATCCTTCAGCAGTGGACGGGCTTCGCCCGCCCACTTCCCGGATCCCAATAAGACTACTCTTTCATAGCCTTCTAGCTTGGAGGGAGGTGGGAAGCTGCTACTCCTGCTGCTGGGCCCTGAGCTCTCCCTGCTGCTCCAGCTGCTCCCCTGGCTGGGCCAGACACCATCCGCCTATTCTCTGCTACTTGGCTGCTGGACCCCCCACTCTTGGGTGCTGCTACTGCTGCAGCTGCAGCCCTGGAGTGGGGGGGCTGCTAGCCCACTCCCCAGAGAGGAGGAGTGAGGGACCCCAGCCACTGCTGTTGTGGATACCACAACCACCACCACCACCACCTGAGAGGGGTCCTTTCTGCTTGCCTGGACTACCACCTGGAGTTCCTGGAGCTGCTACTGCTGCTGTGGAGTCTGCTACCTGGAGCTGCTGAAGCCCGAGGAGGAGAAGAAGAGGACCATCTGCCAGTGGGGGCGCACCTAGAGACTTTACAGACCACCATGGAGGGGGCCTAAGACTGAGTAATTTTCAAACTGTGCTCTTGTGGTGGGGGTCTTGACAGTGTTATCAGGGACATAGGGGGTGTGGCGTGGAGCTGCCCCCCAATCCATCTGTGTCTCCCCCCAACCCCCACCACTACTACCACCACCACTGCCCCCTCCACCACCTCCACTGGCTGTATACCATCTGCCTCAGCTCCTGCCTCTGGACTCAGCTGCTTGCTTGGCTTGCCACGCCCTATTTCCACCCTTTGGGCCAGAAGCAGCAGCCAGCTAAAAAAGACTTGTGCAAGTGCACATGGGCACGTGCCCCCCCTGGACTGCCTACCCCCCAGCTTTGCCCTTTACTACCTGCCCCATTTGCCACTTGCTTTGCCTCCTCTTTTGCTCCAGCCCCCCTTACTAGCTTCAGTTTGTTTGCCTGCCCCGCCCATTTCCTTCTGCAGCCTTTGTTTGTTTGCCCTGCCCCAGCCTCTGAAGCTAGCCCCTTGGTTTCCCTGTTCTACCCCCAGACCGCTTAGCCCCTCGCTCCGTGTGCCCATGCCCCTCCCATGCACTTGTGCAACTCCTCATTTCAGTTGCAACCCTCTTCACTGCACCTTCAATATTGTTGAATCCCCCCCCATAGTGCACCAAGAGGAGCCGGAATTCCACCTTGTGTCGGTGACTGACCCCTAACCCCTGATTGCCCCCCGTCCAGCCCACCCCTTTTGGCGCCCTCCTCCCCTGCCTGCAGCCTAGCGGGGAGGAGTGGTCGACCTGTTACCCCTCTCCCCTCCTCCTTTTGGTATCCCCCTTTCCTCCTTGCTCATGATGGCGGGGGATGAGACGGGTGAGACCTCTCCAGTAGCCCGAGCTCTCCCTCCCCCGCCTGCCCCTCTGTCACCCCCCCAAGCTTCTACCTCTGCTGCCAAACCATCTGCCATCGCCCCTGCTGGGGCACCAGAAGCGACGGGCACCGGGGTGACCTCCACTGCTGCCACGTCTCTCCCCCCCTCAGATTTGGGGGGAGTCCCCCCAGCCGGCGGGAAGGGCCAGGGGAAGAAGAAGGGGAAGGGCCCCGCTAAAAAGACCAGGCCCTCCATGGCAGGGGCTGCCCCCGATGCCCCGGCCCCATCTCCAGCTGGGGCGCCCCTCCCCGCTGTTCCCTCCACCAGCTCTGCAGGTGTCCCTCCCCCGGCCCCCAGAGCATACGCCCAGGTGGCGGCAGCCCCCCCGCCTGCCGCTACATCATTTCTCCAGCCCACCGCCTCCGCTACCATCTATAGCGGCCGGGGCCCCTTTCCCACCATGACTAGGAAGCACGGCGTCCGTTGCCTCCTGGTGCCCGCCTCACCCCACGTGGAGACCTATGTGCGGGCGTTGGCGAGGGTAGTGGGGCCCACGGCCATTGTGGCGGCCTCCAAAATGTATGGCAAGGTCGTCTTCTTCCTAGCATCGGAGGCCGCCGCCCAGGAGGCGGTGGAGAAGGGCCTGGCGGTGGGGGGCGTGTTCGTCCCTTTAGAGCCGTTAGAGGACCTGGGCGTCCGCCTGGTCCTGACCTCCGTCCCTCCCTTTCTCCCCAATGCCGCCCTGTTACCCGCCCTTTCTACCTTGGGAAAGCCCATCTCTGTCATCAGCCCTCTCCCGTTGGGCTGCAAAGACCCCGCCCTCCGTCACGTCCTTCTTCTTCCGCCGGCAAGTGCAGCTTCAACTGCCGCCGGCGGCGCGCGACGGAGAGGCACTGGAGGGGTCCTTCCTAGTCCCCTACCAGGGGACCCCTTACAGGGTGCATTATTCCACGGGGGAGGCCCGGTGCTACCTCTGCCGGGCGATGGGGCACGTCCGGAGGGACTGCCCCCTGGCCCGGGAAGGAGGGGCATCCAGGACACCCGAGCCCCAGCAGGACACCGGCCCCGTCATCGCCGACGCCCCTGGCTGCCCGGCAACCGAAACTGCCCCTCCTCCTTCCCAGTCCACCATTGTTCCCGCTCGGGCCCAAGGGGTACCTCCCCCACTATGCCCAAACAAGCGGGAGAACCCCGCCCCCGCTGTTTGCAATCTGGCGGGGCCTGTGGAGGAGGGTGCGGCAGGGACAGCGCCAAGCATGGGAGAGGGCCCACCCCAAGGGGAATTTTCCCTCCCTTGTGCTGCCCCACCGTTACCCCCTCGAGTCCCTGAGCCATCGCCTCTGCCCCCTGACACAACCCCTGCTAGCCAGCCCCCGGATGATGCCATGGAGGGCTGGGCCCTAGTCCAGGGGAAGCGGGGCAAGTGGAAGGCTCGAGCTCCGCTCCTCCCATCTGACGTGGAGGCCCCCCGGAAGACCAGGAAGGGGGGCACCGATGCCGAGCCTTCCGCTCTACCCACGGGTGTGTTCCACCCACCAGAGCCGGCTGGGGAAGACGTGGCAGCACTGGAAGGTGGTATCTCCCCTCCACGGGAATCCCTCCCCTCCAAGACCCCCGAGGCACCATCTGAAACCCCAGTGTGCCCCGAAGTAACCGTCGCGTCAGGTGCCGGCGGGGAGAATCCCGGGGTAGCGGAAAACAATTTCCCCTCTATATATGAGGAGATCGAGGCCCTGGGTCTGACCCCGGTCACCCAGGGGGAGGACGATCCTATGCCAGCGGGCCTCGATCTGGGCGACTTCTTTCCAGCCCCCCTTTCCTCATACTCCCTCCCCCTAACCGTTGCTTCTGCTCCCACCTCCGAGGAGCCCCTGGACTCCTCCATCAACCCGGCTGCAGAGGGCACCCTGCTGAGAGCCACCGAGCCAGTTGAGGCGACGGCCAGTGCCACGCGGCTGGAACCTGAGCCACCAGGGGCATCCCTTGCTGGTGAGGAGCATTCGACCTCCTTTGCGGGAGAGGACCCTACAGAAGAAAGTCCACCTCCTGATGCCGTGGCTGCCAAATCCACCAGAGAGCTTGCGCCCGGCATCAGTGAGAGCCCTCTCCTGACCCAGACTCTCACCTCCACCCCTGCCCCTGCCCTTCTCCCGCCCACCTCCCGAGATATTATTGCCACCCCTGGGACTGTCTCCTTCCCCTTTTCAACAGATGACTCCCAGGGAATGGCCTTTGTGTTTGCCCGTCCCGACCCACCAGGGGCTGCTATTCTCCCTCCGCCGCCCCCTATCGCCCCAGCATTCAGGTCAACCCATCAAGAGCCACGTCGGGGGTCCGCACCCTGTCTGCCCATCTCGCTGGGCCAGGGGTCTGTACCAAGGGCCCCATCGGGGAGCAACCAGACCATAACCCCAGCCCCCCATGCGCTGCGAGAGGAGTTGCGGGAGTTCCTAGAAGACGTCCGTGGCTCCCGCAACAAATCCAGCTTGCCCTCCAGCGATGGGGGGACTTTAATCAAATCGTCCGGGCCGCAAGGGCCCTCATGGGGGAGGGGAAAAGGACCGGGAGACAGGGCGCCGCGGCCTACCAGCGGGTCCGCCAATTCTGTGACTCCTTACTCACCTACGGGGTGGGTCACGGACTGCTACGCGGCCCGCCGGGAGCCACGAGCATCCCTGCCGGCGAGGATCCCCCCCAGCCCTCCTCATGGCACCCTTTACCATCGCAACATTGAACACCCGTGGCTGTAAGATGGGTCTCCGCAGGTCCCAGGTGCTCTCCTTCCTTCGAGAGGGAGGTACTCTGTGGTTTTCCTGCAGGAGACCCATACGGATCCGACCGCCGAAGACAGCTGGCGGCTGGATTGGGGGGACAGGGTCTACTTTAGCCACCTCACAGTTCATACGGGTGGAGTGGCGACCCTGTTCTCCCCCGACCTACGGCCCGAGGTGCTGGGGGTCGCCGAGGCTGTGCCGGGTCGCCTGCTGCACCTCCGGGTCCAAATGGAGGGGCTCGTAGTCAACCTCGTCAACATCTATGCCCCAGCAGCGAGCCCAGAGCGGCTGCAATTCTATCAGCAGGCATCCGCCTTCCTCGGCACCTTGGATCCTCAGGAGTGCCTGGTCCTGGGAGGGGACTTTAACATCACCCTTGAGGAACGGGACCGCTTGGGAACCGAGCAGAGCCCGGCCGCCGTGGCCGTCCTCCAGGAGATAGTCGAACACCACTCCCTGGTGGACGTCTGGCGCGACCACCACCCGGATGACACTTCCACGTTCACCTTTGTCCGGGTGGAGGCCCATCGGTCGCGCCACTCCCGGTTGGACCGCATTTATTTATCACGCTTTCATCTTACACGAGCCCACTCCTCCAGCATCCGGCCGGCCCCATTTTCTGACCATCACATAGCCACCGTGACAGCCTCCCTCTGCGCCGAGAGGCCGGGGCCGGCCTATTGGCATTTTAACAACAGCTTGCTGGAGGATGCGGGCTTCGTGGCGTCCTTCCGGGAGTTCTGGCTGGCCTGGCGAGGGCAGCGGCGTGCCTTTCCCTCGGCACGGCGGTGGTGGGACGTAGGGAAGGTGCGCGCCCGGCTCTTCTGCCATGACTACACCCGGGGCACCAGCCGACGGAGGGATGCAGCGATAGAGCAGTTGGAACGGGAGGTCTTAGAGCTGGAGAGGCGTCTGGCCGCCAGCCCCGAGGATCCACCCCTCTGCGGAGCATGTGGCGAGAAGCGGGAGGAGCTCCGGAGCCTCGAGGACCATCGGGCCCGGGGTGCCTTTGTTCGATCCCGCATCCGTCTCCTTCGGGAGATGGATTGCGGCTCCCGCTTCTTCTATGCCCTGGAAAAAAAGAGGGGGGCTAAGAAACATATCATCTGCCTACTGGCAGAAGATGGCACCCCCCTCACGGATCCGGCGGAGATGTGCGAGAGGGCGAGAGCCTTCTACGCAAGCCTATTCTCCCCAGAGCCGACCGATCCTAACGCTTGCAGAGTGCTGTGCGAGGAGCTCCCGACGGTCAGCGTGGGCGACCGAGACCGGCTAGAGCTGCCTCTCACTCTGGCCGAGTTCTCGGAAGCCTTCCATCGCATGCCCACCAATAAATCTCCGGGCATGGACGGGCTGACCGTGGAGTTCTACCGCGTGTTCTGGGACGTCCTGGGCCCAGACCTAGTCACCGTCTGGGCCGAGTCTTTGCAGAGCGGGGTCCTCCCTCTTTCGTGCAGGCGAGCCGTGCTCGCCTTATTGCCGAAGAAGGGGGACCTCTGCGATTTACGAAATTGGCGTCCCGTCTCGCTCCTCAGCACGGACTACAAAATCGTGGCAAAAGCCATCTCCCTGAGGCTAGGGTCCGTGCTGGCGGACGTGGTCCACCCAGACCAGACCTACACCGTCCCGGGCCGCAGTATCTTCGACAACCTATATCTGGTCCGGGACCTATTGGAACTTGGGTGTAGGGATGGTCTGTCGTTCGCCCTCCTGTCTTTAGATCAGGAGAAGGCGTTCGACAGGATGGATCACGGGTATCTCCTGAGCACTCTGCAGGCATTTGGCTTCGGACCCAGGTTTGTGAACTTTCTCCGGGTGCTGTACGCTTCCGCAGAGTGTCTGGTAAGACTCAACTGGACCCTGACCGAACCGGTCAACTTCGGGCGAGGGGTACGGCAGGGGTGCCCCCTCTCAGGCCAGCTCTACGCTCTGGCGATCGAGCCCTTCCTCTGTCTCCTCCGAAGGAGGTTGACAGGGTTGGTGCTGAGGGAGCCGGAGCTGCGGCTGGTCCTGTCGGCATACGCTGATGACGTGCTCCTCATGGTCCAGGACCCGGGCGACTTGGTGCGAGTGGAGGCTTGCCAGGCCATCTATTCAGCAGCCTCCTCTGCGCGGGTCAACTGGGTCAAGAGCTCTGGCTTGGTGGTAGGGGACTGGCGGCAGGCGAGCCCCCGCCCACCCGTGCTTCAAGCCATCCGGTGGAGCACGGGTCCACTGCTCTATCTGGGCGTTTACCTTTCTGCCACGCATCCCTCTCCGCCGGAGAACTGGCAGAATTTAGAGGGCGGGGTGATAGAGCGGCTCCGGAAATGGACAGGACTACTCCGGTGCCTCTCCCTTCGAGGGAGAGCATTAGTGCTTAATCAACTAATCCTGTCCATGCTTTGGTACCGGCTCAACACCCTGGTCCCGGCCCCGGCTTTCCTGACCAACCTGCGGACATCGATTCTGGAGTTCTTTTGGTCAGGACTGCACTGGGTCCCTGCAGGGGTTCTCCATCTACCTGTGGAGGAGGGAGGGTAGGGCCTCAAATGTCTGCTTACTCAGGTCCATGTCTTCCGCCTCCAGACCCTGCAGAGGCTCCTTTATGGTGCAGGTAGTCCGGCGTGGAGCATACTGGCGCACGCCTTCCTGCGCCGCTCCGAGGGCTCCGATACGACCGGCAGCTCCTTTATCTCCATCCGAGAGGTCTTCCGCAAAACCACTCCGGGCTGCCGGTCTTCTACCAGGACCTCCTCCGGACCTGGAAACTCTTTACAACGAGCAGGTCCGTGGCGGCCACCGAGGGGGCAGATCTCCTCGCGGAGCCCCTGCTACACAACCCCCAGCTCCGTTTGCAGGTGGCGGAGTCCTGCTCGGTGCGCCAGAGGTTGGTCCTGGCAGAGGTCACGAGAGTCGGAGACCTCCTGGACTATGACCGGGGAGACTGGCTGGATCCCCTAACCTTCGCTCAGTGCATGGGGCTTTCCAGACCTTGTACTCCCCGACGCATACTTCAGGAGGTGAAGACCGCTTTGCCGCCCGCTGCTCGGGTTTATCTCGACCGGGTCCTGCACGAGGGCACGCCCCGCCCACACACTACCCCAGGCCCGCCGGTCCTTTTAATTGGACCCGTGCCCGTGGACCCAACAGATCCCTTCACCCCTTCACTAGAAGCCGGCTGCACGAGATGCAGCCGGTCTGTTTTCAAACCGCGCCAAGAAAACATCTCTACACGCTCTTGCTTCACACTCTTCACGCCCGCACCCTCGTGTCCCGCCCCAATACAAAATGGCGGGACCTCCTGCCACCTTTGGAGGGTGAAGAGCCCCGGTGGGCCAGCCTATATTCCATCTTAGTCCCAAAGCCCGCCGGGGATGTCAGTTGGCGGCTCCTTCACGGAGCCGTGAGCACGGGCGTGTACTTGGCGCGGTTCACCACAATCCCAGACACCTGCCCCTTTTGCGGCGTGAGGGATACCCTGGCACATGTCTACTTGGAGTGTGCCAGGCTGCAGCCCCTATTCCGGCTCCTCACCAATATCTTATTACGTTTTTGGTTGCACTTCTCCCCTCACCTTCTCATTTATGCACTCCCTATCCGTGGCCCCACAAAGTCACGGGATCTCCTGGTCAACCTCCTCCTGGCCCTAGCTAAAATAGCCATCTACAAAACCAGAGTGAGGAGGTTGGCCGATGGAGTCTCCTGTGACTGTAGGGCCTATTTCCGATCCTCGGTCCGTTCACGTGTCAGGGCAGAGTTCCTCTGAGCGGCGTCCTCTGACTCCCTTGACGCCTTTGAGGAGCAGTGGGCTCTGTCCGGGGTTCTCTGCTCGGTGTCCCCGTCCGGTTCCCTTCTTTTGACCCTTTGACCGCACTCCTGTCCCTGTTACTTTATTAGTTGTCCCCCGGAATTTTTTGGGTATCTAGGTCCTGTGGATCCCCCTTTTAGGCTGGGGGGGATCCTTTAGCAGTGGACGGGCTTCGCCCGCCCACTTCCCGGATCCCAATAAGACTCCTCCTGCTTCTGCTGCTAGGCCCTAAGCTCTCTTGACTTTAGCAAAGCTTTTGACACGGTCTCCCACAGCATTCTTGTCAGCAAGTTAAGGAAGTATGGGCTGGATGAATGCACTATAAGGTGGGTAGAAAGCTGGCTAGATTGTCGGGCTCAACGGGTAGTGATCAATGGCTCCATGTCTAGTTGGCAGCCGGTGTCAAGTGGAGTGCCCCAGGGGTCGGTCCTGGGGCCCGTTTTGTTCAATATCTTCATAAATGATCTGGAGGATGGTGTGGATTGCACTCTCAGCAAATTTGCGGATGATACTAAACTGGGAGGAGTGGTAGATACGCTGGAGGGGAGGGATAGGATACAGAAGGACCTAGACAAATTGGAGGATTGGGCCAAAAGAAATCTAATGAGGTTCAATAAGGATAAATGCAGGGTCCTGCACTTAGGATGGAAGAATCCAATGCACCGCTACAGACTAGGGACCGAATGGCTCGGCAGCAGTTCTGCGGAAAAGGACCTAGGGGTGACAGTGGACGAGAAGCTGGATATGAGTCAGCAGTGTGCCCTTGTTGCCAAGAAGGCCAATGGCATTTTGGGATGTATAAGTAGGGGCATAGCGAGCAGATCGAGGGACGTGATCGTTCCCCTCTATTCGACACTGGTGAGGCCTCATCTGGAGTACTGTGTCCAGTTTTGGGCCCCACACTACAGGAAGGATGTGGATAAATTGGAAAGAGTACAGCGAAGGGCAACAAAAATGATTAGGGGTCTAGAGCACATGACTTATGAGGAGAGGCTGAGGGAGCTGGGATTGTTTAGTCTGCAGAAGAGAAGAATGAGGGGGGATTTGATAGCTGCTTTCAACTACCTGAAAGGGGGTTTCAAAGAGGATGGCTCTAGACTGTTCTCAATGGTAGCAGATGACAGAACGAGGAGTAATGGTCTCAAGTTGCAATGGGGGAGGTTTAGATTGGATATTAGGAAAAACTTTTTCACTAAGAGGGTGGTGAAACACTGGAATGCGTTACCTAGGGAGGTGGTAGAATCTCCTTCCTTAGAGGTTTTTAAGGTCAGGCTTGACAAAGCCCTGGCTGGGATGATTTAACTGGGACTTGGTCCTTCTTTGAGCAGGGGGTTGGACTAGATGACCTTCTGGGGTCCCTTCCAACCCTGATATTCTATGATTCTATGATTCTCCCTGCTGCTCCAGCTGCTCCCCTGGCTGGGCCAGACACCCCCCACCCCATTCTCTGCTACTTGGTTGCTGGACCCCCCACTCTTGGGTGCTGCTACTGCTGCAACTGCAACCCTGGGGTGGGGAGGGGGCTGCTAGCCCACTCCCCAGAGAGGAGGAGTGAGGGACCCCAGCCACTGCTGTTGTGGATACCACCACCAGCACCACCACCTGAGAGGGGTCCTTTCTGCCTGCCTGGATCACCACCTGGAGTTCCTGGAGCTGCTGCTGCTGCTGCAGAGGCCGCTGCCTGGAGCTGCTGAAGCCCGAGGAGGAGAAGAAGAGGATCATCTGCCAGTGGGGGAGCACCTAGAGACTTTGCAGACCACCGTGGAGGGGGCCTAAGACTGAGTAATTTTCAAACTGTGCTCTTGTGGTGGGGGTTTTGACTGTGTTTGTAGGGACACTGGGGGTGTGGCGTGGAGCTGCCCCCCGATCCATCTGTGTGTCCCCCCCAACCCCCACCACTATTACTACCACCGCTGCCCCCTCCACCACCCCCACTGGCTGTATACCATCTGCCTCAGCTCCTGCCTCTGGACTCAGCTGCTTGCTTGGTTTGCCACGCCCTATTTCCACCCTTTGGGCCAGAAGCAGCAGCCAGCTAAAAAAAGACTTGTACAAGTGCACATGGGCACATGTGCCCCCCCGGACTGCCTAACCCCCAGCTTTGCCCTTTACTACCTGCCCCATTTGCCACTTGCTTTGCCTCCTCTTTTGCTCCAGCCCCCCTTACTAGCTTCAGTTTGTTTGCCTGCCCCGCCCATTTCCTTCTGCAGCCTTTGTTTGTTTGCCCCGCCCCAGCCTCTGAAGCTAGCCCCTTGGTTTCCCTGTTCTACCCCCAGACAGCTTAGCCCCTCATTCCATGTGCCCATGCCCCTCCCATGCGCTTGTGCAACTCCCCATTTCAGTTGCAACCCTCTTAACTGCACCTTCAATGTTGTTGAATCCTGCCCCCCATTGTGCACCAAGAGGAGCCGGAATTTCCACCTTGTGTCGGTGACTGACCCCAACCCCTGATTGCCTCCCGTCCAGCCCGCCCCTTTTGGCGCCCTCCTCCCCTGCCTGCAGCCTAGCGGGGAGGAGTGGTCGACCTGCTTCCCCTCTCCCCTCCTCCTTTTGATGTCCTCCCTTTCCTCCTTGCTCATGATGGCGGGGGATGAGACGGGTGAGACCTCTCCAGTAGCCCGAGCTCCCCCTCCCTCGCCTGCCCCTCTGTCACCCCCCCAAGCTTCTACCTCTGCTGCCAAACCATCTGCCATCGCCCCCGTTGGGGCACCAGCAGCGACGGGCACCGGGGTGACCTCCACTGCTGCCACGTCTATCACCCCCTCAGATTTGCGGGGAGTCCTCCCAGCCGGCGGGAAGGGCCAGGGGAAGAAGAAGGGGAAGGGCCCCGCTAAAAAGACCAGGCCTTCCATGGCAGGAGCTGCCCCCAATGCCCCGGCCCCATCTCCAGCTGAGGCGCCCCTCCCCGCTGTTCCCTCCACCAGCTCTGCAGGTGTCCCTCCCCCGGCCCCTAGAGCATACGCCCAGGTGGCGGCAGCTCCCCCGCCTGCCGCTACATCATTTCTCCAGCCCCCCGCCTCCGCTACCATCTATAGCGGCCGGGGCCCCTTTCCCACCATGACCAGGAAGCATGGCGTCCGTTGCCTCCTGGTGCCCGCCTCGCCCCACGTGGAGACCTATGTGCGGGCATTGGCGAGGGTGGTGGGGCCCACGGCCATTGTGGCGGCCTCCAAAATGTATGGCAAGGTCGTCTTCTTCTTAGCATCGGAGGCCGCCGCCCAGGAGGCGGTGGAGAAGGGCCTGGCGGTGGGGGGCGTGTTCGTCCCCTTAGAGCCGCTAGAGGACCTGGGCGTCCGCCTGGTCCTGACCTCCGTCCCTCCCTTTCTCCCCAATGCCGCCCTGTTACCCGCCCTTTCTACCTTGGGAAAGCCCATCTCTGTCATCAGCCCTCTCCCGTTGGGCTGCAAAGACCCCGCCCTCCGTCACGTCCTCTCCTTCCGCCGGCAAGTGCAGCTTCAACTGCCGCCGGCGGCGCGCGACGGAGAGGCACTCGAGGGGTCCTTCCTAGTCCCCTACCAGGGGACCCCTTACAGGGTGCATTATTCCACGGGGGAGGCCCGGTGCTACCTCTGCCGGGCGATGGGGCACGTCCGGAGGGACTGCCCCCTGGCCCGGGAAGAAGGGGCATCCAGGACACCCGAGCCCTGGCAGGACACCGGCCCCGTCATCGCCGACGCCCCTGGCTGCCCGGCACCCGAAACGGCCCCTCCTCCTTCCCAGTCCACCATTGCTCCCGCTCGGGCCCAAGGGGTACCTCCCCCACTATGCCCAAACGAGCGGGAGAACCCCGCCCCCGCTGCTTGCAATCTGGCGGGGCCTGTGGAGGAGGGTGCGGCAGGGACATCGCCAAGTACGGGAGAGGGCCCACCCCAAGGGGAATTTTCCCTCCCTTGTGCTGCCCCACCGTTACCCCCTCGAGTCCCTGAGCCATCGCCTCTGCCCCCTGACACAACCCCTGCTAGCCAGCCCCCGGATGATGCCATGGAGGGCTGGGCCCTAGTCCAGGGGAAGCGAGGCAAGCGGAAGGCTCGAGCTCCGCTCCTCCCATCTGACGCGGAGGCCCCCCGGAAGACCAGGAAGGGGGGCACCGATGCCGAGCCTTCCGCTCTACCCACGGGTGTGTTCCACCCACCAGAGCCGGCTGGGGAAGACGTGGCAGCACTGGAAGGTGGTATCTCCCCTCCACGGGAGTCCCTCCCCTCCAAGACCCCCGAGGCACCATCTGAAACCCCAGTGTGCCCCGGAGTAACCATCGCGTCAGGTGCCGGCGGGGAGAATCCCGGGGTAGCGGAAAATAATTTCCCCTCTATATATGAGGAGATCGAGGCCCTGGGTCTGACCCCGGTCACCTAGGGGGAGGATGATCCTATGCCAGCGGGCCTCGATCTGGGCGACTTCTTTCCAGCCCCCCTTTCCCCATACTCCCTCCCCCTAACCGTTGCTTCTGCTCCCACCTCCGAGGAGCCCCTGGACTCCTCCATCAACCCGGCGGCAGAGGGCACCCTGCTGAGAGCCACCGAGCCAGTTGAGGCGACGGCCAGTGCCACGCGGCTGGAACCTGAGCCACCAGGGGTATCCCTTGCTGGTGAGGAGCATTCGACCTCCTTTCCGGGAGAGGACCCTACAGAAGAAAGTCCACCTCCTGATGCCGTGGCTGCCAAATGCACCAGAGAGCTTGCGCCCGGCATCAGTGAGAGCCCTCTCCCGACCCAGACTCTCACCTCTACCCCTGCCCCTGCCCTTATCCCGTCCACCTCCCGAGATGTTATTGCCACCCCTGGGACTGTCTCCTTCCCCTTTCTAACAGATGACTCCCAGGGAGTGGACTTTGTGTTTACCCGTCCCAGCCCACCAGGGGCTGCTATCGTCCCTCCGCCGCCCCCTATCGCCCCAGCATTCAGGTCAACCCATCAGGAGCCCCGTCGGGGGTCCGCACCCTGTCTGCCCATCTCGCTGGGCCACGGGGCTGTAGCAAGGGCCCCGTCGGGGAGTAACCAGACCATAACCCCAGCCCCCCATGCGCTGCGAGAGGAGTTGCGGGAGTTCCTAGAAGACGTCCGTGGCTCCCGCAACAAAGTCCAGCTTGCCCTCCAGCGATGGGGGGACTTTAATCAAATCGTCCGGGCCGCAAGGGCCCTCATGGGGGAGGGGAAAAGGACCGGGAGACAGGGCGCCGCGGCCTACCAGAGGGTCCGCCACTTCCGTGACTCCTTACTCACCTATGGGGTGGGTCACGGACTGCTGCGCGGCCCGCCGGGAGCCACGAGCATCCCTGCCGGCGAGGATCCCCCCCAGCCCTCCTCATGGCACCCTTTACCATTGCAACATTGAACACCCGCAGCTGTAGGATGGGTCTCCGCAGGTCCCAGGTGCTCTCCTTCCTTCGAGAGGGGAGGTACTCTGTGGTTTTCCTGCAGGAGACCCATATGGATCCGACCGCCGAAGACAGCTGGTGGCTGGATTGGGGGGACAGGGTCTACTTTAGCCACCTCACAGTTCGTACGGGTGGAGTGGCGACCCTGTTCTCCCCCGACCTATGGCCCGAGGTGCTGGGGATCGCCGAGACTGTGCCGGGCCGCCTGCTGCAGCTCCGGGTCCGCATGGAGGGGCTCGTAGTCAACCTCGTCAACATCTATGCCCCAGCAGCGAGCCCGGAGTGGCTGCAATTCTGTCAGCAGGCGTCCGCCTTCCTCAGCACCTTGGATCCTCAGGAGTGCCTGGTCCTGGGAGGGGACTTTAACATCACCCTTGAGGAGCGGGATCGCTCGGGGACTGAGCAGAGCCCGGCCGCCGTTGCCGTCCTCCAGAAGATAGTCGAAAAACGCTCCCTGGTGGACGTCTGGCGCGACCACCACCCGGATGACACTTCCACGTTCACCTTTGTCCAGGTGGAGGCCGATCGGTCGCGCCACTCCTAGTTGGACCGCATTTATTTATCACGCTTTCATCTTTCACGAGCCCACTCCTCCAGCATCCGGCCCTCCCCATTTTCTGACCATCATATAGCCACCGTGACAGCCTCCCTTTGCGCGGAGAGGCCGGGGCCGGCCTATTGGCATTTTAACAACAGCTTGCTGGAGGATGCGGGCTTCGTGGTGTCCTTCTGGGAGTTCTGGCTGGCCTGGCGAGGGCAGCGGTGTGCCTTTCCCTCGGCGCAGCGGTGGTGGGACTTAGGGAAGGCGCGGGCCAGGCTCTTCTGCCGTGACTACACCCGGGGCGCCAGCTGACGGAGGGATGCGGCGATAGAGCAGTTGGAACGGGAGGTCTTAGAGCTGAAGAGGCGTCTGTCTGCCAGCCCCGAGGATTCACCCCTCTGCGGAGCGTGCTGGGAGAAACGGGAGGAGCTCCGGACCCTTGAGGACCATCGGGCCCGGGGTGCCTTTGTTCGATCCCGCATCCGTCTCCTTTGGGAGATGGATCGCGGCTTCCGCTTCTTCTACGCCCTGGAGAAAAAGAGGGGGGCTAAAAAATATGTCATCTGCCTACTGGCAGAAGATGGCACCCCCCTCACGGATCCGGAGATGTGCGGGAGGGCGAGAGCCTTCTACGCAAGCCTTTTCTCCCCGGATCCGACCGATCCTAACGCTTGCAGAGTGTTCTGGGAGGAACTCCCGACGATCTGCTTAATCAGGTCCATGTCTTCTGTCTCCAGACCCTGCAGAGTCTCCTTTATGGTGCAGGTAGTCCGGCATGGAGCATACTGGTGCACGTCATCCTGCGCCGCTTCCGAGGGCTCCGATGCGACCAGCAGCTCCTTTATCTCCATCCGAGAGGTCTTCCGTGAGACCTCTCCGGGCTGCCGTTCTACCAGGACCTCCTCCGGACCTGGAAACTCTTTTCAACGACCAGGTTCGTGGTGGCCACCGAGGGGGCAGATCTCCTCGCGGAGCCCCTGCTACACAACCCCCAGCTCCGTGTGCAGGTGGCGGAGTCCCGCTCGGTGCGCCAGAGGTTGGTCCTGGCAGAGGTCACAAGAGTCGGAGACCTCCTGGACTATGACCGGGGAGACTGGCTGGATCCCCTAACCTTCGCTCAGCGCATGGGGCTTTGCATACTCCCCGGCGCATACTTCAGGAGGTGAAGGCCGCTTTGCCGCCCGCTGCTCGGGTTTATCTCGACTGGGTCCTGCATGAGGGCACGCCCCGCCCACCCGCTACCCCAGGCCCGCCGGTCCTTTTAATTGGACCCCTGCCCCGTGGACCCAACCGACCCCTTCACCCCTTCACTAGAAGCCGGCTGCACGAGATGCAGCCGGTCTGCTTTCAAACCGCGCCTAGAAAACATCTCTACACGCTCGTGCTCCACACCCTTCACTCCCGCACCCTCGTGTCCCGCCCCGATACAAAATGGCGGGACCTTCTGCCACCTTTGGAGCGTGAGGAGCCCCGGTGGGCCAGCCTATATTCCACCTTAGTCCCAGGGCCCGCTGGGGATGTCAGTTGGCGGCTCATTCATGGAGCCGTGAGCACAGGTGTGTACTTGGCGCGGTTCACTTCAATCCGAGACACCTGCCCCTTTTGCGGCGTGAGGGATACCCTGGCACATGTATACCTGGAGTGTGCCAGGCTGCAGTCCCTATTCCGGCTCCTCACCAATATTTTATTACGTTTTTGGTTGCACTTCTCCCCTCACCTTCTCATTTATGCACTCCCTATCCGTGGCCCCAAAAAGTCACGGGATCTCCTGGTCAACCTCCTCCTGGCCCTAGCTAAAATGGCCATCTACAAAACCAGAGTGAGGAGGTTGGCCGATGGAGTCTCCTGTGACTGTGGGGCCTATTTCCGATCCTCGGTCCGTTCACGTATCCGGGCAGAGTTCCTCTGGGCGGCGTCCTCTGACTCCCTTGTCGCCTTTGAGGAGCAGTGGGCGCTGTCTAGGGTTCTCTGCTCGGTGTCCCCGTCCGGTTCCCTTTGTTTGACCCTTTGACTACACTCCTGTCCTTGTTATTTTATTATTGTCCCCTGGAATTTTTTGGGTATCTAGGTCCTGTGGATCCCCCTTTTAGGCTGGGGGGGATCCTTTAGCGGTGGACGGGCTTTGCCCGCCCACTTCCCGGATCCCAATAAGACTACTCTTCCATAGCCATCTGGCCTTGCCCCATCACAGCAGCCAATATCAAGTGGAGTGCCCCAAGGGTCGGTCCTCAAACTGGTTTTGTTCAATATCTTCATTAATGATCTGGAGGATGGTGTGGATTGCAGCCTCAGCAAGTTTGCAGATGACACTAAACTGGGAGGAGAGGTAGATACGCTGGAGGGTAGGGATAGGATACAGAGGGCCCTAGACAAATTAGAGGATTGGGCCAAAAGAAATCTGATGAGGTTCAACAAGGACAAATGCAGAGTCCTGAACTTAGGATGGAAGAATCCCATGCACAGCTACAGACTAGGGACCGAATAGCTAGGCAGGAGTTCTGCAGAAAAGGACCTAGGGGTTACTGTGGACGAAAAGCTGGATATGAGTCAACAGTGTGCTGTTGTTGCCAAGAAGGCCAATGGCATTTTGGGCTGTATAAGTAGGGGCATTGCCAGCAGATCGAGGCACATGATCGTTCCCCTCTATTCAACATTGGTGAGGCCTCATCTGGAGTACTGTGTCCAGTTTTGGGCCCCACACTACAAGAAGGATGTGGAAAAATTGGAAAACGTCCAGCGGAGGGCAACAAAAATGATTAGGGGACTGGAACACATGATTTATGAGGAGAGGCTGAGGGAACTGGGATTATTTAGTCTGGGAAAGAGAAGAATGAGAGGGGATTTGATAGCTGCTTTCAACTACCTGAAAGGGGGTTCCAAAGATGATGGATTTTCTAGACTGTTCTCAATGGTAGCAGATGACGGAACGAGGAGTAATGGTCTCAAGTTGCAGTGGGGAAGGTTTAGGTTGGATATTAGGAAAAAACTTTTTCACTAGGAGGGTGGGGAAACACTGGAATGCGTTATCTAGGAATGTGGTGGAATCTCCTTCCTTTAGAAGTTTTTAAGGTCAGGCTTGACAAAGCCCTGGCTGGGATGATTTAGTTGGGGATTGGTCCTGCTTTGAGTAGGGGGTTGGACTAGATGACTCCTGAGGTCCCTTCCAACCCTGATATTCTATGATTCTATACTGCATTTTCAAGGATTTCACTCTCTGCTTTCTAACAGTCTCATGTGTAGTGCTATCCAATTCCCATGGGGGCTGCTTAGAGCATTTCATTTTGTGGGGCTAAAAGAGTGCATACAACCCTGAGAGTATTTTTAATGTATTTATTGTTAACTATAATTCTCTGTGAGCTTGAAATAAGCCTTGAGATCATTGTCTCCTTCTATTTGAATTGCTATAAAGCAGGATGTCCTTGTTTTCCAGCATCACAGTGGTCATCATTACTGATTCTCTGGTCTGTGCATGCTACTCTTCCTTAGCTCTGTTCTAAGCTGTGCGCCCCTGCCTACGGCCATTCCATCAGCCAGGGATCACTGAAGAAAGCAGCTTGAATGGCCCGTTGGGGCTGTGAGCAGCCAGCCACAACTTAGAGAAGCCCCAAGGAGGTCCAGCTTGGCCTGAAATAATATGGGTTGTCCAGTACCTCTGTGTGGAAACTGTTGAGAAATGATGGACTTTGTATTGATGACTGCAGTTTGTGTGGAATTCTCCTTTGGGACAGTTGAGAACTCGAGGAGGAGGGGATGAAGAATATGTTAATTTAGCAAGATATGACTTGGGAATCACCAAATACACTCTAGTACATTCCAGCTTTTCCTTCTGATGCATTTGCTTAGCCCCTACTAAACTGAATAGGTGGGAACAAAAAAATATATAAAGAAACTGGGATAAAGATGTGTGAGTGAATATGTGAAAATACAATATGCAGAATTACAATGGTGATTCGTCATTGGCCAGTACCAATGTCTCTTTAAAAAAAAGTTCTCCCCGCTCTAACTGAAGTTGCAGCTACATTAGCTT
This sequence comes from Dermochelys coriacea, assembly GCF_009764565.3. Lineage (NCBI taxonomy): Eukaryota > Metazoa > Chordata > Testudines > Dermochelyidae > Dermochelys > Dermochelys coriacea. The sequence continues at coordinate 111,883,425 of NC_050073.1, forward strand.
CATCAGAGAGTTAGACTTACCCCAACCTTTCAAGCAATGTTCATGCGACTTTGTATTGTAGTTTTCATAATCAAAAAATGATTACAATAATAATGTTGTTGCATTTATTATCGATACAGTGACTGTACTGTGAATTGAGAATACATTCAACATTCTAGTAATACATGTACAGTGATGGCTAACATATATGGTATTACCTTTTTGGTCATGTACTGAAGAGAAGCATTGATATAAACAAAAGGTAAATAACTATTTACATCTTATTTCTCTGGAAAAACCTTTCCAGCGATTTCACTGACATATGCCCCATTCTATGCATTAACTATTCGGATAAATATATACATAGTGAACTTTCTTACCCCAATTTTTTTTATTCTTCTTCTCAGTTGCCATATTTTATTTTTTTATTTTGAATATGTGAATCAGCAGTATATATTTTTCAGGAATCTGGAGCATTTCCTGAAGTTTTTATTTTTTTTTAAGGCTAAATATTATCCACCCTACTAACTGGGGCGGGGGTGGGGGAGGAAGGATTGTCATATCTACAGTATTATTTCTGTTTGTTCTACATTTTAAAATGATCATGGAATACAAATATTGCTCTATCTAAGAAAAAAGAAAATATATTTTTATAAGAAAGCAACATCAAGGCAGAAATATATTTAATAAAATAAAATCTAAACAGTTATGTATATCTCTAGTCCTCATAGCTCTAGCTTTATATTCATTTTTGCAAATAATCTATAATCTAAACACAACTGGCATGTTTTAGAGAATTATATTTAATAAAATCTTTTCACTATCTTTGCTCCATTCAACACTTTATTTTGCATGGTTAGGAGAATTTTATCAGACTTTGTTAAAAGTGTGAATGCCTCCTTTTCCTCTGTAGTTGTGTGTTTCTTCTTGGGTACATCTCATGAAACAAATGTTTCATTAGGTCCTACAGTATGTTCACATGCTTGCAAATGCCAGTGTGGTGAGGAATGATCCACAGACTGTTTTCATCAATGTCAGTTTTAAGTTCTGTTCCACTTTCATTTCTTCAGGAAAACTCTCTGGGAAGACAGCATTTTTCGGCATATGTTTTTCTCTTAGTTTGTTCTACCTTCAGATTTTCCATATATGCATAGATCAGAAAAAAATACTCATTTGGTGGTCTTTTCAAGAATACTTTGCTGGCTAGCTCTTTCCCTCTCCAACAAGATTAATTCAGTTCTTGCTGATGATGTCACTAAAGCACCAGAAACTTGGACATTAGATGAGGTCCCTGTAGTTTCATTTTCTTCACCCTTAATTGTTTCTTCTTTAGGTGATAAGTTTTCTTCTGCATCAAAAAATGTTTCAGGTTTCTCTGATGGACTTTCATCATCTGAAGTTTTCATTTCTTTTAGATTTGTCCCTTCTTCTTTGTCAATGTTCTTAGCCTTTTTTGATGGGGATGAGAAGCCTAATTTGGGAAATCTAAACCATCCAGTTTTTTCAGTTTGTTTAGAAGAGTCAGTATCTGATGCAGAAGAGTCAACACGTTGGATTTCTTCTGGAATTGATTTTTGGACTTCAGGTTTGGAATCTGAGCCTGTGTCATCAATGGAGGAAGAAAACCCAATACTTGGAAGCCAAAACTTGAATCTGCCAGAAGAACTTTTACTATCAGTTTTTTCTTTTTGATCCTTCATATCTTTTTCTTCATTTTCTGGTATTTTAGCTATTTCACCATCTTTAGAGAGAGGAGATACAGCTATTTCCTCTGGTTGCTTATCAGATTGAGTGTCTCCAAGTTTACTGGAAGACTGTACTTCAACTGTAAACGTTTTCAGTTTTGGCAAACTGACACTGGAAGATACAACATCGTTAGATTCATCAGTTTCACTTTGTGGTTTGCCAGATAATTTAAACTCAGCAGTGTCACTCTTTTGTATTGCTACCCCTAAATTTTCATCAGAAAGTTTAGGTTGGTGAACTTCACTCTCAGACACCTCATGTTTATATTCTGAATAAGACTGCAGTTTGACTGGCATGTCTAGTTTAACATGTGACTCAGGTATCTTCACTTTGAGAAGTGAAAATCCAAAACTAGCAGTTTTAATTTCTGATGAAGGAATCTCAGATTCTTTCACTATCTGAGAGAAGTAAGTCTCATGCGTTTCGATATCAACATGTCCAGATTCAACTTCATCTTGTGTCTTTATTTCTTTACCCTCTGCAAGTGGTCCCTGAATTTGTAGTGCTGCTTTTGAAACCGAAGAGTCTGTGGATGGGAGCTTAACATATACCTGTGGGTTTTTAATGTCACGTTCAGCCAATGTTGGCATTTTGACTGATGGCCTTTGGATATTACCACCCGCAAACTCCGGTCTTTCTTTAGGGATCTTAGTGCTTACTTCCAGTTTTGATGCTTCAATGTCAGTACCAGCACCTTTCAAGTCCGTTGCCACTTTTGATGTTGAAACGTCAGTTTCAGCTGTGGGTGCATTGTAAGTGAATGCTGGTATTTTTAACTTGGGAATTTTAATATTTACCTCTACACTTTCAGTTTGTTTGTCTGGCTTGTCCTCTGAAATCCTGGTTGATGATTCCATAACGTCTGAACTTGGACTTTGCAGGTCAGTGGAGTCATCTGCTTTTTTAAACTGGATTTCCACTATGCCTAGTTCAGTTTTAGGCAGTGAAACATCAGCCTCTAACTCTGGGAGAAATACATCAACTTCAAAACCCTTTGCTTTTGAATGTAACACTCCAAACTTTGGCATCTTAAATTTAGATGTTTTCATTTTGCTTGCTTCATCTTCATCTTCCGCTTTCACCCTGACTCCTGCAGAAATAGTCTTTTCAACACTTTCAGCTGGAAATTCTATTTCATGGTCTACAACACTTATTTCAGTATCCATTTTAATTCCCAGAGCACCTATCTTGGTATCTTCAAGGTTGGTTTTAACATCAGCAACATCTCCTGTTCCCTTTGTGGCAGGCCATCCAAATGAGGGTACACTGAATTTTGGCATTTTTAATTTACTTTCTCTTCCTTGAACATCCCTTCCTGTAGATTTTATCACACCCCCTAGCTTTTCAGTTTTAACTCCTGCACCTGGGTGTAGAATGTCCAACTCTACTTTTGGGAGGACATCTAATTTCTTCTGTGTTCCATCCAAAGCAATTTCAACAGATGGTGCTTTGTCTCCTATTTCTGGACTCTTTAGCTCAATGGAATGTTCTGCTGTTGAAACCTCTGCACACTCTGATTTGGCTTTTTGTTCTTGAAGGGTCAGATCACATTTAGGGAATGTAATGTCAGCTTTTGGTAAGCTGATGTCCACCCCAGTTTTTGAAGCACTAATTTCTGATGTAGAGAGTTCTACCTTAGGTAACATGACTTTTGGAGTATGTGTTTTCAATTGTTGTCCTTCAGTACCGCGTTTAACTATGTCAGCATAAGTTTCCATTTCAGGAATGCTCACTTTAATGACTGCTTTTTCTGGAGGTAGTGAAATTTCTGCTTCAAACTTTGGTGAGGTAACATCAGAACTTTTACCTTTGTGGAGAGAAACTCCCACTTTTGGAATCTCTGCTTTAGCAGATTTGATTTTACCTTCCAAAACATCCTTTCCAGCAGCAGATTCAGTGTCCACATGTGGCAATGATGTTGCATATTCAGGAGCTTCTATTTCTGTTTGCATTTCAGCAGAAGGAGCACTTACTTGCGGCTTTTCCAGGCTCCCTTCACTATCAATGTCATCTCTTTTTTCCTTAGAAGATGACCGACCAAATGTTGGCATTCTAAATTTTGGCATTTTAAACCAGCCCTGATGTTCTTCAGTCTGAATTTCTCCAGACTTCATTTCATGTTCTCCTTGCACTTTCATAATCTCCACTTCAGGGCTTTGAAAGGCCACCTCTGTGGTTGAAACAGAAACGGATGGGAGACTAACATCCATCTCTGGAGCTTTAATGTCAGTGATAGAAACTTGAGGCATTTTCATTTTCCCAGCTGAAACCTCTATTTCTGCATCAGAGACATCAGATTTAACTTCTAGTATTGGAGCTTCCACAGCAATGTCAGCAATATCTGTTGTCAGCAATATCTGGGGAACTCCAGCTTCCATTTTGAGTAAGCTGATCTCACTTTCTGGTCTTTTTCCTTTTGGAAGTGAAATTCCAAACTTTGGCTTTTGGAATTTAGGCATTTTCATCTTTCCTTCAACACCTTCAACTTTCACTTCTGCTCCATCCACCGCCAATGGTCCTTCGATTCCTGTTTCTGGACTCTTCAGCTCAATGGAAGCTTCTGCTGTGGGAAATTTAATACCCATGGACAAGTTGACATCATCACCAGCAGACCCTGATTTGAGGTCAGCTTGTTGAAGACTCACATCATCTGTAGGAAAGGTGGCATCAACCTTAGGTAGGCTAATGTCCATGTCTGATTCGGGAACTTTGATTTCTGGTTTGGAAAATTCCAAAGTAGAAATCTGAACTTTTGGCATTTTTATGCTTATTTGTGCTCCCTCTTCTATACTTTTGCTATGACTGCTTTCTATATCAGGTATCTGCACTAAGTCTTCTCCGCCTCTTTCTGGTTTAGAAACAGTAACATCAGCTTCCACTTTTGGCAGATTCACCTGAGCTTTAGGAACCTTAATTTTGGAGAATGAAATTTTAGGTATGATAAATGGAGGCTTTTTAATTTGGCTTTTTTGTTCTTTTTTTCCTGTAGATATTTCAATAGCAAGATCCATGCTTGGACCCTGATCCTCAGTTACAATTTCTACTAGTTTTGTGTCTGTTTTGCCTGATGATACAGTAATTTTAGGCTCTTCCAGAGGTTCTTCAAAATCGGCTTTAATGCTTGCTTCTTTTTTTGATGACCAACTAAATGATGGCAATTTGAATTTTGGCAACTTGAAATGTCCTTCTTTCCCTTCCATATCCGTATCTCCAGGTTTTATTTCTCCCTCAACCATTGTTGCTTTAGATGCCATATTTGAATCTTGAATACCAATCTCTACCATTGGAACAGAAACACTGGATTGGAGGTTAAAGTCAACTTCGGGTGTCTTAATATCAGCTTCAGGTATTTTGGGCATTTTGATTTTCCAGACTGAAGATTCTGTTTCTGCATTAGGGATGGCAGATTCAACTTCTACTGTTGGTGCTTTCAGAGAAACGTCAATAATATCTGTCATCGCTTTTAGCTGGGGAATATCAGCTTCCATTTTGGGTAAGCTGATCTCACTTTCTGGCACTTTCCCTTTAGGATGTGAAATTCCAAACTTTGGCTTTTGGAATTCAGGCATTTTAATCTTCCCTTCAAGACCTTCAGCTTTCAGCTCTGCTCCATCCACAACAATTCCAGCTGATATTCCTTCAACTCCTGTTTCTGGACTTTGCAACTCTATGGACCCTTCCGATGTTGGAATCTTAATATCTGGGGCTGACAGGTTGACATCAGCACCAGCAGACATCAGTTTCAAGTCAGCTTGTTGAATAGTCACATCATATGTAGGAAGCTTGACATCATCCGTAGGTAAGCGAACGTCCACATCCATTTTGGGAGCTTTGATTTCTGTTTTTGAAAATTCTGAAGTAGAGATCTTAACCTTTGGCATTTTTATGGCAATTCCTTCTCCATCTCCACTGCTTCCTTTCTCTGATATCTGCAGTGAAACATCTCCTTCATTTTCTGGTTTAGGACCACTAACATCACTTTCCAATTTTGGCAGAGAGACCTGTGCTTTGTGACCCTTCATTTTAGGAAGTGATAACTTTGGCATGCTGAACTGAGGCTTTTTAATTTTCTCCTTCTCACCTATAGGCATGTCACTTTCGAGATCCACACTTGGGCACCGAACCTCAGCTACAGTTAATGTTAATCCAGCTTCTGTTTCTCCTAATGAAGAGGCCAAAGTAGGCTCCTCAAGGGTTGCTTCAGTATCACATGTAACAACTGCTTCTTTCTTTGGTGACCAACGAAATGATGAGAGTTTGAATTTTGGCATTTTGAATTTGCTTTCTTTCCCTTCAATGTCTTTTTCTGCAGATTTTATTTCACTCTCAGTCTTTACCACTTTACTTTCTAAATCTGGGCCTCGAATGTCTACCTTTGTTGTTGGGATGGTAACATCAACTGATGGGAGGCTGAAGTCCACCTTTGGTGCTCCATCAGCTTTAGGTATATGAGACATTTTGAGTGATGGCAGTTGCATTTTTAAGCCTGACACTTCTGTTCCTGCATCAGAGACTTCACGTTTAACATCTAAAGATGAAGTTTCAATAGCAATCTCAGTAACTTCAGCTGTTACTTTTGGTTTGGAAATGTCACCTTCCATTTGAGGTAGGCTGATCTCACTCTCTGGAATTTTTCCCTTAGGCAGTGAAATTCCAAACTTCATCTTTTGGAATTTAGGCATTTTAGACTTCACTTCGAAACCTTCAAGCTTCACTTCTCCTCTATCTATAGCAACGTCAACTGATGGTATTTTAGCAACTATATCTGTACTCTTCAGCTCAGAGGAACTTTCTGTCAATGCAAATTTAATATCTGTCTCTGCAATGCTTACATCACCAATAGCAGACCCAGATATCACTTTGGGTTCTTGAACACTCATGTGATACTTAGTAAGAGTGACATCATCTTTCAGTAAGTTTGCATCCTGGTCAGCTATATGGGTACTGATATCAACTTTGGAAAACCCCAAATCAGGAATCCGAAATTTTGGTAAATTAACACGTTTGGCCCTTGCATCTTCTCCACACTCAGGAAGATTCACGCTACTCTCAGGGCCTGAAAACCTCAATGGTATTCCTTCAGCTATTACATTAGCTTCAGTTATAGGGTGAAAAACATCAGCCTGCAAGTTGGGATCACTAATATCAGATTTAGGTATCTTAGAAATAGAAACCTTTTGAATTTTAAAAAGAGGCATTTTAGATGTCCGCTTAACACTATCTTTTACAGAACTACTTAGAATTTCAAGTCCAACACTTGGAGCCTGGATTTCAGGTCCTGACACTGTTATCTCTCCTTCTGCCCCAGCTGATGGCACTGTCACCTGGAGCTCTTTCACGCTTGCTTCAACACCTGCTACTCCACCACTGGTCTCTTTTGTGGTGGACCAGCCAAATGAAGGCATGCCGAATTTTGGCATTTTGAACTTACTTTCTTTTCCTTTAGCATCTTTATCTGTGGCTTTTATTTCACCTTCTATCTTTACCGCTTTAGCTGTTGCTTCTGGGCCTTGAATGTCCACCTCTGTCTTTGGAAGAGAAACGTCTACTGATGGGAGGGTGATGTCCACCTTTGGTGCTTGAAGGTCTGCTTTAGGCATTTTGGGCATTTTGAGTGATGGCATTTGTATTTTCCTGCCAGAATCTTCAGTCTCTACGTCAGGAACATCAGCTTCCACTGCTAGTGTCGAGGTTTCCACGTCGATTGCACTCACTTGGCCCTCGACTTTTGGCTTGGGAATGTCAACTTCCAATTTGGGTAAGCTGATCTCGCCTTCTGGCACTTTGCCTTTTGGAAGTGAAACTCCAAACTTTGGCTTTTCAAATTTAGGCATTTGAATTTTCCCTTCCAAACCGGCAGTTTTCACCTCTGGTCCCTCCGCCGCAATTTCAGCGGATGGTGCTTTCGCTTCAATTCCTGGACTCTTCAGCTCAATGGAACCTTCTATTTTGGGAATCTTGACTCCAGGTGCCGAGATTTTGACATCTCCGGGAACGGAGGCTGCTTTCAGGTCAGCTTCGTGAAGACTGACGTCACACGTGGGAAGTGAGACATCGACTTTGGATAAGGTAACATCCATGTCTACCTTGGGAGCTTTGATTTCTGGTTTAGAAAATCCCATAGACGGCACCTTGACTTTTGGCATGTGTATTTTCATCCCTCTTGCCTCTGCTTTCCCTGTCTCAACTTCAATACTGCTTTCCATGTCGGGAACTTTCACTTCAAATCCCCCCTCTTTCCTTTCGCCTTGTGATTTGGGAAGGCAAATATCTGCCTCTACCTTTGACAGACCGACCTGTACCTGGGGAGCCTTGACTTTGGGAAGCTTCACACTTGGCAGCTTAACGTCAGGTATTTTAATTTTCCCCTTCTCACCATCTTTTCCTGCAGAAGTCCCGATTTCCAGTTCAGCACTTGGAGCCTGGATGGCAGGTCCTGACACTGTCATCTCTCCTTCTGCCCCAGCTGATGGCACTGTCACCTGGGGCTCTTTCACGCTTCCTTCAACACCTGCTACTCCACCACTGGTCTCTTTTGTGGTGGACCAGCCAAATGAAGGCATGCCGAATTTTGGCATTTTGAACTTACTTTCTTTGCCCTTAGCATCTTTATCTGTGGCTTTTATTTCACCTTCTATCTTTACCGCTTTAGCTGTTGCTTCTGGGCCTTGAATGTCCACCTCTGTCTTTGGAAGAGAAACGTCTACTGATGGGAGGGTAATGTCCACCTTTGGTGCTTGAAGGTCTGCTTTAGGCATTTTGGGCATTTTGAGTGATGGCATTTGTATTTCCCAGCCGGAAGCTTCAGTCTCTACGTCAGGAACATCAGCTTCCACTGCTAGTGTCGAGGTTTCCACGTCGATTGCACCCACTTGGCCCTTGACTTTTGGCTTGGCAATGTCAGCTTCCATTTTGGGTAAGCTGATCTCGCCTTCTGGCACTTTGCCTTTTGGAAGTGAAACTCCAAACTTTGGCTTTTCAAATTTAGGCATTTGAATTTTCCCTTCCAAACCGGCAGTTTTCACCTCTGGTCCCTCCGCCGCAATTTCAGCGGATGGTGCTTTCGCTTCAATTCCTGGACTCTTCAGCTCAATGGAACCTTCTATTTTGGGAATCTTGACTCCAGGTGCCGAGATTTTGACATCTCCGGGAACGGAGGCTGCTTTCAGGTCAGCTTCGTGAAGACTGACGTCACACGTGGGAAGTGAGACATCGACTTTGGATAAGGTAACATCCACGTCTACCTTGGGAGCTTTGATTTCTGGTTTAGAAAATCCCATAGAAGGCACCTTGACTTTTGGCATGTGTATTTTCATCCCTCTTGCCTCTGCTTTCCCTGTCTCAACTTCAATACTTCTTTCCATGTCGGGAACTTTCACTTCAAATCCCCCCTCTTTCCTTTCGCCTTGTGATTTGGGAAGGCAAATATCTGCCTCTACCTTTGGCAGACCGACCTGTACCTGGGGAGCCTTGACTTTGGGAAGCTTCACACTCGGCAGCTTAACGTCAGGTATTTTAATTTTCCCCTTCTCACCATCTTTTCCTGCAGAAGTCCCGATTTCCAGTTCAGCACTTGGAGCCTGGATGGCAAGTCTTGACACTGTCATCTCTCCTTCTGCCCCAGCTGATGGCACTGTCACCTGGGGCTCTTTCACGCTTCCTTCAACACCTGCTACTCCACCACTGGTCTCTTTTGTGGTGGACCAGCCAAATGAAGGCATGCCGAATTTTGGCATTTTGAACTTACTTTCTTTGCCCTTAGCATCTTTATCTGTGGCTTTTATTTCACCTTCTATCTTTACCGCTTTAGCTGTTGCTTCTGCGCCTTGAATGTCCACCTCTGTCTTTGGAAGAGAAACGTCTACTGATGGGAGGGTGATGTCCACCTTTGGTGCTTGAAGGTCTGCTTTAGGCATTTTGGGCATTTTGAGTGATGGCATTTGTATTTCCCAGCCGGAAGCTTCAGTCTCTACGTCAGGAACATCAGCTTCCACTGCTAGTGTCGAGGTTTCCACGTCGATTGCACCCACTTGGCCCTTGACTTTTGGCTTGGGAATGTCAGCTTCCATTTTAAATAAGCTGATCTCGCCTTCTGGCACTTTGCCTTTTGGAAGTGAAACTCCAAACTTTGGCTTTTCAAATTTAGGCATTTGAATTTTCCCTTCCAAACCGGCAGTTTTCACCTCTGGTCCCTCCGCCGCAATTTCAGCGGATGGTGCTTTCGCGTCAATTCCTGGACTCTTCAGCTCAATGGAACCTTCTATTTTGGGAATCTTGACTCCAGGTGCCGAGATTTTGACATCTCCGGGAACGGAGGCTGCTTTCAGGTCAGCTTCGTGAAGACTGACGTCACACGTGGGAAGTGAGACATCGACTTTGGATAAGGTAACATCCACGTCTACCTTGGGAGCTTTGATTTCTGGTTTAGAAAATCCCATAGAAGGCACCTTGACTTTTGGCATGTGTATTTTCATCCCTCTTGCCTCTGCTTTCCCTGTCTCAACTTCAATACTGCTTTCCATGTCGGGAACTTTCACTTCAAATCCCCCCTCTTTCCTTTCGCCTTGTGATTTGGGAAGGCAAATATCTGCCTCTACCTTTGGCAGACCGACCTGTACCTGGGGAGCCTTGACTTTGGGAAGCTTCACACTCGGCAGCTTAACGTCAGGTATTTTAATTTTCCCCTTCTCACCATCTTTTCCTGCAGAAGTCCCGATTTCCAGTTCAGCACTTGGAGCCTGGATGGCAGGTCCTGACACTGTCATCTCTCCTTCTGCCCCAGCTGATGGCACTGTCACCTGGGGCTCTTTCACGCTTCCTTCAACACCTGCTACTCCACCACTGGTCTCTTTTGTGGTGGACCAGCCAAATGAAGGCATGCCGAATTTTGGCATTTTGAACTTACTTTCTTTGCCCTTAGCATCTTTATCTGTGGCTTTTATTTCACCTTCTATCTTTACCGCTTTAGCTGTTGCTTCTGGGCCTTGAATGTCCACCTCTGTCTTTGGAAGAGAAACGTCTACTGATGGGAGGGTGATGTCCACCTTTGGTGCTTGAAGGTCTGCTTTAGGCATTTTGGGCATTTTGAGTGATGGCATTTGTATTTCCCAGCCGGAAGCTTCAGTCTCTACGTCAGGAACATCAGCTTCCACTGCTAGTGTCGAGGTTTCCACGTCAATTGCACCCACTTGGCCCTTGACTTTTGGCTTGGGAATGTCAGCTTCCATTTTAAATAAGCTGATCTCGCCTTCTGGCACTTTGCCTTTTGGAAGTGAAACTCCAAACTTTGGCTTTTCAAATTTAGGCATTTGAATTTTCCCTTCCAAACCGGCAGTTTTCACCTCTGGTCCCTCCGCCGCAATTTCAGCAGATGGTGCTTTCGCGTCAATTCCTGGACTCTTCAGCTCAATGGAACCTTCTATTTTGGGAATCTTGACTCCAGGTGCCGAGATTTTGACATCTCCAGGAACGGAGGCTGCTTTCAGGTCAGCTTCGTGAAGACTGACGTCACACGTGGGAAGTGAGACATCGACTTTGGATAAGGTAACATCCACGTCTACCTTGGGAGCTTTGATTTCTGGTTTAGAAAATCCCATAGAAGGCACCTTGACTTTTGGCATGTGTATTTTCATCCCTCTTGCCTCTGCTTTCCCTGTCTCAACTTCAATACTGCTTTCCATGTCGGGAACTTTCACTTCAAATCCCCCCTCTTTCCTTTCGCCTTGTGATTTGGGAAGGCAAATATCTGCCTCTACCTTTGGCAGACCGACCTGTACCTGGGGAGCCTTGACTTTGGGAAGCTTCACACTCGGCAGCTTAACGTCAGGTATTTTAATTTTCCCCTTCTCACCATCTTTTCCTGCAGAAGTCCCGATTTCCAGTTCAGCACTTGGAGCCTGGATGGCAGGTCCTGACACTGTCATCTCTCCTTCTGCCCCAGCTGATGGCACTGTCACCTGGGGCTCTTTCACGCTTCCTTCAACACCTGCTACTCCACCACTGGTCTCTTTTGTGGTGGACCAGCCAAATGAAGGCATGCCGAATTTTGGCATTTTGAACTTACTTTCTTTGCCCTTAGCATCTTTATCTGTGGCTTTTATTTCACCTTCTATCTTTACCGCTTTAGCTGTTGCTTCTGGGCCTTGAATGTCCACCTCTGTCTTTGGAAGAGAAACGTCTACTGATGGGAGGGTGATGTCCACCTTTGGTGCTTGAAGGTCTGCTTTAGGCATTTTGGGCATTTTGAGTGATGGCATTTGTATTTCCCAGCCGGAAGCTTCAGTCTCTACGTCAGGAACATCAGCTTCCACTGCTAGTGTCGAGGTTTCCACGTCGATTGCACCCACTTGGCCCTTGACTTTTGGCTTGGGAATGTCAGCTTCCATTTTAAATAAGCTGATCTCGCCTTCTGGCACTTTGCCTTTTGGAAGTGAAACTCCAAACTTTGGCTTTTCAAATTTAGGCATTTGAATTTTCCCTTCCAAACCGGCAGTTTTCACCTCTGGTCCCTCCGCCACAATTTCAGCTGATGGTGCTTTCGCGTCAATTCCTGGACTCTTCAGCTCAATGGAACCTTCTATTTTGGGAATCTTGACTCCAGGTGCCGAGATTTTGACATCTCCGGGAACGGAGGCTGCTTTCAGGTCAGCTTCGTGAAGACAGACGTCACACGTGGGAAGTGAGACATCGACTTTGGATAAGGTAACATCCACGTCTACCTTGGGAGCTTTGATTTCTGGTTTAGAAAATCCCATAGAAGGCACCTTGACTTTTGGCATGTGTATTTTCATCCCTCTTGCCTCTGCTTTCCCTGTCTCAACTTCAATACTGCTTTCCATGTCGGGAACTTTCACTTCAAATCCCCCCTCTTTCCTTTCGCCTTGTGATTGGGGAAGGCAAATATCTGCCTCTACCTTTGGCAGACCGACCTGTACCTGGGGAGCCTTGAGTTTGGGAAGCTTCGCACTCGGCAGCTTAACGTCAGGTATTTTAATTTTCCCCTTCTCACCATCTTTTCCTGCAGAAGTCCCGATTTCCAGTTCAGCACTTGGAGCCTGGATGGCAAGTCCTGACACTGTCATCTCTCCTTCTGCCCCAGCTGATGGCACTGTCACCTGGGGCTCTTTCACGCTTCCTTCAACACCTGCTACTCCACCACTGGTCTCTTTTGTGGTGGACCAGCCAAATGAAGGCATGCCGAATTTTGGCATTTTGAACTTACTTTCTTTGCCCTTAGCATCTTTATCTGTGGCTTTTATTTCACCTTCTATCTTTACTGCTTTAGCTGTTGCTTCTGGGCCTTGAATGTCCACCTCTGTCTTTGGAAGAGAAACGTCTACTGATGGGAGGGTGATGTCCACCTTTGGTGCTTGAAGGTCTGCTTTAGGCATTTTGGGCATTTTGAGTGATGGCATTTGTATTTGCCAGCCGGAAGCTTCAGTCTCTACGTCAGGAACATCAGCTTCCACTGCTAGTGTCGAGGTTTCCACGTCGATTGCACCCACTTGGCCCTTGACTTTTGGCTTGGGAATGTCAGCTTCCATTTTAAATAAGCTGATCTCGCCTTCTGGCACTTTGCCTTTTGGAAGTGAAACTCCAAACTTTGGCTTTTCAAATTTAGGCATTTGAATTTTCCCTTCCAAACCGGCAGTTTTCACCTCTGGTCCCTCCGCCGCAATTTCAGCGGATGGTGCTTTCGCGTCAATTCCTGGACTCTTCAGCTCAATGGAACCTTCTATTTTGGGAATCTTGACTCCAGGTGCCGAGATTTTGACATCTCCGGGAACGGAGGCTGCTTTCAGGTCAGCTTCGTGAAGATTGACGTCACACGTGGGAAGTGAGACATCGACTTTGGATAAGGTAACATCCACGTCTACCTTGGGAGCTTTGATTTCTGGTTTAGAAAATCCCATAGAAGGCACCTTGACTTTTGGCATGTGTATTTTCATCCCTCTTGCCTCTGCTTTCCCTGTCTCAACTTCAATACTGCTTTCCATGTCGGGAACTTTCACTTCAAATCCCCCCTCTTTCCTTTCGCCTTGTGATTTGGGAAGGCAAATATCTGCCTCTACCTTTGACAGACCGACCTGTACATGGGGAGCCTTGACTTTGGGAAGCTTCACACTCGCCAGCTTAACGTCAGGTATTTTAATTTTCCCCTTCTCACCATCTTTTCCTGCAGAAGTCCCGATTTCCAGTTCAGCACTTGGAGCCTGGATGGCAGGTCCTGACACTGTTATCTCTCCTTCTGCCCCAGCTGATGGCACTGTCACCTGGGGCTCTTTCACGCTTCCTTCAACACCTGCTACTCCACCACTGGTCTCTTTTGTGGTGGACCAGCCAAATGAAGGCATGCCGAATTTTGGCATTTTGAACTTACTTTCTTTGCCCTTAGCATCTTTATCTGTGGCTTTTATTTCACCTTCTATCCTTACCGCTTTAGCTGTTGCTTCTGGGCCTTGAATGTCCACCTCTGTCTTTGGAAGAGAAACGTCTACTGATGGGAGGGTGATGTCCACCTTTGGTGCTTGAAGGTCTGCTTTAGGCATTTTGGGCATTTTGAGTGATGGCATTTGTATTTCCCAGCCGGAAGCTTCAGTCTCTACGTCAGGAAAATCAGCTTCCACTGCTAGTGTCGAGGTTTCCACGTCGATTGCACCCACTTGGCCCTTGACTTTTGGCTTGGGAATGTCAGCTTCCATTTTAAATAAGCTGATCTCGCCTTCTGGCACTTTGCCTTTTGGAAGTGAAACTCCAAACTTTGGCTTTTCAAATTTAGGCATTTGAATTTTCTCTTCTAAACCGGCAGTTTTCACCTCTGGTTCCTCCGCCGCAATTTCAGCGGATGGTGCTTTCGCTTCAATTCCTGGACTCTTCAGTTCAATGGAACCTTCTATTTTGGGAATCTTGACTTCAGGTGCCGAGATTTTGACATCTCCGGGAACGGAGGCTGCTTTCAGGTCAGCTTCGTGAAGACTGACGTCACACGTGGGAAGTGAGACATCGACTTTGGGTAAAGTAACATCCACGTCTACTTTGGGAGCTTTGATTTCTGGTTTGGAAAATCCCATAGAAAGCATTTTGACTTTTGGCATGTGTATTTTCATCCCTCTTGCCTCTGCTTTCCCTGTCTTAACTTCAGTACTGCTTTCCTTGTCGGGAACTTTCACTTCAAATCCCCCCTCTTTCCTTTCGCCTTGTGATTTGGGAAGGCAAATATCTGCCTCTACCTTTGACAGACTGACCTGTACCTGGGGAGCCTTGACTTTGGGAAGCTTCGCACTCGGCAGCTTAACGTCAGGTATTTTAATTTTCCCCTTCTCACCATCTTTTCCTGCAGAAGTCCCGATTTCCAGTTCAGCACTTGGAGCCTGGATGGCAAGTCCTGACACTGTCATCTCTCCTTCTGCCCCAGCTGATGGCACTGTCACCTGGGGCTCTTTCACGCTTCCTTCAACACCTGCTACTCCACCACTGGTCTCTTTTGTGGTGGACCAGCCAAATGAAGGCATGCCGAATTTTGGCATTTTGAACTTACTTTCTTTGCCCTTAGCATCTTTATCTGTGGCTTTTATTTCACCTTCTATCTTTACTGCTTTAGCTGTTGCTTCTGGGCCTTGAATGTCCACCTCTGTCTTTGGAAGAGAAACGTCTACTGATGGGAGGGTGATGTCCACCTTTGGTGCTTGAAGGTCTGCTTTAGGCATTTTGGGCATTTTGAGTGATGGCATTTGTATTTGCCAGCCGGAAGCTTCAGTCTCTACGTCAGGAACATCAGCTTCCACTGCTAGTGTCGAGGTTTCCACGTCGATTGCACCCACTTGGCCCTTGACTTTTGGCTTGGGAATGTCAGCTTCCATTTTAAATAAGCTGATCTCGCCTTCTGGCACTTTGCCTTTTGGAAGTGAAACTCCAAACTTTGGCTTTTCAAATTTAGGCATTTGAATTTTCCCTTCCAAACCGGCAGTTTTCACCTCTGGTCCCTCCGCCGCAATTTCAGCGGATGGTGCTTTCGCGTCAATTCCTGGACTCTTCAGCTCAATGGAACCTTCTATTTTGGGAATCTTGACTCCAGGTGCCGAGATTTTGACATCTCCGGGAACGGAGGCTGCTTTCAGGTCAGCTTCGTGAAGATTGACGTCACACGTGGGAAGTGAGACATCGACTTTGGATAAGGTAACATCCACGTCTACCTTGGGAGCTTTGATTTCTGGTTTAGAAAATCCCATAGAAGGCACCTTGACTTTTGGCATGTGTATTTTCATCCCTCTTGCCTCTGCTTTCCCTGTCTCAACTTCAATACTGCTTTCCATGTCGGGAACTTTCACTTCAAATCCCCCCTCTTTCCTTTCGCCTTGTGATTTGGGAAGGCAAATATCTGCCTCTACCTTTGACAGACCGACCTGTACATGGGGAGCCTTGACTTTGGGAAGCTTCACACTCGCCAGCTTAACGTCAGGTATTTTAATTTTCCCCTTCTCACCATCTTTTCCTGCAGAAGTCCCGATTTCCAGTTCAGCACTTGGAGCCTGGATGGCAGGTCCTGACACTGTTATCTCTCCTTCTGCCCCAGCTGATGGCACTGTCACCTGGGGCTCTTTCACGCTTCCTTCAACACCTGCTACTCCACCACTGGTCTCTTTTGTGGTGGACCAGCCAAATGAAGGCATGCCGAATTTTGGCATTTTGAACTTACTTTCTTTGCCCTTAGCATCTTTATCTGTGGCTTTTATTTCACCTTCTATCCTTACCGCTTTAGCTGTTGCTTCTGGGCCTTGAATGTCCACCTCTGTCTTTGGAAGAGAAACGTCTACTGATGGGAGGGTGATGTCCACCTTTGGTGCTTGAAGGTCTGCTTTAGGCATTTTGGGCATTTTGAGTGATGGCATTTGTATTTCCCAGCCGGAAGCTTCAGTCTCTACGTCAGGAAAATCAGCTTCCACTGCTAGTGTCGAGGTTTCCACGTCGATTGCACCCACTTGGCCCTTGACTTTTGGCTTGGGAATGTCAGCTTCCATTTTAAATAAGCTGATCTCGCCTTCTGGCACTTTGCCTTTTGGAAGTGAAACTCCAAACTTTGGCTTTTCAAATTTAGGCATTTGAATTTTCTCTTCTAAACCGGCAGTTTTCACCTCTGGTTCCTCCGCCGCAATTTCAGCGGATGGTGCTTTCGCTTCAATTCCTGGACTCTTCAGTTCAATGGAACCTTCTATTTTGGGAATCTTGACTTCAGGTGCCGAGATTTTGACATCTCCGGGAACGGAGGCTGCTTTCAGGTCAGCTTCGTGAAGACTGACGTCACACGTGGGAAGTGAGACATCGACTTTGGGTAAAGTAACATCCACGTCTACTTTGGGAGCTTTGATTTCTGGTTTGGAAAATCCCATAGAAAGCATTTTGACTTTTGGCATGTGTATTTTCATCCCTCTTGCCTCTGCTTTCCCTGTCTTAACTTCAGTACTGCTTTCCTTGTCGGGAACTTTCACTTCAAATCCCCCCTCTTTCCTTTCGCCTTGTGATTTGGGAAGGCAAATATCTGCCTCTACCTTTGACAGACTGACCTGTACCTGGGGAGCCTTGACTTTGGGAAGCTTCACACTTGGCAGCTTAACATCAGGTATTTTAATTTTCCCCTTCTCACCATCATTTGTTGCAGAAGTCCCGATTTCCAGTTCAGCACTTGGAGCCTGAATGGCAGGTCCTGACAGTGTTATCTCTCCTTCTGCCCTAGCGGATGGCACTGTCACCTGAGGCTCTTTCACGCTTGCTTCAACACCTGCTACTCCACCACTGGTCTCTTTTGTGGTGGACCAGCCAAATGAAGGCATACTGAATTTTGGGATTTTGAACTTACTTTCTTTTCCTTTAGCATCTTTATCTGTGGCTTTTATTTCAGCTTCTATCTTTACCGCTTTAGCTGTTGCTTCTGCGCCTTGAATGTCCACCTCGGCCTTTGGAAGAGAAACATCTACTGATGGGAGGGTCATGTCTACCTTTGGTGCTTGAAGATCTGCTTTAGGCATTTTGACTGATGGCATTTGTATTTGCCAGCCGGAAGCTTCAGTCTCTACGTCAGGAACATCAGCTTCCACTGCTAGTGTCGAGGTTTCCACGTCGAATGCACCCACTTGGCCCTTGACTTTTGGCTTGGGAATGTCAGCTTCCATTTTGGGTAAGCTGATCTCGCCCTCTGGCACTTTGCCTTTTGGAAGTGAAACTCCAAACTTTGGCTTTTCAAATTTAGGCATTTGAATTTTCCCTTCCAAACCGGCAGTTTTCACCTCTGGTCCCTCCGCCGCAATTTCAGCGGATGGTGCTTCTGCTTCAATTCCTGGACTCTTCAGCTCAATGGAACCTTCTATTTTGGGAATCTTGACTCCAGGTGCCGAGATTTTGACATCTCCGGGAACGGAGGCTGCTTTCAGGTCAGCTTCGTGAAGACTGACGTCACACGTGGGAAGTGAGACATCGACTTTGGCTAAGGTAACATCTTCGTCTACCTTGGGAGCTTTGATTTCTGGTTTAGAAAATCCCATAGAAGGCACCTTGACTTTTGGCATGTGTATTTTCATCCCTCTTGCCTCTGCTTTCCCTGTCTCAACTTCAATACTGCTTTCCATGTTGGGAACTTTCACTTCAAATCCCCCCTCTTTCCTTTCGCCTTGTGATTTGGGAAGGCAAATATCTGCCTCTACCTTTGGAAGACCAACCTGTACCTGGGGAGCCTTGACTTTGGGAAGCTTCACACTCGGCAGCTTAACGTCAGGTATTTTAATTTTCCCCTTCTCACCATCTTTTCCTGCAGAAGTCCCGATTTCCAGTTCAGCACTTGGAGCCTGGAGGGCAGGTCCTGACACTGTTATCTCTCCTTCTGCCCCAGCTGATGGCACTGTCACCTGTGGCTCTTTCACGCTTGCTTCAACACCTGCTGCTCCACCACTGGTCTCTTTTGTGGTGGACCAGCCAAATGAAGGCATGCCGAATTTTGGCATTTTGAACTTACTTTCTTTTCCTTTAGCATCTTTATCAGTGGCTTTTATTTCACCTTCTATCTTTACCGCTTTAGCTGTTGCTTCTGGGCCTTGAATGTCCACCTCTGTCTTTGGAAGAGAAACGTCTACTGATGGGAGGGTGATTTCCATCTTTGGTACTTGAATGTCTGCTTTAGGCATTTTGGGCATTTTGAGTAATGGCATTTGGATTTTCCTGCCTGAGCCTTCTGTCACAGGATTAATTTGCACTGGTGCTTTTGGGACCTTCTTGTCAGTTTCCAGTCCTTCCATTTTTATAGTTTTCTCGTGTATGTCAGTTTCCAGTTTGTGTAATGTGATTTCACTTTCTGGCTGCTTTCCCTTATTGATGCAAATTCCAAACTTTTCTTGTTGTATATCTGATATTTGAATCTTATCCTGCTCACATTCTTCATTTTTCTCTTTTTCTTGTTTTGTTTTTCCTGTTTCTTTTGTTGTTGTTTTTATTTCTAGACCTTTTATTTGAATCGAACCGTATTCTAGGTGATCCCTCATTTCTTTATTTGTTATTCCTTCTTCAGGATATTGTAGAAGAATTTTGGTAGGTTTTTGTTCTGATGAACCTTTTTGTTTCTTTTTTCTGGTCCTTGGTAATGCTTGCGGTATTTGTTTGCTTTGTGTGTCTTTGAGACTAGGTTTTTGTATTTCTGATGTAGATTTTGATATTTGTTTTGTTATTGGTGTTGTTTTAGTAGTAGATTTAGATGTTGCTATCTGGTCCTTTTGTTTTTTAATGTTAATTTCAACTTCAGGGCACTTCTTTGTATAGATTGGTAAGCCATTTTCCATGTCTTTTAAGTCTTTTTTGACATTTTCTTGTATTTCACCTGCTTTTGTTTCATATGCAGAAGACATAGTATATTGTACAGTTAGTATTTCTGGAGTTTCCATGCTGATATCTTCTTTCCGTATTTTATCCTTTTTTGTTGGTGTCACGGTTTTTATTTCTAATCTCTGCTTCTCTTCTGTTTCTGCTTTTGTTCTATGCATTTTGAATCCAATATTAGGGAACTTCTGTTTCTTTTGGCTTCCTTTTTTCTCTTTAGCACAGAATTCTTCTTGTTGTAATTGTGACTCAGTGTCAGTGCTTGTTGGGGAAATATCTTGTATAGCATGCTCATATGCATCTGATGTACTATGAGATCTTCTGTGCCCCAAAATCTTTTTATTTTTCATTGACTGGAATTTGGGCCATGACAATCTCTCTTTTCTGGGTTGTTTTGTTCTTCCCAACCTTTGTTTTACAATTTCCTTTTCCTTGTCTTCTTTTGAAATAATCTTTTCTGAAATTTCCAGTGTTGTTCCACAAATTTTTTCATTAAGCTCTTTTTCCTGAAGAAGAGGTTGTTTTTTGTAAATATGAATATAAAATGTGTATAATGTTCATCTTCTTTTGTTTAAAATCAGCTACTTTTTGGACATATAAACACACTAAAAATAGTGGGTGCAATACAATCAAAAGTTACATGAAATGAAATTATTATATTAAGTTAATAGATGTATATAGCTACCGAAGTCTAGATTCTATATAAAACATCCTGGCTTGTAGTCAACAGCAACTCCTAAATATATTTTATTCTGAGATTATTCAATTTGCAAAGTGAGAAATAAGATACATTTTAATCAGATGGAGACCCATGATTAGATTCTGTTGTGACAGATGTCAATGACTAAATCAGTATTGACTATAGGTGCTCAAAAGAACAGCCATTTTTTGTTGACATTTTATATGTTGAAATATTCCAACCATGGCTAATACTGACTTCATTTGGAGCAGGCTCAGATCCCTAGGATACCTAGTTGAACTCTAAAACATTGTGACTAAAAATATGTTCTAAAAATTTGTCCTTACCGTTTGATGATTTTATATTTTCTCTATCACTAGTTTATAGTCGAAGAACCAAATCCCTTTCACACTCTGGATCTGTTCTTGTTTCCATTCACTGTAATGGAAGCTGGGTCAGGCTCTGAGTCCTACCTTCAACAAAACTAAACTACCATCATATTCAATAAAGAAAAGGAGTACTTGTGGCACCTTAGAGACTAACAAATGTATTTGTTAGTCTCTAAAGTGCCACAAGTACTCCTTTTCTTTTTCGCGAATACAGACTAACAAGGTTGCTACTCTGAAACCCATCATATTCAATGTAAGTTTAGCTTGATTAAGGACTTAAGTGAAATACTCCCTTGTAGACAGGACTTAATTTGGACTGAAGAAGTGCATACTTTTTGTGCTGGCTTTCTGCATAGGAGTGGATTTCACCCTGAGTGAGCACTGTAGGTTTTGTCCAACAGTATCATAAAGGTAGTAAAGTGAAGCATGTGTGTGTTTGCAGGACAAGGGCCTGTATTTTCCCATCTCCAATGGTATTATATAATGGACGTTTGTAGTATTTTCCTATACTTTCTAACATGATACAGAAATAATTTTACCTGACTTATTTTTTCCTTCTTGGGTTGTTCTGTAGAATGTATTTTTTCTAGCTCTTCTTTCCCACCAAATTTTCTTTGGAGACTGAATTGTACTTTGTATGGTTCGGAATATTGAAGAATCTTGAGTGCATCTTCATATTTGATATTATCAAAAAATATTGTGGCACTTAATAGCTGATCACCTGCAAATGGTACCAGACATTTTATTTTAAAATATCAGTTTGCTATATCATGCGGTTTTTCAAATCACATTGTTCTTGATGATCATATAAACATGAAGGGTCATAAACATATGATGATTATATAAAGCATATCATGATTTGTTTTAATACGTATGCTTTGGAGTTTTATTTGTTTAAATAGTATTATTTATTGTATTATTGTGTATTCATGCACATAATAGTTCATAAAAGGCTTACTGCATATTGGGCCACAGTCTTCATAGATGTAAGTTACTTTTACCTTTGAAATTTAATGAATTAATTGTATTTTATATATATATAAATTTACTAAATTGACTAAAATTACTGACTAGTTCTAGTGAAGAGTAGTGTATTCCATGATTTATAGGAAATCCATATTTCATTATTATTTCAGGTTCTGAGTCTGCAAACTGCTCATGGGAGTAAAGTTAAACATGTGTATTGGTGTTTGCAGGACAGGGACCTATTTTTACTAGTATCTGAAAATATGATTGTGTGTGTGTACTTATACACAAACTTTGTGATTTTTATTTTTTATCAAATTTCTAGATAATACTGTTTTTAAAAAATCCTGAATATCAGACTGTACCTTCTCTCAAACTGAATATTTTCGAAGCAGGGGATCCCTTGACCACTTGTTTTACAAATATTCCTTCACTTCCTCCACCAGTCACACTAAAACCACTAGCACCAGATGCCACTTCTGTTTTCATGGTCACCTCCATAGACGCCTAGATGCCCAGAAAGATGTCATGTTTAAATTCATTGTTAATTCACACCGACCACTTGAAACTATACTGAAATCTTCCTCTCACACAAAAAATGAGCACTTTCGGACATACTTACCATATCTCACTCAAGAAAGATTGCTTAAAAATGGGAACTTATATGTACAATATGGGCAAAGTGCTGAACACCTTGACTCCATTCCAGTGGGACTGTGCAAATATTTAAAGTTAAGCAGATGCTTAAGTATTGTGTTGGATAGGGGGCAGATTGCTCAGCTCAAGTCTTGCTGGGGGAGCAGAAAGACAGAGCTTCAGGGAGGAAGGGCTGGGTCCTCTCTTTAAAGTTCATTTCATTTGCCCCAGGCCCAAGCTGTACAGGCACCAACTTTCCAATGTGCTGGGGGGGTGGTGGACCCCTGGCTCTGCCTGGGCCCCGCCCCCCGCCCCACTCATCCCTTCCCCCAAGGCTCCATCTCTTTCTGCCCTCACTCCACCCCCACCTCGCCTCTTCCCGCCCTTTTCCACCCCCTCTCCCAAGCGCGCCACACCCTCGCTTCTTCCCCCTCCCCCCCAGAGACTCCTGCATGCCGTGAAACAGCTGATCATGGCAGGTGGGAGGTGCGGAGACAGAGGGGGAGCTGCTGAACAGCGGGTCCCACCAATGGGCAGGAGGCACTGGGTAGGTGGGGAGAGCTGATGGGGGGCTCCCAGTGGGTGCTCAAAACCCATCATTTTTTCCCCATGGGTGGTCCAGCCCCAGAGCACCCATGGAGTCGGCGCCTATGCCAAGCTGGGCTGAGTACCTGAGGGTCTGTCTTCCTGCTCTCACAGCACCCTTTGACAGGAGTTTGGCCTTCTCCACAGTTCTTTGCTGTTGGGTTTTTGAGGCAGGGAATGTTTTTTTGTTCTGTATTTGTACATCATCTAGCACAGTGCGGTCCTGGTTCATGACAAGGGCTCCTAAGTACTACGATAATACAAATAGTAAATAATAATGCACTTTCAGGAATGTGTCAGACATCAGATTATGTTGGCTCCTCTATATGATTGGTCAGAAGTGAGCAATAGATAACAATTATATTAATTTGTTAATGAATCCTTCTTTTATTGCCATTCAGATCTTCCATTGTCAGTTTCTGGCCCTGTATTTCCTTGAATGGGCCAGATCCTTGACCGGGGTAAGTCACCATAGCTCCATTTATATCAGCTGATGATCTGCCCAAGTGTGAGTTTTGAGTGTATAAAAATGTAGACTCTTATTTTAAAAAGGCTGTATATTAAACTTCCCCCAAATAGATAAAATAATGGTAGGGTCTGATGACAATCATACCAAGAAAATTGGCTTTTATGTGTCTATGTATGGCAGCAACCTATAAGAAATGTGGGAGGTCACTCACTCTTCTTAGAATACTGCAATCCTGAGATCAGCCGAGCAAATAAAAGAGAGGGGGGTATCGCAGAAGAGTGTGTACCTGTATTCCCAGCTAGGGATTAGAGGGCACATCTGAAAGCAAGTGTCAGCTGTCAAATGACAGAGATGGAATTAGACACTTTTCAAAATATAAGGTTATTTGCAGTGTTGTTGTCATCTTATTTCCTTTTCTTTATTCTGTGTGTTCATCTCCATCACCTCACGTACTCGCAGTGACAGAATGTACCCCTGTATTTGCACCCTACACACTACATGTACAAAGTATGTCTTATTAGGCATCATTTGAAAACTCATAATTTGCTGGTCAGTATTGTCCTGATAAAATATGTGTGGCAACATTGTATGTAAGTTTATAAGATTTCCCTGTATGGTGTACATTTCCAAACCCCACAGTCCTGCCCAAGCAGACATTGGCAAACAGGTCTGTCCTAAACAAAGGAATATGTGCTCTGCTTAATTTGCATGTAAGCTGTAAACAGTCTTCACGCAGGAAAGGAATATAACGGAAGTTCAAACAGGTGGAAAAAACAGCAGGGAACATCCTTCCACATAGACTCTTGGCCTCCTAGTGCCAGCTGGAAAGGTTTTTCAGGAGAGGGACTGAAACTGTAAAGAGGAGGGACAAACACCCCAATACACCCCTCTCTCTCCCTACCCATCACATTCTCTGCACCTGAAGCGACAACAAAGCACCTGTTGGACTCTGGGAGAGGGGTCCTGATTTACAGGTTTTGGTCGGTAAGATTGCTGAAAGCATGTGGTGAGAAACTTTGCTTGACTCTGACATAGTTTGTTACGTTAGGCATTAGTAAACATCTTATCTTTATTTTTCTTGTAACCTGTCTGACTTTTATGCTTCATTAGGTGTACTTACTTTAAATCTATTCCTTTGTAGTCAATAAACTTGTTTTGCTGTTTTATGTAATCCAGTGTATTTAAATTGAAGTGTCTGGGAATAACTCCATTTGGTTCAAGTTGTGTGCATATTAGTCTCATAAAGGAATAATGGACTTAATATAACTTGTATTGTCCAGGAGAATGCTGGCAAGTACAGGACATACATTTCTGGGGAAAATCTAAGATGGGGGTGGGCGTGTTGGGGTTACTCTGCAGTATTGTCAAAGCTGGTGCGAACCAGAGTGTCACCCACATGTAGCTAGCAGGCTACAGTTACATACACTCAGAGTGTGGCTTGCATGCTGGAAGACTGTGAGCAGCCAGGTGGGAGCTACTTTAGCAAGGCATTGTAAGGCACCCAAGGTTGCAGGGCAGGGGTGATACAGCTGCTCATTAGTCTGGATTGTACCCTGGTGTGTCACACACACCTGTGAAGCTTTTATACTGTAGAAAACAATGAGCCTAACTGTAAAAAATTGCTCTGGGGTTTTTACAGAGGTGTGGTATGTAAGATCATACTCTCTCTTTACCCCACCCCATTAAGGCAGGAGCTTTACATTATAACGAAGTTCTTTCCATTGGGAAGGGGAAAATATCAGTGGTGCATACATTTTCATGACGCAGTAATTTCTTGTGATTTACATGGTATACAATATGCAAAAGTATACAATAGGAATCTTATTTATTTAGCAGGTTGCCAAAACTCATCTGAATCCATTGCTCTTTCTCCTCTATTTACTCCTGCCATATTTGTACTTTCTAATGAAATTTGCTTTCTGTGTAACCTTTTAAACTCACCTGTGAATGACTCATTTTTTGTTTTTCTGTAGAATATTTTTTGTTCTCTGTATCTTCTTGTAGCTGGAAAAGCAATTGTAATTATTTAGTGTTCGGCTAAGATAGTACTGTAAAGTTCACACAGAGATTATATGGCCTCTGCCTTGCTCAAAACAGGGCTCTAGCCTATATTTTGGTGAGAGCTAAAATTCATAATTCACACTGAAGTCTATTACTGTTTTAAAAACCAGTAGCGGATGTCTCCATTAGAGTCTATAATATTAATTTTCACTTCAGTGTGTGTGGATTTAACCACATGATAGGAGCTGTGCAGTTTGTTCGGTTTGCTGGCAATTAAAGAAAATAGTTTCAGTTCAAACTGAAAACAAATTTTTTTGAATTTTTGGTGACTTAAAAAGCCAAAAAAAAAATCATTTCAGCTCAGTCAAAACACACAATGCTTCATTTTGGTTTTGAGCATTTTTAACATTTTTAAATATTGTAAATAAAATTAAAAGACATTTCAAAATGAGAAATCATTTTACAGAATATTTTTACAACCAAGCCATTTAGATGAAACCAACAAGAATTCCCAAATATTTTGATTTCACTTTTTTTTGCCGGAACAAACTGTACGTCAGTCACGCTGTGGATCCATCATGCTCGTCTAAACATGCATGTCTGAGGTAAAAAAAAAGGGGGGGGGATATCTAACCATTTTATCTGGGACAGCTACCTCAAAAAAGGGACAATCCTGGGAAACCCTGGGCATTGTGTATAACCCCACAACGAGCAAGAAGGATGTGGGCTCAATCAGCTCCGCCCCACTACACCTGCAGTAGCTGTCAAACTTAGAGGGAGGAGCTAAAAGCTCAGTGGGGTACTGACCAGAAAGGAGAGCAGATATCTGGCTCTGATTCAGGGGCAGGAGACTGTCTGCATCCAGGTAGTTGTGTTGGCCTGCTGGTAGATAGAGCCTCCCTGAAGGAAGGCAGGCTAGCTTGCAACTGGGAGTACAAAGCAGTTGTGAAGGCAAGATGGAGGAAGTGAGTTTCCCAGGCTTCTGCATGCTGGTGGTGGGACAGGAAAACTCCCTCAGGGTCAGGAACTACCCTGCTAGGGGAGTAGAGAAACTCTCCTGCAGCAAAGCCACATGAGTGGCAGAAAGTGCTAAAGCTCTGCAGTGAGCTTGTGAAAGGGGTCTAGAGAGAGAGAGAGAGGCTGACAGACAATGAGCCTTGGACAAGGCTGTGGGAAAGGCTCAAGACAGGTGGAGGAAGGAAGTGATCCAAGGAGGAAGCAAGGGGTCTGTGTAGACACACCTTGGCTGCTTATTAAAGGGTTCCTGGACTGGAACCCAGAGGGTAAGGGAAGGTTGAGGAAGGTGTGTGGAAAGCCCCCTTACCCCAGGGTTCAGGCTAATGAATCTGGAGTTGGGCTGAAAACCCAACATGAGGTTGGTGAACTGTTGTTTGTTGGACTCTTGGGTTACCCCAAAGAGGGTCGGACTATCTATGCTCCAGCCACAGGGCTGAGTCACAAGAAGAGGTGGTGCACCTAAATAGCCATTTGTCAGAGGCAAGAGAGGGAGGATCCTGTGGCATTTCATGTAGCCACAAGAGGTTGCTTCAGTGGTGAGTCACACTTGTACAGCATCACACTAATTAAATCTTTACCCTTTAATTATCCAAGAAATACAGATAATTCCAACGACTATATTATATAAACTTGATTTTAGGCTTTTTATTTACAGGTTATATCTTCCAGAAAGTTGTTTCCTGATACTCTCCACCCCACCTCCAATCAGGAAAGAATGAGGAAAAAATCCTTTAATGCTTTACATTTTCATATAGAAAACCAAATATTTTCTTAATGTAATGTATATATTACTGATCATGCTTTTTCTTCATAATGAAATGTCAGCTGAATCCTGAAACTCTCCTGCCCATAAATACAAGTAATATGCACTATTTGGTAAACTAAACGGGCTAGGAAAGGATTGACAAGGTGAGGATGTGGATTTCAAAGTACTTTTCCATAAAGGTCCAAATCCTAGTCCTACAGAAGTCAATGGGATTTTTGCTAATAAGCCCCAAAAGATGAGAATTTAGCTAAAAATGAATTGGGTGTAACATGAAAACCTTATCTATGTCTTGCCTTTTTGTTAAAATATTCTTCTTCTATGGAATACTCATAAACTGGAGAGGATCCTTGTGGCCTTGGCCGTATGTTTTCTATTGTCACTTCATTGACCTGCGAGAAAGAAATGAGGGGAAATAATGGTCATCATTTAGCAAACAGTAATCCCTATTGGTTGGGAGGCAATGAATTTAATATAAAATTCCTCTCTGTGCAAGCTTGATACCAGTGATGGTAGCTGCAGAATGGCCGTTCGTTATTTCCTTTTGGGGCAAACATAATTCCTGTTTAAGAATTTGATGTAAATAACAGAGGATATAGTTCTTGGAAACAGAAATGATGCTTTCACAATGTCTTTCTGAACTAAGGATAATTTGAAATCCAGACAGATTAGACAGAAATAATGATCACAAGAGCTTATGACGACTTTCTCCCCTTGTTTTGGGGCTAAATTATCAGATGTGCAGATGTACAGATAATTTAATTATCAGTAACCTCAGATGTGCAGTGGAGCCTCATAGCAGTTAGAATTCCTAGGAGGAATTCTGGCTGATTCAGCAAAATTCCTTCTGGGGTCTCTGAAGAAGCTCATGCCAGTGGACAAGTTAGACCATCCTTGAAACAAAAATTCAACCACTATGAAAACGAGAATTTGCTATATCATAGAATATAACTTTTACTGGCATGTTAGAAATCTCTGAGAGGGAAAAGCCCTCCCTTTAATGCAAAGAGCCCCACTCTAATGCATGTTACATTGCCCCAAATTCTGTCCTTTGAAATTCTGTATATCTGAAAATCAGTTTATCAGAAGGCCAGTCTGGCTGTCAGGATGTCTCCTTAACAGAAATAATAATAGACACATCTTTGTGAAAAAAAATTGTAAATAAAATATTAATTCTCAAGCTTTCAGAAGTAAACAGTAACATTACTCACAGAATCGTCTTCTTCTGCATCAGCCTCAACCTCAGGCTCCCCTGGTCTCAGCTGTATGCCAGAACCTGGAAACAACATATGAGCCATCAATCTAGGTGCCGCTCCATCAACTCAGTGCACAAGGCAGTGAGTTTTACAAATATAAAGTTTACAGAGCAGTATGGTTATGGAAAGTCACAGAATGGCCTGATATCCAATCTTTATGGCACGGTTTCTCAAATTTCATCCTGCTAGTCTTCCCAAAGGTACAAAAAATAGTCACACCTCCACTGATGAAAACTATGTAAAGAAAAAAGAAGAAAGAACCCTAGAAAAATACATTACAAGCTGGCAGGAATCTTTTAAATTAATGGGAAGGATTGTGGCCTAATGGCTCGAGACAGGCACTAAGCATCAGGACCTCTGAGTTCTATTCCAAGCTCTTCAATTGACTTGCACACTCAAAGAGACAGGAAAGCATACAGCAGTCAGGTAGCCTGAAATAATAGTTCCTGAAATGTGGGAATTGCCTCATGTCGTGGGTGTTAATGCTGAAGCTTAATGATGGCATTTTAAATATCAACATTAACTATTTTTCACAAATCATTTTAGCTGAAGCATCTAGCTAATGTGCTTATTCATAATTGTTTGGTGCATTGGAGGATATTGAGACTTGGAGATGGGGGTTGGGGTTGGTTGCTGGAGTAGGAAACTTGGAGTTCCACTTTCCAAGGTGTTCAAGTCACCTCTAACCTTGTCCTCTCAGGGTGAATGAAAGAGGAAGTCCAGAACTTCCTTACTGACAACAGATTCAACTGCCTTGTGGATATGAAATCTGAAACTGCTGCCTACAGATTCTCAAGGGTTAAAATTCTCTTTCTACCAAAGCCACCACCATTCTGATGCAGTTATGCACTGGCGATATAAAAATCTGCTGTGAATGGAAAATTTGGGGGCAGTATAAAATCAGGTGACTCTAGTACCTAAATCATTAGCACATGGAATATTATGCTGGTTGCAAGATTTATTTTTCAAATATGATACAATAAAAGCATAAGAGTTTGAATTTACTTGAAGCTGCCAGAGAATTTACAAAGTGCTCCAAATTCAGTGCTGGGATATATCAGAGAACCAGGGGGCCTTGCTGTGGAATATAGGTCTAGCTTTGTGCAGAGTGCTTAGGGCCATGATAACCAAAAAGACTCAGCTGTTCTTGGTCAGTATCTGATAGCCATGGCAGGGATAGCTGAACTTATCTAGACAAAATAAAAAGCAAACTAAATCTTTGTCTGGTGGAACCAAATTTCCTAACGTTTGAAGGCTTTCCATCACTTATCTAAGGACACCAGATGTTCAGAAGTGACTGGGGATTTTGAACCCCTCAGTTTTGGGTGCCCAAACTGAAACATCTCTAAAAAACTTGATTTTCAGAGGCTGGGTTGTTTGTTGTCACTTCCTGAAAACCAGACCCCTTTTAGGTGCCTTAGGTTGGACACCCAAAAATTGAGATACCCAAAATCACTAGTTTCAGAGTAGCAGCCGTGTTAGTCTGTATTCGCAAAAAGAAAAGGAGTACTTGTGGCACCTTAGAGACTAACAAATTTATTAGAGCATAAATTAGAGCATAAATTAGAGCATAAATGCATCCGATGAAGTGAGCTGTAGCTCACGAAAGCTTATGCTCTAATAAATTTGTTAGTCTCTAAGGTGCCACAAGTACTCCTTTTCTTTTTCCAAAATCACTAGTCACTTTTGAAAATGTAGGCCTAATCTATGATGGTGTGATAGAATTGCATATTCTCTGATGTGCACATTGTTCCACTAATACTCCCCCATGAGCAAATATTCCTTTTCTTCTTGTCCTTTCTAGTCACTCCTCTTGCCCCACCCCCCCCATCAAACCTCATGCTCTATATTTTTTTTTTTACTTTGTGTTTTTATGCCACATTTAGGGTCCAATTGTCATTCATGTGAGTAGTTCTCACTCACAAATGATCCTATTAATGTCAAATAAATTTATGAGCAGTTCAGACAATGGCAAAGAGACCCACAAGCAGAATGGTCCAACTTACTGACCATTCTGAGTGAAGAATCTCCTATGTACAGTCTGATGAATGATAACCGGGATGTGTGAACAGGCCAGCCCTACTTATGTATGTTTAACCCTCTATATTGCTAATCTGTTTTCTAAGATGACTTTTTTGTTGTTGTTGGTAGCTCATCTTCATAGGGCTCTTCCCGCTATTGTTTCATTTTTCCTAATCTGTTTTTTCTTTGCATGTGAAAAATTATTTAGATAATATTATTGGTATAAAATAATAATACTCAAAAACAGCTAAACAATCTGATCAAGGATTAAAAGCGTCACTTAAATGAAGAGAACAGAGTTCTTCAAATATAAATATCCAAAACAATTCTGGGCTAAAGTTTTCAAAGAAAGCGGGTACGCAGGTTGGGCTCCTAAGAGCCTATATCATTTATATGGGCCTGATTTTTCAAAGGTGCTGAGCCATTATCAATCTCGTGAAAGTTAATGAGCATTGCAAAGGTTCAGCATCTTTGAAAATCAATACAATTCTGTTTAGAAGCCTAAATGTGTGTTTAGGAGCCTAAATGTGGGCACTGAAGTTTGAAAATTTTGACCTGGGAGGGCCAGGGGTGTGGGAGCTTTTACCCACCTGTAATTCAATGAGAGTTTTGTGTGTGTCATGGCTATAGGCCTTAGCCCAGAGCGTTTAGTTTGGTTGGTTCTTCTAAAGATGCAGCTGCAGATACCTAGTCTTATGGTGGTTACCGTAAGCCCAAGTCTTCACTGTTTTCTTGGACATTTTGTATTATTGTGTTTTCACTTAGAAAACAAAAACAAAATCACACCCACAAGCACAGGTGGCCAGCAAAGTGATTTCAGAGACTATCATTTCAGTCTCTTCACTCACTTGCTCCTCAGAGATGTCAAATGTAGCACTTGAAGTCCTGCCATGGCTAGGTTAATTATAGTGTTGAGTGTGGGTAGTTGGCAATAATGTTGTCATTTGCTACTGGAAGACAGAAAGGAAGAAATTCTCTGTACAGTTTGTAGGGCTGATTCACCCTGCTGTTCCTCCTGTTTTACCCCGGTATGACATTAGTGATTTCAGTGAAATTACCCCTTTATCAGAAAGGATCAATGCAGTTGGGAATCAAGCCCTCCGTTTCCAAAACCAGAATGGCCCTATAAACTATACCTGATTGGCTTGGTTTGCTGGGCAGAAAGCCACACCTTTTTTTGTCCTATGTGGTGACTGGATGCATTTACACTAGAAGTTCTGACTAAGGTACAATGAAACTATACAAAACATGTTAAACCACATGCTTTAAACAAAGGAAACCTATAATTACTATAGGTTTTTATCACCTGCAAGTCTAGCCTAATCCTTAGAGGACTAGGCACTAAGACTGGGATGTTCAAAAGGCCCAAGGGAATTAGGCACCTCATTCCTACTGCTTTTCAGTGACAGTTGGGCACTTAACTCCCAACCTTGACTGCTATTTTTAATTCTGATGTGAACTGTCTGTGACTGAATTCTCAGTTCATCTCTTCTCCAGGGTAAGCACAAGCAGGTAGGTGGATTGTAGCAGTGATGGAGCAAAAGGAGATTCCTGCATTTTGCCAGCGATGGGTCAACTGGGTGGGGAAACCTGATACCCACAGGTATTTTTCAAATACCTGACCAACCTACAGATAGTATTAGAGTAGCAGCCGTGTTAGTCTGTATTCACAAAAAGAAAAGGAGTACTTAAAAGGAGCATAAAAGTTTTCTTTCTACAGATAGTAGATATCTCCCATCATTCTGACTCATTCAGGGGTATTGTACATCTGACAGGCAAAACCCTCATCTTTCTCTGAACATAGAGGTGTTTAGAGATTCATCAAAAGATACACCAAAATGCAGCCATGTATTTTAAGGAGCAAATCCATCCCCAAGAGTAAAAAGACCTCTTTCTTCAGTTTTGGTTAGTGAGGGAGGGAGTACCCCTGTGCATCTCTTCCTGAAGTACTGCTAAAATTATTTACTTTTACTTCATGAAAAAATTAGGAAACCCAATCTCATCTTACCCATATAGAAATGACTTGGGTGATGGAGAGAGGAGGTCTCCTGCACAAATATCCTACCTCTCAATAAACTCTGGACATCCTGCCACTGAGTGAATATGAATCTGTCCTTGCTGCCCTCTGCCTACTCATAGGCCAGTTGCCCTCCAGATCAGTTAGCCTTGTATCCAGCCTCCTTATGCAGCCATCTGGGGCTAATGCGTCCCTTTCTGACACAGTAAAACTAGCCCCAAGATTTGGCCCAAATTTTTCTTATTTCACAAGTCACTAAATGCAAACTTATAAAAATGAGAACTACGCTGATTAATTTTGTCTTAAGCAAAGCTTTTTTTAATATATATAAATAACTGTGCCAAGAAACTGTGATTTGTGTGCATGTCATTTTCATGCTCTAAATAGCAGTTATGCCAACATTTCATAGGTTTTAATTCTTTGCATAAATCCTTGACAATCATTGCTTTGTCCAAAATGTTTTCATAAACAAAATGGAATTCATATATGTAACCACTTCCAATAGCTACTGGACTGATTTCAGAACAGAGGAATTTTTTTTTAAAGTAGGGAGTAGGAGTTGTATTGAACAGAACAAATTCATATCATAAGACTCAAAATCACATTAGCTTTTTAAAATATGTTTTTCTGATAATTTCTTTCTAGTGTGGCCAGCTCAATTTGCCTGTTTTGGGAAGGGGGAAAAAAAAAAGCAAAAATTTAAAACCAGGTAACTATTTCAATGTTCAAATCTACCGATGTAACAATTTCTAAAAAAGCAATATTTAAATGTCAAATTAAAGTGTGACAATATCAGCTAATCTAACAGTCAGTCATGCTTGAATTTGTCATTTACATTTAATTAAAATCTAGATTTAATTTGGAGACTGGGAAATTAATTTACAATAATATGTACGTATTTTTAAAGAAAATAAGAAAAAACAAGAAAATTCATATAAAATGTCATTAAAGGTATATTTTAAAAACTTGAATGAATTGCATGTGTACCAGTCATCATCCTCTCTGTTTTGCTTGCATGTTGTATCTCTTCTCCCAATCCTGTTCTGTTGTCTTGTCTTTTTAGGGCCTGATCCTGAAAACACTTTATGTATGCGAGTAATTTTGCTCATTTAAGTAGTTCCATTTATGTCTACTCACAGGGTTAAAGTTACACATGTGCATAAAAGTTTGTACAATCAGCCTCTTAGGCTTTGTCTTCACTGACATAAAGGTATTTTTACCACAAGATAACAAATGTGTGATCGTTATCTCACTGTAAAATCCTAATGGAGACAAGGCATCTGTAGTTTTTATGATGAGGTAGGTAGGTGATGTCAATACTATACTCCCTGTGTGTGGCTGACTTCACCTCGTTTAACAGTGCCTTGTCACCACTATGTTTTTACAGCGTTATAGCTAATGCATGGTAATTATCCCGTGGTAAATACACACTTTTGTTGAGCAGTGAAGACATAGCCTGTGGCTACTCATGGTAAAAAACCTCACTACCATGAGTTAAAACTTCAATTCTCTTGTCTTCACTAGGATTTTAATATGGGTTGATTAACAGGGGTTAGTTTAACAAGGGGTAAAAATTCACCTTTTTCCTAGTGTAGCCTTAGCCTGAATCAAGCTAACACTCAAGCCTTGTCTTCACCAGGAAAAAAAGTGTGTTCTTACCATGTGTTCCCTAGCATGTGGCACCTAACACAAGTAAAGACAAGGCTGTTGTAGTTTTAAAGCATATTAGCAGATAAATGCTACGCTCCCCTCTCATGTTTACCTCAACTTGTTAATGTGTGAAAACTACAAACTGCTTTGTCTTCACTGTGATTTTTTTTTACATGTTAGGGAACACCCTAAGAAAACACCCCTTTTCATGATGTGGATGCAGTCTTACTCATGGGATTAACTTTGAGTTCAGATGGAGTACATTGTGCATTGTGTTTGCAGGATACAGTCATAAATTGCAATCTCTTTAGGGCAAGGACTGTGTTTTCCTATATTGCATATTATACAGGGTCTAACACATTTTGAGCATATAATACAATAATGAAAATAATAATAGTTAGCATATTTTTGAGCCTGGGCTGGATTTTCAGAGCAATTTTGCAAATCATGAACAGTATAAATAAATGTCAAGTGACGTCACTGGATCTACTCACATGCTTAAATGTATGCATGCAGTGTTGTTGTAGCCATGTTGGTTCCAGGATATTAGAGAGAAAAGGTGGGGGAGGTAATAGCTTTTTTTGGATCAGCTTCTGTTACCTCCCCCACCTTTTCTCTCATGTTTAAATATAAGCATTTGTGTAAGCCTTTGCAGGATGGGAGCCATAATATGTATTTATCCTCAGCTAGTGTAAATTAGCGCACATAAATAATTTCACAGTATAAGGAGGATGTGATGGGATGTCCATTCCACCCAGGACTGGAAGGGGTTAAAGTGGCCAGCTAGGCCCAATTAACTTTCCAGGTTGCACCGGGAGGAAAAGCCAGGAAGCAGGAATTGATTAATCAGATTAATCCTCTACTGAACAGGAACAGGAGAGGCCTATATAAAGTCAGGTAGCTGGCAACAGAAAGGGGCTGCAGCAAAGGCTTCTGTAGTCACTCCCTGGGAGAACGGAGGTGTCAGGGGCTAGAGGCATGTAGCCTAGGTTACTCTCTGGGAGGGGAGAGTTTGGACTTGCAAACCCAGAGAAGGGGGAAAGCCAGAGAAGTAAGCACGAAAGCTTGTGCTCAGGTGGATTTGTTGGTCTCTGGGGTGCCACAAGTCCTCCTTTTCTTTTTGCGGATACAGACTAACACGGCTGCTACTCTGAAACCTGTCTCAATAAAGACTTCAAGTTAAGCTAATTCCTTTTTTCTCTGGGTAGTGTTGATACGTTGTGGGATGGGGAATTGCATTTTGAGACCTGACCTCATACTAGGAACAGACTGAAGTTTCCAATTTTTTTCCTCTGCTTTAAGAATCTTATACCGCTTTGGAATCACTTGTCAGGTTGGTAGGACTAATGTCCCCAGAGTCAACTTTCAAATATTTGAGCTGCACTCAGTAGGTGAGGAGAGGACAACCTATCAGGGAGGTAGAGGAGACATTACTAGAAATAAGGATGCTTGCAGCTAAGAACTGTTCTAATCCAAAGCACAAAGGTGGGCCCAGATAATTTCTGGGGGCCCAGATAATCTTCATCCAAGAATATTAAAGGAATTGGCACCTGAAATTGCAAGCCCATTAGCAAGAATTTTTAATGAATCTGTAAACTCAGGAGTTGTACCGAATGATTGGAGAATTGCTAATATAGTTCTTATTTTTAAGAAAGGAAAAAAGGTGATCCGGGTAACTACAGACCAGTTAGTTTGACATCTGTAGTATGCAAGGTCCTGGAAAAAATTTTGAAGGAGAAATTAGTTAAGGACATTGAAGTCAATGGTAAATGGGACAAAATACAACATGGTTTTACAAAAGGTAGATCGTGCCAAACCAACCTGATCTCCTTCTTTGAGAAAGTATCAGATTTTTTAGACAAAGGAAATGCAGTGGATCTAATTTACCTAGATTTCAGTATGGCGTTTGATACCGTGCCACATGGGGAATTATTAGTTAAATTGGAAAAGATGGGGATCAATATGAACATCAAAAGGTGGATAAGGAATTGGTTAAAGGGGAGACTACAACGGGTCCTACTGAAAGGCGAACTGTCAGGCTGGTGGGAGGTTACGAGTGGAGTTCCTCAGGGATCAGTTTTGGGACCAATCTTATTTAATCTTTTTATTACTGACCTTGGCACAAAAAGTGGGAGTGTGCTAATAAAGTTTGCAGATGATACAAAGCTGGGAGGTATTGCCAATTCGGAGAAGGATCGGGATATTATACAGGAGGATCTGGATGACCTTGTAAACTGGAGTAATAGTAATAGGATGAAATTTAATTTAATAGTGAGAAGTGTAAGGTTATGCATTTAGGGATTAATAACAAGAATTTTAGTTATAAGCTGGGGACGCATCAATTAGAAGTAACGGAAGAGGAGAAGGACCTTGGAGTATTGGTTGATCATAGGATGACTATGAGCTGCTAATGTGATATGGCTGTGAAAAAAGCTAATGCGGTTTTGGGATGCATCAGGAGAGGTATTTCCAGTAGGGATAAGGAAGTTTTAGTACCATTATACGCAGCACTGGTGAGACCTCACCTGGAATACTGTGTGCAGTTCTGGTCTCCCGTGTTTAAAAAGGATGAATTCAAACTGGAGCAGGTACAGAGAAGGGCTACTAGGATGATCCGAGGAATGGAAAACTTGTCTTATGAAAGGAGACTGAAGGAGCTTGGCTTGTTTAGCCTAACTAAAAGAAGGTTATGAGGAGATATGATTGCTCTCTATAAATATATCAGAGGGATAAATACAGGAGAGGGAGAGGAATTATTTAAGCTCAGCACCAATGTGGACACAAGAACAAATGGGTATAAACGGGGCACCAGGAAGTTTAGACTTGAAATTAGATAAAGGTTTCAAACCATCAGAGGAGTGAAGTTTTGGAATAGCCTTCCAAGGGAAGCAGTGGGGGCAAAAGATCTATCTGGCTTTAAGATTCTACTCGATAAATTTATGGAGGAGATGGTATGATGGGATAATGGGATTTTGGTAATTAATTGATCTTTAACTATTCAGGGTAAATAGGCCTAATCCCCTGAGATGGGATATTAGATGGATGGGATCTGAGTTACCCACGAAAGAATTTTCTGTAGTATCTGGCTGGTGAATCTTGCCCATATGCTCAGGGTTTAGCTGATTGCCGTATTTGGGGTCGGGAAGGAATTTTCCTCCAGGGCAGATTGGAAGAGGTCCTGGAGGTTTTTCGCCTTCCTCTGTAGCATGGGGCATGGGTCACTTGAGGGAGGATTCTCTGCTCCTTGAAGTCTTTAAACCACGATTTGAGGATTTCAATAGCTCAGACATAGGTGAGGTTTTTCGTAGGAGTGGGTGGGTGAGATTCTGTGGCCTGCGTTGTGCAGGAGGTTGGACTAGATGATCAGAATGGTCCCTTCTGACCTTAGTATCTATGAATCTATGAAGTAGGCAGGGCTCAGGGGAAAGAGCAGCAAGGTATGAGGTAGGTCAAACCTTGGCTGCTGATGAGAGAGCCCCTGAGCCAGACCCCGGAGTAGAGGATGGGCCCAGGTCCTCTTACTAGCAGCTGATGAAGTGGCACCAGCAGGGCAGTGAGCAGGAAGACTGCCTGAGCCCATTTGCCAAGAAGTACTCTGATACCCCGGAAGTAGGGAATACGTATGGTGACCTGGCCGAAGAGCCGAATCATGAAGAGGAGGCTGCAGTTCCTGGAGTGAGAGAGGTCTGCAGGGTGAGAGGATGGTGGGAGAGACACTACCAGGGTGCAATGCCTGGCCAGAGCTAATCCCCAGGATTGCCAGCAGGAGGTGCCACTGGCAGTGAGTAGAGCCTGTGACAGAAGACCTGCATAATTAGCATCTTTGAAGGTTTTAAACAAGCTCTTGTATCGATAAGCCATTTCAAGGTGTGCATTAGTAGTACGCTGGTGCAAGCACCTCACATGCATTTAGCTCCATGCCTTTAGTTACCCCAGATGTGTGCCTATTAACTCACACACTTGAGGGGTTGATTGCTGTCAGTGAACAATTCTGTAATTCTATGTATTTTTTTTATTTGAAAACCCTTTTTCAAAATATGATATTGTGGCAATCAGTGCAATGTATTCCTCCGCTCTGAGGAGTAGTGTCTGTTAAAAGCACAAGTAGGAACAATTAAGAAATGTTTTTAAGACCTTTTCTCCATTATTTTTAGTATATGAGCTATTTGTTGTTTTTTCTCAGCCCATTTTCTCTTTCTTTAAAGTGTCCTTCCTATGTGAACTCTTCCTTCTAGAAGCCTCAGAAGCCCAGTTGCACTTGCAGCTGCGGTTTATGGCCCAACGGCCAATTTCAATTCACTTTCTCTGACGAAATCTAAATTTAGGATATGAAACAGTTCCTAGGTTAGCTTCTGATTCAGGAAAACACTTGTGCCCATGCTGAACTTTAAGCATGTGCTTGAGTTTCACTATTGTCAATGGGATTTAAACACATGCGTAAGAGCCCTTCTTGGATAGGCAGGTTGTCCTGAATCTGGGCTTTTTGTTTGTACAATAGTAAGAGGGTTAACTGTAGCTGAAAGGGCATTTTGTGGTGGAAGTGGTGATAAGGGCAGTTCAAATTTGCTACTTTTTCTCTTTCAGCCCTTCACCAGCCCCTTAGCTGTATCTTTTCACCCATTCCTCCAGCATTCCCTTCCACTGCCCTTATCTTTATTCCCCATTAACTTAATAGGCTTAGGGATTGTTTGTGTTTCAATGGTGAGATCCTCGCAGAATGTCCTTTGGGGAGTTGGTGAATAGCTGAGCCATCCTCCAAAAGGTTCATGTGGCCAATCACAACAGTGCTTTGGACAGTCAGTCAACCACCAGCCTCTACTAAACTAGTGAATTCTTGGGTTTGGTCTCCCTGAAGTTCTCATAATTGAAAGTTGCCTAAATTGGAACTTTTAATTAATTAAAAAGCATCACAAACAAACCAAACCAATGTTAAAACAATAGTGAAACAGACCAACCTCATCATCTCTCCTACTCTACCATTTTCTGAGCAAAAGCGTGAATCTGCAGTATTTAAACTACTCTCAGCTCTTTGGGTTCCTTTTCTGCACTTTCCAAAATCTACTGTAATAAAGATTCATGAATCAATAAGCAGAATCACTTTCTCTTTCCTAATTGCATCATGTGGCTGGACTAGTCAGCATTTGCCAGTCCATCTGCTAAATGTGCTGTGCAAATGGTATGTACAGCATAAAAATAGTTATTGTACTCATTGTAATCAGGTGCCTAAAATATTCCAATATTCCTCCTGGTTGCCCTCTTTCTTTTTGCTCAGGTTTCAAATGAAATGATGGCCCATTGCTACACTGAAGAGTAAAAAAGCCAACACTTTTTCATAAGCTTCCAGATCTATTGTTATAAAAGAAAACCCCTGTAGATTCACTTAATGATACTGCAGTCTTGAAGGGCCATGACATGACTGATTAGTGCATCTGATTCAACTGATACTAAAACATCTTAGCTACCATTCAGCTGAGAGCCTTTTTTATTTAAAGGACAATGTTGTTTGAACACAGAAACACGAACAATACAATCTACAACCACAGGGTAATTCAGCGCCTGCCTGTTAGTATTTCCTCTTCCCAGTGGGATATTTTGCTTGAAAGAGAAACCGGGAGAACTTCCTGCTTACCACGGGTGTCATTCCCACTTTCATTAGCGGTGCTAGTGGCTATGCACTGGCATGAGCCTATGACATTCCAGTATGAATTTCCCCAAAGTTCTAGGCTGTTTGGATACATGTTTGGGTTGGAGGTGTCTTGGTTGGTCAGGTGCCCCTCCTGAGACAATCAGCAATCTCAGCTGTTAGGGAAACATCTTTCTAGATTCACTTGCTGAAGGTAAAATGTATTTGTGAAAAAAACAACAACAATAATTGGCTTTTCGTGATAAAACTACAATGAGCTGTAAGGCACGTATGCTTACCTGGCTTTCATGTGGTAAGTGTATGCCTGAAACTGAATGCTGACAGGTTAATCGAATATTGTAATATGCATCTCTAGGAAAGCTCTGGAAATATCTGCCAAGAACTGTGAGACTCATTTTCAGTAGAGATTTCCTAGAACATCCCATGTACTGTGTGACTGGAGAATAGGATTTTTTTTAAAAGTGGGGGGAGGGGAAGTGATTATTAATGACCTTGAGACGGAAAGTGGGGGCTGGAGCAGGGAGGGTGCAGAGCGGGGCTAGGTGGTTCTCCCGTCCCATCCTCTGTGGGGGCTGGCCTGGGCCCTGCCACTCCCTTGGACATTCCTCTGTGCTCCAGTTTGGGGACCACTGGGTTGGACTGACCTCTGGAGGATCTTTTATTATTTAATTTATTTATTTATTTATGACCAATTCACCTAGGACATCCAGTCAGGACCCCTTTGTGCTAGGTGCTTTTAACAGAACAAAAAGACAGTTCTTATCCCAAAGAACGTACAGCTTGTAAAACATTTTCTTTGGGCTTAACCAACTATCAGTGAAAGGTGAGGGATAGAAACATGGAAGTCAAAGCAGGATGGATATTCACACTACTCTAAGTACAAGATCTAACGAACCAAGGGTGGAAAGGGGGGGTGGATGATTTTATTAATGATTATGTTTTAACTGATATGTCTTCTTAACAAATAAAATCCCCAGACAAGGCATATTGCTCATGAAAAGAACTATCATTTACAATGGGAACCAGGAATTTAACACGCTCACTCAGGAATGAGCTGTTTCCTGGCACAGTGGCACATCTATACTGTATTTTGGAAGATAAACTTGACAGACTTAGAGGATATTTCGGAGCACGAGAATTAATGTTCTCAGGCTGGGCTATACACAGGCTTTCTCAGCATGAGTCATATTTTAAACAAGGACAGTATGCTAGTAGGAGTTTTTTCCAACCCCTTTTTTTCTTTATTGTCAAAATTAAGTTTCCCAGGTCCTGGGTTAAAGTGTTTCATCAAACAACCTCTAGAACGTCCATTCCTCATCACCTGGCTGAGGAATACTGCAGCATGATTACACTTTCTCTCCTGATCTCTATAGGAAATGCAGTTTGGTGCGGCCCACAAAACTCTTGTGTTTGCCAGGATGAAATCTCTGTTATTAATAGAACATTTTCAGGCTAACACCCAAAACTAAAATTGTTTTCCAGAGGTAATGTAGCCTTTGGCAACAAGTACTTCAGCAAAAGTTTATTAAGGGAATATCCCCACGTTTGCAGGACCATCAGGAGGCTATAACCAATGAATGAGGAGTAATATCCCAAGATACATAAAGACCACTCAGTCATAGTAAGTCTTTGAATATGTCTCTTCTGGTTCTTCCCCTTCTCCATTGGTTTGAATACAGCTGGGAGTGGTAGGATGGAGTCAATCTACCCAATGTTTTTGTGTTTTTAATGGCCATGTCTGGGAGATGGCTCATTTCTTGCAGGAAATCAAGCCTATATCAACTCGAACAATATAAAATTAACATGTCACACATTAAATGGATTAAATACTGGCTAACTGACGGGTCTCAAAATATAACTATAAATGGAGAATTGTCATTGAGCAGGTCTGTTTACAGTGGGCGTCCTGCAGGAATCAGTTCTTGGCCCTACACTATTTAAGATCTTTATAAATGACTTAGAAGAAAATATAAAATCAACACTAAGAAAGTTTGCAAATGACACAAAAATTGGGGGAGTGGTAAATAATGAAAAGGACAGGTCTCTGATTCAAATCAATTTAGATTGCTTAATAAACTAGGTGCAAGCAAACCATATGCGTTTTAATACAGCTAAATATAAATGTATACATCTGGGAACAAAAAATGTAGCCCACGCTTACAGGGGACTCTATTCTGGGAAACAGCAACTCTGAAAAAGATTTGGGAGTTGTAGTGGATAATCAGTTGAACATGAGCTCCCAGTATGGCCAAAAGATCTAATGCAATTTTGGGATGCATAAACAGGGAATCTCAAGTAGCACTGAAGAATGTATTTTACTGCTGTATTTGGCACTTGTGTGCTTGCTGCTGGAATGCTGTGTCCAGTTCTGGTGCCCATAATTCAAGAAGAAAGTTGTTAAATTGGAAAGGGTTTAGAGAAGAGCCACGAGAATTATTAAAGAATTAGAAAACCTGCCTTTAGTAAGACACTCAAGGAGCTCAATCTAGTTAGTTTAACAAAGAGAAGATTAAGGGGTGACTTGATAACAGTTTGTAAGTACCTACATGGGGAACAAATATTTAATAAAGGGCTCTTCAATCTGGCAGAGAAAAAGTGTAACAAGATCCAGTGGCTGGAAGATGAAGCTAGACAAATTCAGACTGGAAATAAGGCATGAAGTTTTAATGGTGAGAGTAATTAATCATTGGAACAATTTATGAAGGGTCATGGTGGATTATCCAACACTGACAATTGTTAAATCAAGATGTGGAGGTTCTTCTAAAAGATCTGCTCTAGGAATTATTTTGGGGAAGTTTTATGGCCTATAGGAGGTCAGTCTAGATGATCACAATGGTCCCTTCTGCCCTTGGAATTTATACCTGTGATGGGATATCCATCGCACACAAGGCAGAGTAGGTTAAGTAAGGTTAATTAACTTTATTGACTGCAACTGAGGGAGAGCCAGGGATTGAAAGACTGATGGAAGATGAAGCTCAGCTGTGCAGGTGAAGGCTGGGCTGGTATAAAGCCAGAAGTTGGCAGCAGAAAGGAGTGATAGGGAAGTAGTCTGCAGTCACTGCCTGGAAGAAGGGAGATGTGTTCAGGGCTATGGTATTAGGTAGTCTGCAGTTATTCCCTGAGAGGAGGGAGTTTGGGCTGATAAACCTGTGGGGGCCAGAAGATAAGAGCAGAGAAGTAGGAAGGAGTCCAGGGATAATAGCAACAAGGTCAGGGCACAAGCAGACTGCAGTTGCTGGACATAGGATCGGAACCCAGAGCGCAGGCCAGGCCTAGGATCCCCTACCAGCTGCTGGAGAAGTGGCACAGACTGGGCAGTGGAGCCAAAGACTGCCTGAGACAGTTGTCCAATGGGATTTTGATACCTTGGAAGGGAGGATTATAGTGACCTGGCTGGAGGGCTGAGTCACAAAGAAGGAATACACCAAGTCCTAGAGAGAGAGAGACACACATGGGGCGAGGAAAGGGATATGGGACCTGAGTGGAGTTAATCACCAGATGTGGCCACAAGGAGGTGCCCAATGGTGAGTGGAACTCTGTGGCAGTACCCTATTGAGATTTTTGTATGTTAGGCAGGCCCTCCAGGGCTATGTACCTTGTGTATGAGCTTACTGTCTCACCAGGCTTGGGAATTTTGGAATTACAAGGGAGTTATAACTTGTCACAAAACTGACTGTCTAGTTATTTTGGTTAATTAAATTGCAGCCTTTTTTTGTTAAACTGATTCTCATTAAGCTAATCCTTGATCTGTATCACAAAACAGTCTATTCAGGTAAAACTGAGTCTCTGCCTTTCCTCCACAATGTAGTGGAATAATTCCCTAATATACTGCCTTCTAGATAGCCATGAATTCAGCATTACTCCTCTAGAAAGGCAGGCAGGTGGGTATCTAATGTGAAATAAGATCCCTCAAGCTTAAGCAAGTTGTATATACTGCATTGTTGTGCATCTCCAACCCACTGAGCCAAAGAACCAAGCTTTTTCTACAATAGATTTCCTGTTTCAATGTCAAAGCTCAGCCTAGTTCCAATTTAAATACCGATCAAATAAAAAATGAATGTATTGCTTGAAGCGTACTAGATTGGCAGCCCTAGAGGTGGCAGTTTTCTGTCTAACCAGAGAACAAGTACCGTATGAGCATAGCTTTAAGCTTCCACGGTCCTCTTAAATGTGATTCAGCATTGACCTGGAGAGGCAACAAGGTAATGCAACTCATTCTTGTCCTCTCTATGGCCATAAAACCAAACCCAACCAACCAAAC
This sequence comes from Dermochelys coriacea, assembly GCF_009764565.3. Lineage (NCBI taxonomy): Eukaryota > Metazoa > Chordata > Testudines > Dermochelyidae > Dermochelys > Dermochelys coriacea. The sequence continues at coordinate 111,927,361 of NC_050073.1, forward strand.
ACCCCCCCCCACACACACACCAGTTAATACCAGTTCTAATGGTGATTGCTGAGGCGTGGACATTTGTCCAGTAGGAATAATACTGACAGCATCAATTCATATTGCATATAAAAGCAAATGTAGCACATATGGACTCTACATCACAGCCACCCATAACTCTGGATTTGAACATTAGTCAGGTGATGATACTTTGCACACCATTGTGGTATCTAGGAACATTCCCTTTCAAAACAGGAATGCAATCAAAACATTGTAGCTTTTGTACAACCATTTGTAAAGACTCATAAATATCTGCCCTTGGAAACCGCTTTGTTATTTGAGGAAAGCAACTTGTTTTGATCTTAAACATTACAAAAGAAAAGACTTGTAACTTAAATTACTCAATTTTAAGAGCAATAATGAGAGAGTCTGAGTGTGGGGGGGAATGCAACAGAAATTTTTTATAGGAAAATATTTTATATCGCTGACAAAGTTATTAGTTTCCTAAATTTAAGTTAGATAAAAATCTTTTCTGCCAAGAGACCAAAGCTGTAGCAACATAATATTTGGCACAGAACACCTTGCTTTATTTGTATGCGCTTCAAGGGAAGGAAACACTTTTAAATTCAGAAAGTTTCCGGAAACTGCAAACTCTGGGTTCACAAAAGGGAATCCAGATTTACGGATAAATCTAGATGCATCCAGATTCATCCCTGGTGCAATTCTGCTGACTTAAACAAAATTGAAGTTTGGTTGGGTTGACCTGAAGGGAGACAGATTTGCAAATACTCAGAACCCCCAAGTGACACCAATCTTCAAAAAACCTCAGCTAGTATTTAGGCACCTAAATAAGCACCACATTGTCAAAAAAGGAAAGCACTCAAAACATAGCTCTCCTGAAAAATCTTGACCATTTATTTCAGTTCCTAAATGAGAGCTGATCTCTTTTGAAAATCTGGCCTAGTTACACAGGGGGTAAACTTGGCCCACTATGTTCTAACCACGCAAGGACGTAGTTTGACAAACTTACCTTTTTGTATTTGTTAAATAATCATAATCTGTTTTCTGAACTTGCAGTTACATTGTTGGAAATTAGATAGTTATCTTCAAGTGATTAGAAAGTACATTTAGGATCATAAGATCATGGCTGTTACAGAGGGACAGACAGTGCTTGAGCTTGAAGATCACAAATTTAATTTATCAGTTTATTATAGTTTTTTGCAAAGTCCATGTGAAACATTGTGTGGGTATTGTAAATAATTTAATGTTATTCACCCTGCACCTCTCCCTCCCTGCTCCCTGGAAGCAGTGTCAGTGCCATCAATCCAGCACAGCTGGGGCACCCAAAAATAATAAACCAATGTTCACACCCAACGGAGAAAAATATGGTTTAGTTAAGGAATCAGACTTCAGTTGTATGTTTCGCAAGGGTTATTATAAAAATAGTGAAAATAATTTTTAAAGCTATGAAAAAATATCTCCTTGATAGGTCTTGGGTTTCCTTTTAAGTCTCATATAGTAGAGAACATAATTGCACTGTACTTTCTAGCTCCAGCAGGCGGTGAATGAACTGAAAGGGATGGGGTTGTTTCAAAAATCTAAAAAACATCATGTCTTGCCTTGCATTACTAATCGTAACACTGATGTATAATAGTTCCAGCTGTACAAAGCAGTTCTATTAAGTAGAAAATAATGGCATCTTTATCAAAATGCATTGCTGTCTTTTTATCATGTAGCTTGGCATGGAGGACTATTTGCATGTAAAGGTTAAACATATTTTGTGAATTAAAATAACTTCAGAGTGCATTCTTCCTGGAGCTACATAGTTAACATTTTCTTCACAAAAAAATGTAGTGCCGTGTTCAGACGTAATATATACAAGAGCTGTGATGATTTGGGGAATCTATGTACTATTTATGAATTCTGGTTGATTTTACATTACTGAATGACACCCTCTGCTACCAGGGCTGTGGCATGTCTCTCCCAGACTGGGGACAATGGAGAGTCGTTAACCTGAATGGCTCCCATTCGGATGGAAGCACCTTAATACAACAGGGTGGCTGAAACTAGAACTAGTTTTCTCCAGCTTCTCTGAAGGAAGTTTGGGTTGGGAGCAGAAAAGGGGAAACAAAGAAACCAGGGTTAGTGGTAGGACCTTGTAAATAGGACCCGATCAAATTCATGGTCCATTTTTGTAAATGTCATAGTCACAGCATTTTTTAAATCTTTAATTTCATAGTTTCAGATATTTAAATCTTAAATTTCATGGTGTTGTAACAAAACATGAATTTGTATTTAAAAATGGCAAAATATAAACATGTAAAGCCCTTAAGACTCAGCGTTTCTCAAACTGGGTCCTGACCCAAAAGGGGGGTTACAAGGCTGCTTTCAGAGCTGGGCGGCTGGAGAGCAGCAGCTGCAGGCTGGGTACCTAGCTTTGAAAGTAGCGCTGCCACCAGCAGCAGTACAGAAGTAAAGGTGGCAATATTGTGACCCTCTCCTGCCCCCCCAACAATAACCTTGAGATCCCTCCTTTTGGGTCAGGACCCCCAGTTTAAGAAATGCTGTGTACTTTTACCCTCTGTTATCGGGTATATTTATAGTATAAGATAAAAGTACACATGACCAGATTTTATGGGGGAGACCAGGTTTCATGGTCCGTGATGCATTTTTTATGGCCGTGAATTTGGTAGGGCCCTACTTATAAGCACAAACACTCTCAGAATCAAAAAAAAAGTAAGCTTGGGGCAAGAGGGGGGACTGAGTCATCTATCTGCCGCCCTGACCGGGAAAACCGAGAAGTCTGCTGCTTGCCAGGGGCTAAGATTCGTGATGTGACGGAGAGACTGCCGAGACTCATCAAGCCCTCGGATCGCTACCCCTTCCTGCTTCTCCACGTGGGCACCAATGACACTGCCAAGAATGACCTTGAGCGGATCACTGCGGACTACGTGGCTCTGGGAAGAAGGATAAAGGAGTTGGAGGCGCAAGTGGTGTTCTCGTCCATCCTCCCCGTGGAAGGAAAAGGCCTGGGTAGGGACCGTCGAATTGTGGAGGTCAACGAATGGCTACGCAGGTGGTGTCGGAGAGAAGGCTTTGGATTCTTTGACCATGGGATGGTGTTCCATGAAGGAGGAGTGCTGGGCAGAGACGGGCTCCATCTTACGAAGAGAGGGAAGAACATCTTTGCCAGCAGGCTGGCTAACCTAGTGAGGAGGGCTTTAAACTAGGTTCACCGGGGGAAGGAGACCAAAGCCCTGAGGTAAGTGGGAAAGCGGGATACCGGGAGGAAGCACAGGCAGGAATGTCTGTGAGGGGAGGGCTCCTGCCTCATACTGGGAATGAGGGGCGATCAACAGGTTATCTCAAGTGCTTATATACAAATGCACAAAGCCTTGGAAACAAGCAGGGAGAACTGGAGGTCCTGGTGATGTCAAGGAATTATGACGTGATTGGAATAACAGAGACTTGGTGGGATAACTCACATGACTGGAGTACAGTCATGGATGGTTATAAACTGTTCAGGAAGGACAGGCAGGGCAGAAAAGGTGGGGGAGTAGCACTGTATGTAAGGGAGCAGTATGACTGCTCAGAGCTCCGGTATGAAACTGTGGAAAAACCTGAGTGTCTCTGGATTAAGTTTAGAAGTGTGTGCAACAAGAGTGATGTCATGGTGGGAGTCTGCTATAGACCACCGGACCAGGGGGATGAGGTGGATGAGGCTTTCTTCCGGCAACTCACGGAAGCTACTAGATCGCATGCCCTGATTCTCATGGGTGACTTTAACTTTCCTGATATCTGCTGGGAGAGCAATACAGCGGTGCATAGACAATCCAGGAAGTTTTTGGAAAGCGTAGGGGACAATTTCCTGGTGCAAGTGCTAGGGGAGCCAACTAGGGGGAGCGCTTTTCTTGACCTGCTGCTCACAAACCGGGTAGAATTAGTGGGGGAAGCAAAAGTGGATGGGAATCTGGGAGGCAGTGACCATGAGTTGGTTGAGTTCAGGATCCTGACGCAGGGAAGAAAGGTAAGCAGCAGGATACGGACCCTGGACTTCAGGAAAGCAGACTTTGACTCCCTCAGGGAACAGATGGCCAGGATCCCCTGGGGGACTAACATGAAAGGGAAGGGAGTCCAGGAGAGCTGGCTGTATTTCAAGGAATCCCTGTTGAGGTTACAGGGACAAACCATCCCGATGAGTCGAAAGAATAGTAAATATGGCAGGCGACCAGCTTGGCTTAATGGTGAAATCCTAGCGGATCTTAAACATAAAAAAGAAGCTTACAAGAAGTGGAAGGTTGGACATATGACCAGGGAAGAGTATAAAAATATTGCTCGGGCATGTAGGAAAGATATCAGGAGGGCCAAATCGCACCTGGAGCTGCAGCTAGCAAGAGATGTCAAGAGTAACAAGAAGGGTTTCTTCAGGTATGTTGGCAACAAGAAGAAAGCCAAGGAAAGTGTGGGCCCCTTACTGAATGAGGGAGGCAAGCTAGTGACAGAGGATGTGGAAAAAGCTAATGTACTCAATGCTTTTTTTGCCTCTGTTTTCACTAACAAGGTCAGCTCCCAGACTGCTGTGCTGGGCAACACAAAATGGGGAAGAGATGGCCAGCCCTCTGTAGAGATAGAGGTGGTTAGGGACTATTTAGAAAAGCTGGACGTGCACAAGTCCATGGGGCCGGACGAATTGCATCCGAGAGTGCTGAAGAAATTGGCGGCTGTGATTGCAGAGCCCTTGGCCATTATCTTTGAAAACTCGTGGCGAACGGGGGAAGTCCCGGATGACTGGAAAAAGGCTAATGTAGTGCCCATCTTTAAAAAAGGGAAGAAGGAGGATCCTGGGAACTACAGGCCGGTCAGCCTCACCTCAGTCCCTGGAAAAATCATGGAGCAGGTCCTCAAAGAATCAATCCTGAAGCACTTAGAGGAGAGGAAAGTGATCAGGAACAGTCAGCATGGATTCACCAAGGGAAGGTCATGCCTGACTAATCTAATCGCCTTTTATGATGAGATTACTGGTTCTGTGGATGAAGGGAAAGCAGTGGATGTATTGTTTCTTGACTTTAGCAAAGCTTTTGACACGGTCTCCCACAGCATTCTTGTCAGCAAGTTAAGGAAGTATGGGCTGGATGAATGCACTATAAGGTGGGTAGAAAGCTGGCTAGATTGTCGGGCTCAACGGGTAGTGATCAATGGCTCCATGTCTAGTTGGCAGCCGGTGTCAAGTGGAGTGCCCCAGGGGTCGGTCCTGGGGCCCGTTTTGTTCAATATGTTCATAAATGATCTGGAGGATGGTGTGGATTGCACTCTCAGCAAATTTGCGGATGATACTAAACTGGGAGGAGTGGTAGATACGCTGGAGGGGAGGGATAGGATACAGAAGGACCTAGACAAATTGGAGGATTGGGCCAAAAGAAATCTAATGAGGTTCAATAAGGATAAGTGCAGGGTCCTGCACTTAGGATGGAAGAATCCAATGCACCGCTACAGACTAGGGACCGAATGGCTCGGCAGCAGTTCTGCGGAAAAGGACCTAGGGGTGACAGTGGACGAGAAGCTGGATATGAGTCAGCAGTGTGCCCTTGTTGCCAAGAAGGCCAATGGCATTTTGGGATGTATAAGTAGGGGCATAGCGAGCAGATCGAGGGACGTGATCGTTCCCCTCTATTCGACACTGGTGAGGCCTCATCTGGAGTACTGTGTCCAGTTTTGGGCCCCACACTACAGGAAGGATGTGGATAAATTGGAAAGAGTACAACGAAGGGCAACGAAAATGATTAGGGGTCTAGAGCACATGACTTATGAGGAGAGGCTGAGGGAGCTGGGATTGTTTAGTCTGCAGAAGAGAAGAATGAGGGGGGATTTGATAGCTGCTTTCAACTACCTGAAAGGGGGTTTCAAAGAGGATGGCTCTAGACTGTTCTCAATGGTAGCAGATGACAGAACGAGGAGTAATGGTCTCAAGTTGCAATGGGGGAGGTTTAGATTGGATATTAGGAAAAACTTTTTCACTAAGAGGGTGGTGAAACACTGGAATGCGTTACCTAGGGAGGTGGTAGAATCTCCTTCCTTAGAGGTTTTTAAGGTCGGGCTTGACAAAGCCCTGGCTGGGATGATTTAACTGGGACTTGGTCCTGCTTTGAGCAGGGGGTTGGACTAGATGACCTTCTGGGGTCCCTTCCAACCCTGATATTCTATGATTCTATGATTCTATGATTCTATGAGGGTGGAACAAAGGTGCATTTTTTTTGTAGCAGAGGGACTTTTCTGACTGAGGGATCAATTCAGCCCAGGGCAAGACCAAAGGAAACTGATTCGGAAAAGAAGGAGAGGGAGACTCCATGATTCAGAGAAGCCATGAGCTGCAGGAGTGGGTATCTGGACACTCTCTAGAGAACTCTGCCTTAATCCCAATGAACTCTCCAAAGTGGTAAGGAAACTGAGGCATGGAAATATGTGTGGACATTTCTCAGTTTGCGTGAATCTGCATCTTTTTTCTGCTATCTAATGTAAAGAGTAATTGTTTTAGATTCCCTTTTTGCAAACCTGTTGGGTTATGTGAACATAAGAACAATTATCGCATGTCCCTGACGAGTTAAATGGTAAACTAGCACATCCACAAGGTTTGGTGCTCTGGGAGAGAGTGTGTGTAAGACACTATGGAGTCTTCTGGGGCTCAGCACTCACCCTGAGAGCCTAGGACAGCTGGACTGTGTGGCCCAATTTCCTTGAAGGGGTAACAGACAGAGAGCCTGCACCCAGGGAGTGTGTTAGAAAAGTCAAAGAAAGAGACAGTGCTGGAGCCTACCAGCCTCAGGCCTGGTCTACACTAAAAAGTTAGGTCAACCCAGCTATGTTGCTCAGGGTGTGCCCTGAACAACATGGTTTAGACAGGAAGAATTTTTCCATTGACCTAGCTACCACCTCTCAGTGAGGTGGGTTACCTACATCGATAGGAGAACCCCTCCTGTTGGAGTTCATAGTGTCTACACTGAAGTACTACAGCAGTGGAGCTGTGCCCCTGTAGTCTTTTAAGTGTAGACAAGCCCTCAGGCAGCTTAAAGAACAGGGGGCTGGTGTGTTGGGACCCAAACACAACCTCCTGGTGAGCAGGGGGAGCTCAACCAGGACTGTAAATTAGACTCCTTGTCCTGATTCTGATCTCATTGTAAATCAAGATTGACTCCACTGAAGTCAATGGAGTCACACCAATGTAAGTGAAAGGAGAATCTGACCCACTTAGACTCAGACTCCTTTAGACTCCTATTTAACAGTGTGTGGGCTGGAGTTTCCACTACCTTGCACTTTATGTAGTCATTTACCCCAGTTCAAAACAGATTTACACCCACTGTACACAGTTGTAATGACTACACTTCACCGCAAGGCAGTGGAAAATCAGGTCCTTTGAGTGGAAGAGTGGGTAATATACTCACCAAGGAACTGTAAGGTGTAGGTTATAGGAGAGGGTGGCCTACTTTAACTTATGCCTTCTTCCACCCTGCCTTAGTCCCTGGTTTCAAGGAGGCATGATTGGCAAGCATGCGAACATAGCCACGACCCCAGCTTCCTGTTCATTAACTGCAGTGAACAGCTCCTTTTTAAAGCGAGGCACATGCTGGTCCCTCACAAAGGAGCAGCAACATGCACTAGAGGTCCTCGCTGCCAGCCTGCACAGTGATGGCAAGAGGTCTGACACCCTCCTGTCACCAGCATTGCTCCTCTGTTCTCAACCTGCAACTGATGGAGGGGAAAAACAGTCCATCCAGAAGTCAGCCTTGAGCTGCTCCCTTAAGGAAGTAGAGGAGGAGCAGTCTCTGAGTGGGGATGAGGAAGAGAATGATAGTGAGGTATTTCCAGTGGAGATAGGGAGGTACTGATACCATTTTACAAGGCACTGGTTATAAAATCTCAACTGGAATACTGGGTAGGATTCTAGTCACCCATGTTCAAGCAAGATGAATTCAAACTGGAACAGAGCCCAGCTACTAGGATGAGCAGAGGGATAGAGGGCCCGTCTTCTGAGAAGGGACAAAGTTTGGCTTGTTCACTCTTGCAAAACAATGCTTGAGAGGGGAGCTGATTGCTCTCTATCATAGGGGATTAAACACCAGAGAGGAAGAAGAGCTATGTAAGCTAACAGACTATGTTGGCACAAGAACAAATGGATATAAACTTCCCATGAGTAAATTTAGGCTGGAAATTAGAAGGTTTCTTATCAGAGGCGCATAATTCTGGAATAGCCTCCTAATAGAAGTAGTGGGGGCAAGAAACCTAACTGGTTTTAGTATGGAGCCTGATAAGTTTGTGACAGGTGTTATATGAAAGGGTTGCCTGCGATAGCAGGAGATTGGACTTAGTGACTGAAGAGATCCCTTTCAGTCCTATGTTTCTATTTTCTTTTATTCTTAGGACTGCAAAGGCAGACTGTACTTAATCCTACAGAAACTGCTATCCTGCCTTTAGGATGACACAACTGGCGCTAAATTCTAGTGAGCCAAAGGTTCCAGGCTTCCTGGCCAGGGTCAGCAGATAAGAATCAATGCATCTCTTCTCAGTTCCATTTGTTTAAAAAAACAATACAAAACATTGGGCATTAGATATTATGGAAATAATAAAATCAAGAAAAGAAACAGGTTAAAAATGCTTGGTAAAATGAGGGCCTGATCCTACATGCATTTACTGTCAGGCATAATGCTCTGTACAGTGAAAAGCCTCATTGATTTCCATGGGACTACATCCAATATTAAGCACTAGGCCCAGTAGCAAGTGTTTACAAGACTAGGCTCCCGGTCAATAAAACAACAACAAAAACTAACAAAAATGATTGCACCACTTAGCTTGATATTGTCCAATCTGCTTTTCATAAGGGAGGAAAAAATTATCTGAAATTTGAACCCTTGTTGCATTTTTAGACGCAGCAATTTTAGGATTCCTACTTCAACTGTAATTTTAATAGCATTTTAACATTTCTACCAATAATTAAAATATTTTGTTGTATATTGTATGCTTTGGGCCAGATTCAAGTGTCACTCCAGATTTATGTAAATGTCACTGAGAATAAAATTTGGCCCTTCATCTTTAAAGCACATTTGAAACATTACCTAATCATCATCTGACTATGTTATATGCCCATTTTACTTATGGGAAAACTGAGACTGAGATAGTAGTGGCCTGATATTCAGAAAAGCTGAACTCTCACTGCCTTAAGTAAAAGTGGCAAGTGCTCAGCACTCGAATATCGAATCAAAGGGGGCAGATTTTCAAGTGCTCTACACACAATAAATGACTTTCTCAAGGAATGAGAACAGAGCTGGGACTAGCACTCAGGATTTCCTGATCCTCATTCCTGCGCTCAGACCACACTGATCTGTCAGCACTGACTTGTGATGCATTTTAGTGGATTCAGTTTGAGAAAAGAGTTAATTACTTCTGAAACTTGTTTTTGACCATGATTACTTGGCAGATTCTCTATTCTGCATGGCTGGAGTCTTAGAAGTAGTGTGACCAGATGTCCCGTTTTTAAAGGGACAGTCCCATATTTAAGCCCTCCTGCAGGCGTTCTGACTTTTTCTTAAAAACAGGCAAATTGTCCCATATTTTCTGTCTCCTCCCCTCCGCCCCCAATCAGTACTGGTGGGTCTTGCTGCTGACCAGATCCCCGCTTGCCAGACGCCCTGCCACCAGCAGTGATTGCAGGGGTGGGGGTGGGGGTCTAGTGGCCAACGATGCGGGTGGGTTTGCAAAGCTGTGGTGGGGCGAAGATGCAGTGCATGGGGCCAGACACTCCTCTGCTGGTCATCAGCGCAGCCCCTGCTGCGTGCCAGCTCTTGGCCAGCAGGGCTTTTTCCCCCTCCCCCCCCCCCCGTCCTGTTTCTGGCCGGCACTTGCTGCGCAGTGTGAGCTGCAGTGGCCGGTGAGTGTGGGCATGTGCCAGGCAGAAACCAGTTACATGTTGTCTCTGCTGCCCACTCATCCACCCCTTACATGCTCCCCCTCTCGCTGTCCTCTCCCTGCTTTGCCCCTTCACCCCCCAGTCCTGCTGCTCCTCCATATCCACATTGGTAGGGCATGTCCCGCTCCCAGTGCTCTCAGGAGCACCAGCCCCTGGTCAGAGCACTCAGTTCACCAACAGCCTGGCCAGCAGGCTCCTTCTTTCCCTCCTTCTTTTCTGGCTGGGCTGGCCAGGAGGACCCAAGCCCTGCATGTGCCAAAACCCCGCACAGAGCTGACATGAGGAAGCCTCTCTACCCCTCAGATAAGCTCTAGGGGGGTGGGGTGGGGATTTCCAGCCTGTTCATGCCCTGAACCTGCAGGCTCCACAACAGCCTCCTGGGCCCTCTTAACCCCCTCATGCCACTCCCCCACCATGGGTCCTGCCCCCAGAGAGCGGGGGGAGGGGCCTGCTCTGTCTCCTAGACACCCTCCACTGCTGAGCCAGCTCTCTGTCTGGGTTCATTGAAGACCCCGCAATCAGGTTCCCTGATGCACAATGCATCCTTAGTGCTTAACCCCTTCCTGCCCACGCTGTAGCTGGGAGACAGGAAGCAGTTGGGTTATGTCGGTGGCCAGCAGCATCCTGGAGGTGTTGGCTGCCTTTTGACACTGTGCAAGTGTGCGGGCAGGAAGGGATAAGCTGCTTCCAGCCATGGGGTGGGGATGGGGGTGGGGTGTGCAGAAGAGATAAGCTCTGCAAAGACACAGGCCAGGTCATCTTCTCCCCCAGCACCTCACTGTCTTCCCTTGCAGCTGGAAGTAGCTCACGTCCTTTCCCTCCTGCACAGTGCCGAAAGGCTGCTGCTGGCCACATTCTGCTGCGAACCCTAGCAGAAATCTGGGGAGGGGGAGCATGTGACCTTGCATACTCCCCACCCCCCACATGTTGCCTCAGGAAGATGCAGCACCAGGTACTGGGAGAGGTGGGTCTGTCCTGGGTCCCAGCCAGGTATGAGGGCAGAGATCGCCGGGCAGGGAGGGTCGGGTCAGTTGGTCATACTCCCCCACCTGTATGAGAGAGGTGTCACACACACACACACCCCTCTCCCTGTCTGTGTGTGTGTGTGTGGGGGGGAGGAATAGGAATTTGTGTGTCCCTGTGTGAACCCTAAATCCTTAAAGATAAGAAGGTAAATAAAAAGAATCCAGCTACGCGGTATTTCTTTTTAATGGGGGCTCAGTCAACTTGATGTTAATTTGAACGTTTGTACTTCATAGTTCTGATCGTTTGCCATTGAACTCACTTAAATATGAGTAATTTTACCCTTTGTCCTGTATTCAGCATAGGGAAATATGGTCACCTTACTTAGAAGTAAACTTTCCAGTGGGCCTTCCTACAGCCTTCATGTGTGTGTGCAATGCATGTTGTACATATACATGTACAACACCTACACACATGCTTGAAAAACGTTAACATCTGTGCGCACACTTTGAATAGTCTACTGCAGGTGCAAGCGGGCTCAATGAGTTTTATAAGTGCAAATTCTAACAAAAGGGAACCGGTAGCTGTTAAGCTGTTGAAATTCCATGCAGAGATGTTTTCCCCATGTAGATGCATGCACACTTGTGCAACCACTTGTAGGAAGGGAGCCATTTGAAAATGTACCCATCTGGCTTCTAGTTAACATGCGAATCTCCCTGCTGAACAGTTCCAGCCCAAGGATGCTGGAAGATACATTTGACATGCATGTGTTTCTTATTAAGTGAAGCTGTCAGAAAAAGGTAAAGGTTTAGATTCCAGAAGTAGTGGAGCTAAAGAGAAGATAAATGGTTGGGCTGCAGCATGACCAGAGAGACAGTCTCTGCTAAGTCATGCTGCCCCTGCAGCTCATCATTCTTCGCTTCTCACCGCAAGGCTGAAGATGCTCTTTTCCAAGCATGTCTGCAGTGAGATTAAACCACAGATTGCAAACCACTTTCCTTTATACCTAATCCGGCTGCAGTCAAATTAGGGAGGAGAATACAGCAAAGAAGTAGGATTAATTTAACTCATTATGCCTCTCTCGTTTAATGTGTCTAGGACCATATTCTGGTACTATGGTGTAAATTCAGACCAACTCCACTGATTTTAGTATAACAGGGTTGAATTTACATGGGTATAATGGCAGAATTTGGCCTGTGATCTTTAAATTACAGCATCAATTAAAACCCCTTTATTTTCACTGTAGAATGTTTTTGCAAATTTTCTTTAAGGTTTTTACTCAAAAAGCATAAACAGCCCCACAAGGGTGCTGTTGTGTGGCAACGGAGTACCACATAAATTAAGCAAACTCTGGGTAATATCTCTAAAAATATGTGTTTATAGCTCCCTGCCAGTTTCTGACTAATGCTTTTGTTTGTTGCTATAGCGAACCACACATGAATCTGATAGCCAAAAGCATTCTTATGACTAACCTTTACTCTCTGGGGGCTGCAAAATGGAATTATAAAACAATCTGAGGAGACTGTGGGAGGAAACACCTTTTTTGGCACAGGATCCCCAACATTAAAAAGAATACTGAGAGTGGAAAACATTAGGAAATGGGGAACTGTGTGGCTGAGTTGACTTTAACCTACAGTGATCCAAACAGAGCCTCTGTCTAAAATGAATCCTAGAAAGTTGTCTTATTTGTGCAGGGAGCAGTACTGGGAGCTCTCACCAGGCATTACGGGATGGATCCAAAGCCTTTTGAAATCAATGGCCGATTGGGATTAGGCCCCAAGGCATTCACAGCCTGCTCACTCAAAATCCTTTTATCTGATTCAATGACACTTAAGCCAATGGTTTTAATTTTCTCAGTTTCTATTATTATTATTATTTGTATTTTGGTAGCATCGAGAAACCTCTACCAAGATCAGAGTCCCATTGTGCTAGGCGCTGTGCAAACACAAAGTGAAAGACAGCCTCTGCTCCCAAAGAGCTTACCATCGAAATGGACGAGGCACACGCAGGAGAGGAAACGGAGCTGATGTGACTTGCTCAACACAGCAGCTCAGCGGTAGAGTCAGGGACAGAACCCTGGTGCCCTGCGTCACAGTTCAGTGAATGCATCCAATGAAGTGAGCTGTAGCTCATGAAAGCTTATGCTCAAATAAATTTGTTAGTCTCTAAGGTGCCACAAGTCCTCCTTTCCTTTTCTTCCAGGCTATATAAATGTCAGGGTGAGGTATTATTGTCTATAGAAAAAATCAATATTTTCTATTGACATTAGATATCTGACCCCTGCCTGCATGCTGCCTCTTTGTCCAGAATGTTTCCGTTATCAAAACAAAGGGTCTCATCATTTGGTGGAAAATGATCTGAGCTCCATGTATAGCTCTGTTGAGAGAGATTCCAACAAAGTCTGATACCAAATGGCCATTGACTTCCCTGTAGACATTTGGAAGTGTCTGTTTTTTTTTACTAGTGAACACAAGATAAATGGCTGGGATACAGGGTAGTGCTAGAATTTGAAATGTACATTTCATGGGACTTCTATGGTAGCTGCTGATCATTTAATTACATAGGACCAAATCCTCCACTACCCAGATTTCATTCTGTCGAGCAAAGCTTCACTGGACTCCTGTGGAACTGATATTATGACACGTTAAATACTAAGGGGAAGCTACATGATCATTTCCATCCTGTACCCAGTAATAACTACTGAATTTGTTTAAGGCTAGCTTTTGAATCTGTTAAATATTTTCACAAAAATTCAAAGTTAAAGTACTTTGTTCCTTAACTCTTAATTGAATTCATTTATAGGTAGGGTCCTACCAAATTCACTGTCCATTTAAAAAATAGCATTTTTAAAAATCTTGAATCTCATGGTTTCAGATAAACTTAAATTTAAAAACTTAAATTTTATAGTATTGTAACTGTGGGGGTCCCAACCCAAAAGAGACTGGGGGGTTGCAAGGCTATCCTTGGGTAGTGTAGGAGGCTTCGCGGTATTGCCACCCTTACTTCAGCACTGCCTTCAGAGCTGGGCGGCTGGAGAGTGGCAGCTGTTGGCCAGGCACTCAGCTCTGAAGGCAGCACTACCACCAGCAGCAGTACAGAAGTAAGAGTGGCAATACCATACTTCTGGTGGCAGCACTGCTTTCTGGGCTCAGTGCCTGGCCAGCAGCCACCACTGTCCAGCTGCCCACCTCTGAAGGCAGCACAAAAGTAAGGGTGGTAATACTGTGGCCACCCCTACAATAGCAGATTTCACGGGGGACGCCAGATTTCAGTCTGTGACACGTTTTTCACGGCCAAGAATTTGGTAGGGCCCTATTTATAGGGCAACTAACATGAGGCATCTGAGTCAGGTACAAAATAAAGACCAAACACCAATAGCTATAAGGCAGTGGTTTATCGAATTGTGGACTGTCGCTCACTACAGGACTCTGGAGCACTTACTGGTGGTCTGTGGAGAGCTGATAGGTCATAGGATGCTGGCCCAATCTCTCCGCTTTCAGCTGCTTCTACAGATGCTCAGGCTTTTCATTAAATGTCTGAAAAAGTACCAGCCTAGCAGGCTCCATGCTGTGAACAAGAATCTGAAAGCACCTTCAGGTACTGAAGCTACCAGCATAACAATTAAAAATAGCTCAATATCCTAATGCTGTTTATTTATCCACATCAACAACTGCTATGGTTGATGGAGGGATGCCATATAGTCAGGTCTAGGAGGGGAGATAGTCTGTGCAATCAAAAAGGGGGTAGAGGTGGTCCACTTGTGAATGGGTGACAGGTGGTCCGCAAAACACACTCTTGTTCCCTCCTGGAGAGAAAAGTGCAAGCAACTAACCTAACATCACTATTATTATTATTGTTCCTTAGATCTTATAGGGCACTTTTCATTCATAGCTCTCAAAGGGCTTTACAAAGGAAGATAAGTATCACTATCTCTATTTCACAGTGATGGAAACTGAGGCAGCGTAGTGAAGTGACTAGCAAGAAATCAGTGGCAGAGCCAGCTGTGTTGGAGCTCATGGCTAGCTCCAAAGGACCACACTTTCTCCCTCAGCTCACTGGGGAAAGGAAATGCTTCATATTCACTCTTCCATGTCTTCCGCGCTCTCCCTTTGTCAACAGAAACTGTACCAACCAAGCCTTGAGAACACAATTATTTCCAACACTGGCAAGGAAGTCAGCTAGCATTTTTATTGAATCCAGCCCTAATAGAGAGCTAGGAAACCATCTCTTTTCCAGCTATAGAAAGAGTCCTCTAATTATATAAAAAACTGAAAACAATGTATTTACTCAAATAATAATGAATACCTAACTGTTATATAGTACTTTTCCTGAATAGATCACAAAGCACTTTACAAAGGAGGTTAGTATCATTATCCCTATTTTAGAGATGGGGAAACTGAGGCACGGGCATATCTTGCCAAAGGTTAGCCAGTAGTAGAGCCAGGTATAGAACCTGGGTATTCTGAGTCCTAGTATAGTGCTCAGTCCAGCTGACCACACTGTCTCCATTACTATTAAAACATTCTTGTGGAGATTTGATGAGTTTGTGCAGCGCCTAATACGCTGGAGTCCTGGAATATAATGAGGGCCCCTCGGTGTGACAGTAATAATAACAATGATAAAAGATAACCTTCACTAAGAGGGTGGTGAAGCACTGGAATGGGTTACCTAGGGAGGTGGTGGAATCTCCTTCCTTAGAGATTTTTAAGCTCAGGCTTAACAAAGCCCTGGCTGGGATGATTTAGTTGGGGATTGGTCCTGCTTTGAGCAGGGGGCTGGACTAGAGGACCTCCTGAGGTCCCTTCCAGCCCTGATATTCTATGATATGATTGATCTAGCTCCCTTTCTTTCAAATCCTATTGGATCAAGATTTGGTAACTATGCCCTAGGATTTATTATATACAATCATAAAAAATCTTCAATGCATTTGTGTTGTGCTGGCAGGGGAGGTGGGCCACAGCAGTGGGGCACTGGCATTGACCTCAGTGAGGAGTTCTCCTTAAAAACTGATGATCCGATCAGTGTTAATTTCACATCCCCTTTAAAATACAGCATACGACACAGTATCTGTCTAGGGGGTCACTCTCACAGCCTTCCCAGGAGCTACAGATGTGTATTTCTATTGAGACGTGTTGGTATCTATTGCTTCTTCAGCGCCGTACAAGATCCCCAATATATTCCTGTCTGGGTAAGCCTGGATATCTGGGTGATCATCAGCTAGGGTATTCTATTACTTGCCTTCCTTTTTTCCTTTCAGGGCAAATGCCATTTCACTGTTATTGCCAGTCACTATAAGAATCAAGAAATGCTGGACAGGCAGGTTTGGTGGTGCTGCTGCTGTAACTTCATTGCCTGTAGCTCTGGCAAAAGGCTATTTCAGAGGAGCTGGTCAGTAGTTAAAAGGGAAGATGCAGGTAACAGGCATTTTATGACCCCCACCTTTTTGCTGGTGTTGACAAAAACACTTGACACGGAAAGCTGCAGATCACGTAAAATGCTTTCTTTACAAAAATCCTGCACTCCTGATTTCTCTTGAACAGAGAAGTCAGTGCTGCAAAGGTAGCCCTCGGGTCTGACATTCTGCTCTTCTATATGACAGCCCCCCGTGTAGCAGGATCAGAACACTGATGCTAACTTCTACTGTAAAAAGAAAAGGAGTACTTGTGGCACCTTAGAGACTAACAATTTGTTAGTCTCTAAGGTGCCACAAGTACTCCTTTTCTTTTTGCGAATACAGACTAACACGGCTGCTACTCTGAAACCTAACTTCTACTGTGTGGCTCTGAGAGGAAAAACTTGCACTAAGGGATTTACTGAATAAGTGAAGCTGTCGCTTTCCCCCAAGCAGCAGGGGCCAATGATGATTAGAAATCACTGAGCGTTCTTGGAAGCCCCACAGATAGTAAAACAAACCCAACACCTCCAGAAAAGATTTTTTTCTGCTAAACCTCTATTTGCTTTTATGTATATATATATATATATAATCACCCTCTCCTCCACCACCCATTTGTCTGTTTTATCCACCTTTCTGATACTTGAATGGTAAGTTCTGTGGGGCAGACACTGTCTTGTTATATGTCTGTACAGCATCTAACAGCATGAAGGCCTTGATCCTTGTTTGGGGTTCTGAGAGGTGCCATCATAATATAAATAATCAGTAGAAAGATGTAATCGGAATAAGACTATAAGCAATCTGACTATTGCTCTTCTGTAAACAATAACAAGCTTACTAGACCCCAGATTTGACTCCTCCTTCCTCACAGGGACATTTTCTATCTTAGATTTTTAACCCTTTGAAGAGTCTTTATTAGTCCTTCCTTCAGAAATAGGGCTACAGTCCTGGCTCAGTGGACAGAGCACTGGGGTGGGAGTCAGCAGACCTGAATTCTAGTCCTGGCTCTGCCCCTAGCCTGAACAGTAACCTTGGGTAAGTTATGTGCCTGCTCTGTGCCTCAGTTTACCTATCTGTAAAATATGATACTGACCTAATTTTGTGAAGCTCTTTGAGATCGGATGATGAAGAGCACTAGGTCAGAGGTAGGTAGTATAATTAGTACATAGGCAGGCTCTCCCACTACGAACTCATGATGCCTAGGTTCCCTTCTCTGTGAGCCTGGTGTGCTTGAAACTGACTAGACTCATGTGTGTCTCCAAGCAAGCAAGTGCATCAAAATCTGATCACTGCTAATCTCAGAAGAACAGAGTCAGCACAGCCTGCTTGTTGTTGGCATGTCAGCCAGCCCAGGTGCTGGGCTGTTACAGCCATTTGTAGCCCAGTTTTGGAAGGAATGGTGTTTGTTCACTAATATACATTTTTAAAAGAGAAAAAGGTGGGGGAGTCAAATTTTGATTGATTTGGTGGCACCTGTTTTGCACTCACTTTGCAGCAGGTAAAGTACCCTGCAAGGTGCAGGGCAGGGGAGAATCTGACACATTGTGTGTATCTCTGGGAGCACTCACTGGGGCTTTGCAGTTCTCTATCCAACCTACTCTGAGGCTGTGCTTTAAAGCACCAATAAAGCTGTCAGTTGGTGTGTTAAAGCACCTGAATTTACTTGTATTCTCCCCCCCCCCCCCCCACAGGAGTGCTGGTAAGAGACAGAACTTTGTTTCCTTGTCCAAGTCGTATGTCTCAGTCAGCGTTACAAAAGGACCACGCACCCGTCATGTGGCAGGGGTCAGTATCTGCAGGCTCCAGTGATAACTGTTACAGCTGCCATTTAAAAAAATAAATCAATTGTAAACCAGCCAAAAAGTCCAAGCACAGCAAACGTGGACAATTAATCAAACACAAATGGAGATGTCAGGGCAAATGACCTGAACTTCCTGACTGATGAGAGAATTATGTTGCTTCTTATTGGCCATGTGTTAGTACATATGGTCTATGAACCTCAAAAGCTCTCTGATCACATGGCCACCTCTCAACACAGTTCCTTCTGCAATGGCTTGTCTGACTGCTGAGGTGGATCCATTGCCCATAGACTGCTGCCTGCAGGCTTTTCCAGTGTCACTGACTGGGATGTGTTACTCCTGTCAGCATTCTCACCGTCCTCAAGAAAAAGAGAACAGAGTTATCTTTGGCTGGGTTTAGATGTTTTCTGTTCTTCTGGGAGTGCTCCTCACAAGTAGTTATGATATGTGACCTTGGTGTGCATGACATAGCTGCTACTTTGGCAGGGCGCCAGATGCTTCTCTGTTTGAAAGCGAACATGCTTGCCAACTTTCAATGGGCGTAACTATTTGGCATTCTTACTGCAATGCTTATTCTCTTCTGGTTTCCTGGTACGCTCTTCTGTATCCAGGGTTAGCTGTCTTTGACTCGGGAGTTCTGTGTGCAGAACTTGCTGGATTGGGCCCATAATAACCTTCTTTTCAGACGTTGCATGAGTTTGAAATCTCTGACAAGAGCATTGTCAGAACTGGAAAAAAATTGAACAACTTCTCCCCCCAAAACCACCTTGCCTCAAATCCCCCTTATCTATCTAATTTAATCTATTTCAGAGGCATCTAATCTTACCATCTAATCCTGCTATCTATGAGATTCCTGCATCACACATTTGCATACATAGTGAATTCTTCCTGTTGGTAACACAGCTGAAAATACATCTGCCATCCAGCGTCCTTCACTGCTGCTGCTTGATACTTTGCTGTGAAATTGTTTCTCATAGTGTTTGTGGCCCACCCTTTAGCAGGAAGGAGTGTTTCGTTTTTTAATCGGCAGATGTGTACCTTGCTGCATTCACATTTAAATTGCAGTAGTGCCCAGGAGATTTAACTAAGTTGGGATGTCATTGTGCCAGACACTGTGCAGACCTACAGTAAATGACAGTACCTACATGCTACTGCATCTGTCATCAGCCACATTTGGTAGCCCCTGCTATGGGAAATGTCATAGATTGTAAGTACTTCTCCTTAGAATTCAGTCTTAGGAACCTACAAATCACTGCTATTCTACAGCCATCTGTGCCGCTGTCCTTCCTCTCCTTCCTATATTTAAATGTAACCTCTCATTTCCACTATATGTTTTTTTATATTCTAACATTCCCTGTATAACAGGACCGTCTAATAGAATACTCTTTGAATGTCCATGCTCCCATCCATACTGTGCTTCTCATTGGTAATAGTATGAAAATGTTGCTCCGGTCTTCTGCAGGAGGAGTCCTGTGGACTAAAATGGACTTGTGCAGCTGTGAAATGGGCAATTCTGCTGATTCGGGATTAATAGTCCTAGGTCGGGAGGAGGAGAGAAACAAGGCAGAGAGCTCCTTTGCAAACAAAAGGCTTGGCATGCCCAGTGATATTTGCTGTAAATAACTGGCTATTACAGAGTCACTTTCTGCAGTAACCTCCTCTTACAAGAGTCACACCGTTAGTAGCTGCATACAGTAGAGTCTCTATTTACTTTCCTAAAAACAAATCAGTATACGCAGGAGATTACCCACCCCTGAAACTAATCTGCAAGCGCCAGGCTTCCTTTTGTGGCTTTTTGGTTTTCTTTTGGGTAAACAGGGTTTACATATTTGGCTCATAAAACATAAAATTTACCATTTAATTTGTAACTGGTCTCATAACATTTGAGACATTGATTTCCTTGCATCCGCCTTTACAATTATGCCAATCAGCTTCTCTTAAACCTCTAAAGAGGGACAGTTTTTAAAGTGAAGGTTGATCACTCCTGAGTAAACTTTATCCAATCCATTTTGTTCATAAATTCCTGCCAGACTGACTGAAGCAGTTGTTAAATCCACTATGGATATACAACCCAAATATGGATCTAACTTAACACTGGTTTACTAAGTGGTATCCCTACATTTATGCCTTCCACAATTGTTCCATGCAATGTTTCCATCCAGTTCTCTGCAAATCACCAAAGTAACTGAAATCTCCCTCTATGAATATTTTGTGTGAAACATTTCTAAAAAACATCGTGTTTTCGACTGCTTACCCTATTATAATAGTTAATTAATGGTCATATTATGCCCCAATGCAATCATGTGTTAAGAGTTTAATAGAGACATGTCACCACTCACTAGCCGCTCTTATTTTTTCTAGCGATGAATAGCTGTCAATATGAAACCTGATTTATAAAAAGTTAGGTTCACAATGGCACACCTAATTTGTACACCACTACCACAACTGTGTTATTAGTCATGTAATTACTCAGTCTGCCAATACAATGGGGGCAGAGTAACTGTTTACTTTAGTTAGGCACAGAATTGTATGCACATTTCTCTGCACAATTACATGCCTTATTTTTTTCATAATCAGGCCCATAATGTGCAAGATGTCAACTTTAACTAGTGATAGGAGACACAGTTCAGATGAAATAATAATCAACTCAAACTTTCACCTAAAACATGAACCACACCAAAATCTGACCTTGCCTGAGCTTTGAAAATGTTTAATGACATTTTTGCATGCTTCTCTAATCTGCCTACAGTTGATATTAGAAGCAGAAATAATACAGGAAAGGCTCAGTCAGAACCAGAAAATGTTAGCCATCTCATGAGAAAGCTGCTTCTTTTGAAATTTCTGGACTGTTTTTTTTTTCTGACCTTGGACTTTCTAATAAACTTGGGTACATTTCACATACAGATATTTTTGGATGCTTATCTGAACTAAATGAACACTTCAAACCTTCTTGAGGTTCACTTTCAACTAGTTTTAACCTTTGTTATTAACATTTGTTGGATAAAACCAATACTTAAAAATGATTTAACTACTACTTCTAATTCACTTTTCATCTTCAGAATGCTGTACAGCTATTAATTAAATAGTCCTCACAATGCAGGTAAGGGAATATCACAGTTCCCACAGGATTTCAGTTCTTGCACATGTACTTGGAGAATTCGCTTTAGTCTAAGACTCATATTCTTCACCACCGCCCTCCAAATAATTCTGGTGGGGCTGGATGGCTGGAGCAGCAGGAGATCCAGACATGGCAGAGGCAAGGAAAGACTGGGCATCTGGGCATTGGTGGAATGGTAAAGAACTTTAGATCAGCACTGGCTTAGGGTGAAAGTTTTGGGAGAAAGGGATTTAGTTGGGGATTGGCCCTGCTTTGAGCAGGGGGTTGGACTAGATGACCTTCTGAGGTCTCTTCCAACCCTGATATTCTATGACAGTTGGAAAGAGAGCATGTGAGGGGTTCAGGGAGATTCTTAAGGAGAAGCTGAATGAGGCTGCCCTTCCAGGACTAGTGCAGAACCACAGGGATAGGGAGTGGGCGGGGAAATGGGTAGCTGGACTAGTTGAATACATCAGATTTCTGGAATTGTGACTGCAGCTTGCAAGGTGCTCTGGTACAGCAGGTAATACTGATGGCCATGGGAACTGTCTTTACTTCATTAAGCTAATTTAGGAAGCTTAGGGGAGGTGGCCAGATTGCCTGGTACTGAACAAGGAGAGAGAAAAGTTTAGCAGATTGATCCCTAACTCTGGAGCAGAGGGAAGCCAAGCTAGAACCACAATCAGCAGGCACCTCAGAGGATTCACCTCTCAACAGGAGGGTCCTTAGCTCTCAGCATGTGGAACAAGGACGAAGGCAGAAGCGAGGTAAAGCTGTACTTTAAAACCAGACAGCTGCAGTGATGACATGGCAGTTACAGTTACGTTCTTTGTATACTAAAGTTACAGCCTAATGCTACCCAAGTTAAGTGGAGGGCATATTCATTCTGCTGTGTGGACAGCAGACTGGATATTTACAATCCCCTTGGACCATTTTCTAATGTTGAGTGTTTTTCAGTTGGCTTGGCAATTATATTAATCTGATTACTTTTATTTGCAATTGGGCAAAAAGATTTACTTTCTACAGAGACCGAGAAGTCTTTACTTGGCAGATGAAACCAATCTCTTTGATGCACCTACTGTGTCACGTGTTTATGTTTCTGCTCTCTCAAGTTTGGCTTGCGATCACGCGCTGTCATCGTGGGCCTGAACTTGCTCTGCTAATCGTCAATGGGAGTTTTGCCATGGGGAACAAGATAAGGCCTTGCACCAGTTCCATCCTCTATTGCTTCTGCATATGAACCAGTCTGGATTATTTTCAGCAACCATTAAAGCCATTTTTCAGAGTAGCAGCCGTGTCAGTCTGTAGCCGCAAAAAGGAAAGGAGGAAAACTTCAAAAACAGACTCCAACGAGAGATTGCTGAATTGGAATTAATTTGCAAACTGGATACAGTTAACTTAGGCTTGAATAAAGATGGGGAGTGGATGGGTCATTACACAAAGTAAAACTATTTCCCCATGTTTATTTCCCCACCACCACTGTTCCTCAGACGTTCTTGTCAACTGCTGGAAATGGCCCACCTTGATTATCACTACAAAACGTTCCCCTTCCATCCCCGCTCTCCTGATGGTAATGGCTCACCTTACCTGATCACTCTTGTTACAGTGTGTATGGTAACACCCATTGTTTCATGTTCTCTGTGTATATACATCTCCCCACTGTATTTTCCACTGCATGAATCCGATGAAGTGAGCTGTAGCTCACGAAAGCTTATGCTCAAATAAATTTGTTAGTCTCTAAGGTGCCACAAGTACTCCTTTTTCTTTTTGATGCTACATTATAGACAGACAGCTGGATTTCATTGCAGTGTTGAGCTCCATGTTCAGCCAAAAGTGAATAAAGGCATGTTGACCTCATTTGGGGGAATTCAGGTTGATCTCTCAAGATGATTGATAACCTAAAATATTCACTGTCTCAAAACCTGGAGAATTATCTCTAACAACCTTACAGGCACCCCTTCTGATTGAAAGACTTTGCCATCTTTCATACTAAACACAGCTGTACAGTGGATTGGAATTTAGCCATCTTCAGAGAATTACTTTTAAGTGCAGAGTATACAGTCAAACTGACTTTACTTTAATAAGATTTACACAAACCTAATCGTTGAGTGTACTTTACAAGAGTGCCACACCAAAAATAGTAAAATGACGAGATCAAAGAAAGTTTGTTTATGCTATTTCAGCTAAAAATCTACATTATCCAACAGAGAAGCTAAAGCCAGCATAGAATTTATGAACACTGTAGCAGGACTAGTGCTGTTTTATAGTTTAACTTTTAAGGTTATTGCAAATAAATGTTTCAATCCCACTTGTCAGTTTAAAAAGAAAAAAAAATTAGCAGCCCAATAAAGTCATCAAGCATGATGCATTTTTGTGGTGCTGATTTAAATTCCTAAAACACTGTATATACAAGGAGTATGCTAGCATAAAGTTTTGGGAGGAAATTCTCTTTAGGGCTGTGAATAATTTCTATACCGTTATTCTTTAGTATAACAACCTGTACAAGAAAAACAATTACAGTTATCATGACACCAATCATGATGATTATATGGAGTAAAATTAAATCTTCAGAGTGTCTTGTTTCACAAATCATAGAGAAGAACTGTTACTTCTGTGGTACAGACCCATCCATCTGGTGTTTTCTAATTTGAATATTTTCTCTTTTCTATCAAAGACTTTAAAACTGCCAGATCTTTCTACCAGTAGCCACAGATGCAATGCTGCCCCACTTCAAATCCCCTGGCATTGAATTTAACATTGTTAATCTGATCAAAGATCTTTAAGATGCACAGTAACTGTGTTGATGGGACTATATAAGAACCTAAATAGGTAGACAGACAGCTCTTAGGCAGGTTTTATTTGCAGGTTTTGCTGGACCAATCTCCCATAGGAAAGATATCTGAGATCCCATTTGCACCAACAAGGTTGTGCATCTCTGTCTTAAAAGCTTTGAGGTTGATTCTAGCCTCATGTACTACCAATATATAGGGTGCTTAGTGCCATGCACATATATTATGATTCTATGCATATGGTATTTATTATATATAGTGCACATATAACAGTATCCCTCTTGTGGGAGCATATTATCTACTGTAAAACTCAACTGTATGCATACAGTGGAAACCAGATATAGAAGAATCATCTTTATGATAAGACAACTTCACTTGCAAGCAAATTGCAAATTGTGGTGCACTGAAACAATTTGGGAGTAGGATTTTAACTCGGTATAAACAATTTCACTATGTCCTTGTTCACTATGAGGGGTTTCACTGTAAAGTATATAAAGTGGGGAGGAGGGACAGAAATGTGACTGAAATAGACAAGTTGTTGAATCTTAAGATGTGTGCAAGACTCAAAGCTGATCATGCACTGAAAGCTTTTGATATCTATATGCATGAGTGCAAAGTCACCTGTATCAAGAAATCAGATCAGAACATTCTCAATCGTGCTATGAACTGGCTTGCTAATTTGTAGCACGGCTTCTCCAAATGCAAGAACAAGACAAATGAGATGTGAAAGCGTTTAACTCTCCATGCAGCCTCATGTGTTATATTTGGGTGCATCTTATTTTAAGTCTCAGCTATTTTCCTCCCTCAGTATCAGCAGATTTCCGATGGTCGGTAATGTGCATTTCTGTGTATGTTTCACTGATCAAGTGCGTAGCTGGTAGCATGGCACCTTTATGACCCTCATTATATCAAAGCACACACAGCTACAATTCTAATTTAAGATCCCCTTCATTTATTGCAAACTTGAGCAAACTGCCTCATCGAAAGAGAGAGGATGTTTAAACAAACTTACCAAAAATAACTGAAGTTCTCAAAAGTTGCCCTGAAGTTGAAATAGCCCAGAACACCAATCCAGAGCCTTCTCCCAAGCTCTTGCTCTTTCTCCCTGTCTCTCTATTGCATTTGGAATAAGGGCAGTGCAGAAATCCAGCAAAACAATTTTCCTTCTATGTAGACTGAGGCGTTTCTCTACAGTCAGAAAGGGAGTGGCTGAGCCCCGGTGAGGCTTGTTGCCATACCCCAAGCCAAAGAGTGCAGTTGCAGCCTGTGAAATTCAATACCCGCTGTACTGAAGCAACAGCTGTAATGCTTCATTTAGGGCAGGACTGAACTCTGTGCTTGTTCCTTGCTAGGAACTCACACTGGGGTGTAGAAGGAAAGTGGTGTGTGGGTTTCAATACATGCTCTGTCTTTGTACCACTGTGAGCCTACGACTGCAAGCACTTGTATGCATACAGGGTGGAGAGACAGCACAACTTCCTTGTGACTGAAAACACATTGGGTAGGAGAGAGAAAGCAAATCAAACATCTCTCTTCCTGCGATCCGTTCCCAGGCATAACTGCGTCATTAACAATATATTTGTACTGGATATAGCTTCTCACACCAGCTCAGTTCAAACACACAATTCTTTTGATTTTTTTTTATTGTCAACAGCTTATTACTCTTAAAAATTGAACACTGAAACGAACAGATCTGGCTGCACCATTTGCTTACCCCCCTTATGTGGTACTGTGACTTAAAGCTAGGGAGTGGCATTATGTTCTTACTGCTGTCTTGGCAATGTGTCCGGATACTAATACATGAGAAAAATTGCTTAGCATTGGCAAAAACTGGTTTGCTCAAGTTCAGAGTTCCTCCCCTCTCCTCCTGTTTTCTAATTCCCCTCTCCCTAAGAGAAGTCTTTGATAACATGACAGCGACTATTACGCTGCCAGAAATCAGGGCAAAAGAAATGCAATGCATCATTGTTTCCTCCAAAGATTTGTACTAATTTTTGCATTCTCTAAAACATGTACGGGCCATGGGGATACTGCAAAATGAAAACTGGAAACAAAGAGAGAGTTGGGAGTGTCCCACAATGTGTCCAGCTACTTTACCAACACGCCAGATCAGAACTGGAATAGGTGAAAAATATGCTAGCGAGGGGGAAATGCTTTGTTTGCCGGGTAGCTTCATTTCACATCAGGGCAGTTGTTGTACAGTTTGGCATTTTTAGAGCTTTAAAGATGTTTAAACATGAGGAATTCGATATACTAAATATTCTTTGGACCTGAGTTTATAAAACAGAGGTGTGCCTAATCTGCGCACACATTTATTGCATCTCATGTGGCAAACAGGTACTTGCTCATGAAAATCCAGCTGTATAATTGTGCTTTATTTTGTGCTTTTATTTTATTTTATAAAAATCAGGTGCCAAACACTGAAATGTGTATAGGATAAGACCAATTATGTTGTTTATATAACACCGCAAGTGGCACTTTATAAATCAAATAAAGGCAGAGTGCCAAGTTAAAGGTAAAGGTTAAGGTTATATGGTTATGTTAAAGGTATTTATGGACCAAGAATCCCTGTCCTAACAAATTTACCATTGAAACCAAGACAAATACAGAAGGTGCAGGTAGCAAATGCAGGAAGAGTTTGAGAGGGGAAGACCAAGGGTGAGGTTAGGTGGATGCTTGAGCAAGCAGTGCGCCTGTCAGTCACACCTGTCTATTATATAGGGTATATTGCTATGATTTATAAGCCTCCCTAAAGTAATGTGTTTTTATGTGAGGCCTATGGTACAGAGGCAGCATGAAGATGGTCTCAGGCATTGGGAAAAAGAGCATGGGCCCAAAATCTTTGAAGGTATTCACAGAATCCTGGGCCAGAAGGAACCATTGTGATCATCTAGTCTGACCTCCTTTATAACACAGGCCATAGAACTTCCCCAGAATAATTTCTAGAGGAAAAATAATCCAATCTTGATTTAAAAATTGTCAGTGATGGAGAATCCTCCACGACCCTTCGTAAATTGTTTCAATTATTAATTACTCTCACTGTTAAAATGTATACCTTATTTCCTGTCTGAATTTGTCTAGCTTCAACTTCCAGCCACTGGGTACTATTATACCTTTTCTGGACTGAAAAGCCCATTATTAAATATTTGTTCCCCGGGTAGGTACTTGTAGATTATAGTCCAGTCACCCCTGACTTAGTCTTTCTTAAGCTAAGTAGCTTGAGATTCTTGAGTCTATTACTATAAGGCAAGTTTTCTAACCCTTTAATCATTCTCATGGCTCTTCTCTGAACCCTCTACAATTTATCAACATTCTTTTTGAATTGTGGATACCAGAACTGGGTACAGGATTCCAGCAGCAGTTGAGCCAGTGCCAAATATAGAGGTAAAATAACTTCTTTACTCCTACCTGAGATTCCCCTGTTTATGCAGACCAGGATTGCATTAGCTTTTTTGGCCACAGTGTCACAGTGGGAGCTCGTATTCCTCTGATTCTATACTACCATCCCCAAATCTTTTTCAGAGTCACTGCTTCCCAGGATAGAGTCCCCCATCCTGTAAGTGTGGCTACATTCTTTGTTCCCATATGTACACGTTTACATTTCGCTATATTAAAACACAGATCGTTTGCTTGTACCCAGTTTACCAAATGAGCCAGATTTGAATCCGTATTTAGTTGCCTAACTCCTATTGAACTCGATAAGAGTTAGGCACCTAATACCTTTGAAGATCTGGGCAACAGAGTTTCGGTGAAGTTAGCAGAAATAACAGGAGTGAACTCTGGAAGATGAGAAATTGAACAAGGGCTCTTTAATAACTAGCTAGTTTCCTTCCTCTCCATGTCCAAAACCCAAGGAAGAGCATTTGTACTGTGTCATGAGCCCAGCCCAATTCCCACAGAAATATCCCTTTGTCTGGATACCATGCACCCAGCCTTTTCTTATTGGTGGGTGAATCAGATAATATGGTTACTTGTCGGTATCACAGGCTGAGCTGGGCATTTCAATCCTTGGCACTCGCTGTTTGAAATATGAAAATGTAACATCTGGTGCAGCCTTTCTGACTAGTCAGTCAGGAGGATGATAGCATGTGACAGATTTCTCACATCAGACTGCAAAACTAAGAACCGCAAACTGACAGAAGTCAAAGGTGGCTCAGCTGGATTCAGACATTTGACTCTTTGGAGCCAACCATTATATGTTGCCTATTTTTGACCTGACTGGCTAGTCAAATTTCAAGGCCCTGGGGATGTTCTAGGTGGGAGTAAAATGGATAGTATGTTCTTTGATGCTGTCTTGTTTATTAACAAGGAATGTACAAAATTCCTGCTTCTCTTAGTGCAGGAGGAACCAAAAGCAAAAGAAGTAATTTCTTACCTTACAGCCCCAAGTCTCTTTAGCCAATGCCAGACCCAAAAGCTCTTTCTCTAGTTTTTTTTCCAGGGTCACAATGTGCTTACAGGTTGCTGCTTCTCTCTCTCTCTCTCTCCCTGACACACCCACCCCACTCCCCGTGCCCACATGATGCTGGTTTCTGGGGACTCTGTTAAGTCTTGTTTTAGGTATGGCCCTTTAACTCCTACAACTATCTTAAATGAAGGGCGTGTTCACACATCAGTTTCAATATGGTTTTAAGTCAACCCATAACAAGGATTAACCCAGATCATAATACACACACATATATACACACACATATATTCACAGTATTCTAGCAGGGCCCTGATGGCATTTGTAAAAGCAGCAGTGTGCATGCTTTCCCATTTAACAGTCTATTCCAACAACATTTACTAAATATTTTGTTGTGGGGTAGATTTCCTACTGAACACAGAAAAAGAGATTGACAGCTCTGTTTACAGAAGCAGGCTGCTTCTCCAAAACACAAATGAACTTGGGGGGGATGAACATGTTCTGTATTAAGGATATTTGGGGAGATATAGATATAGATATAGATGTGTGTGTGTGTGTGTGTGTGTACACATCAATTAGTATCTTGTTTCTAACTTGATTTCAGAGTTAAACAGATGGCCATCAGTGCTATGCAGATAATCCCACTACTTCAATTAGTTTATTGCACTGGTTTAATAGATGCAGTAGAACCTCAGAGTTACGAATTGACCAGTCAACCACACACCTCATTTGGAACTGGAAGTACACAATCAGGCAGCAGAGATTAAAAAAAGCAAATACAGTACAGTGCTGTGTTAAATGTAAACTATTAAATAAAAAGGGAAAGTTTAAAAAAACGATTTGACAAGGTAGGGAAACTTTCTGTGCTTGTTTCCTTTAAGTTAAGATGGTTAAAAGCAACATTTTTCTTCAGCATTGTAAAGTTTCAAAGCTGTATTAAGTCAATGTTCAGTTGTAAATTTTGAAAGAACAACCATAGCGTTTTGTTGTTACGAACATTTCAGAATTACGAACAACCTCCATTCCAAGGTATTCGTAGCTCTAGCTACAGGCAGGACTATGCTACAGTAGAATCTCAGTCTATATTGCATTGTTCTATTGGTACTAAGCCATTTTATATTATCGCTAAAGCATAGGAGCCTTAAGAAAAGGAGACTTCAAGTGATGAAGCAGCATAGGTTTATGTAATCAATAACTTCCCTACTGAGTCATGATTACTTCAAATTGGTCACAACTAATTCCCTTAATGATTCCAATTCTATAGAAGTGGCCTATTCTTCTGAGTTTACTTTGTCAAGCTGCTCTAATTTAGGGTTGGATTCTAGATAAAGCTTTTAAAATGTCTCTTTGCATTTTCTTGACAGATGTCTCAAAATTAAAGAGAAACTCTTTGCAGCATGCAGAGGCAATGATGAAAGTTCTTGGATTCTGCATTTACATGCCAGTGAGATTTGTTACATGATCTGATCTTTCCTCTCCCCTTCTCTGCCCCAACTCCAATAGCATTTTCATGGCTCACTCTTACAGATTTGTTCTCTTCACTCAGGTTTCATGGGAAAACTGGAATATGTAAAAGAATGACCAACATTCTATACGTAAATTTCATTATAATACCAAACCCCTCATGGGCTGATCAGGTGTCAGATATGTGTAACTTCACCGATGCCCTTGGATTTACACTAGACCCAATGGGAAGTTTCTCCAATTATCTTTTTCTGTAACTAACTAAATAAATAGAAATTATAATAAAATAACCTGTTAGATATTTGCAAAAAAATGGAAACAACATGGTCAGAGAGATAACAAAATATACCACATTCAATTTCTAAGTAAACATAATGTCATGTGAAGTATGTGAATGTTTGATTCATTCTTTTCAGAACTGTGGACATTTGGATAGAAAAGATGAGAAAACTCTGAAAACCTAGATAGATAGACAGTGTCACGCTTACAGGGCTAGCTATATTTCTGTCCCTTTCCTGGTCTCTCTGCATACCCTCAGTCATCAGGCCTTGTGCCTTTATCTGTCTGGAGTGGAATTTCACAATTCTCCAATGTCTTAGACCAGTCCTGGACTGTAGTGCCCTATGCATCAACTGTGCTTAGCCAGCAGGTCTGAGGTTCTTTCCTTTGGTAGTCTGTGACCAGAGGTGTACAGTGATTAGACAACCAGTGTATTGTTCATTTTAACAGTAGGACCAAAGAATTTAGAGAAAAAAGGATTTTAGAAAACAGTCTACACTCATCTATCATACCTAAAGGCTTACTAGCCCCTGATGGTAATCTAGGTAGGCCTAGCTTCTTCAGATGTCTCAGCGGATGCCTCTATTTCAACCAGGATGCCCTTGAACAACTTTCCCTGCTCTTGAGAGCGAACCCCTTTTAAAAACGTTATAGTCCCTTTGTTCTTCTGTGTCCCTGGCTATGGTCCTTCTAGACAAAACTAATCTGGTAGGCTCAGCAGAAGATTGATCACAGTCCTCAGAGCCAGTGGTTCTGCCATTATCCCTTAACAACCCTCAATGTTTGCTGAGGAGTGGCTTATCTTGAGCCATTCTTTTCCTGCCGCTTTTTCCTTACAGCCCTCAATTAAACTAGATCAATATATCTATACACTAAAGATCCCAAATACTGGGTCAACATGCAGTCTTCATGAACTACTACAAAGCAACTCCACTTCTGTCACAGATAGATAGGAAGGAAAAACCAGAAGCCATTCTGCAGGCTGCTTTGAGGAAATAGAAATTAGTCTCTATAGTGAATGCATATACAACTTTTAAGGCTACTGACTAACAAGAGTACAATTCTCAGGCGTCAGGTAAACTGTACCAAAGTTGACTGGAGAGCGCTCGGCGGTCGATTTATTGCATCTAGACTAGACGCGATAAATCGACCCCCGCTGGATCGATCGTTGCCCGTCAATCCAGTGGGCAATGGAGACAAGCCCTAACTGAAAGTCAATGGGATTTAGGACACCAAATGCATCAGGCAGTTTTGAAAATTGGACTTAGGAAGTCACTTAGGTGCTTTTGAAAATTTTACCCATGAACAAGAATGGTCCTAGTTTACTGTGCATGTTACATTTAAAAAAACTTATTAATTTTAATACTAATAACCACTATACAACACACACACTTATTGCTACAATACTAATGTCTCCATATCAGCCTTTCTTGTATAAAATCAACCTGATGGCATGTAGACATATAATCTCACAAACCATGAGTGTTTGTGTATAGCAAGTTAGGTTTCAATGCTGTCTCCCTCAAGAAGTCTTATTGTTAGAGATCAAGGGCATGATTCTGATGCTGGTAAACTCAGAGTAATTCCAGTGTAATTAATGGGTATATCATTCAATGACAGTGGTGTCACTGAGATCAGAATCTGGTCCCAAATCTTCTTGCATGTCCTCTCCTTTATATATGTCTCTCAAGTGAGACTAAAATCTCTATAATCTCATCTAATCACTCACTGCTCTGCCAGTCAGATAAAGCCACAGATATTCAGATCTCTGGGAAAGATAAACTAACATCAAGAAGTCCACAGTACACAACTTTAAGCATTAAGAGCTTAATTAAAATAAATAAAAACAGACACCTGTATCGGAAAGAGACAAGATGATATATTTTATTGGACAAACTTCTGTTGGTGAGAGAGACAAGCTTTCAAACCACACAGAAGTTGGTCCAACAAAAGATGTTCCTTCACCCACCTTGTCTTTCATCTCCTGGGACCAACATGGTTACAATTATACTGCATACCTGTATCATAAGACAGTCAAAAGTCCTTTTCTGGAATAAACTAAACCCAAAAT
This sequence comes from Dermochelys coriacea, assembly GCF_009764565.3. Taxonomy (NCBI): domain Eukaryota; kingdom Metazoa; phylum Chordata; order Testudines; family Dermochelyidae; genus Dermochelys; species Dermochelys coriacea. The sequence goes on from NC_050073.1 coordinate 111,959,554, forward strand.
ATATGTTTGGTGCTGGTTGTGTTATCCTTACTAATGAGTAAAAAACTAAAACCCAAATATTCAGATTATTAAGCAATGTAAACATAGCGTATACAAAGCAGCTAACTAGAAATGAAACAACAAAGTGTGAAAATTTCTGGAATGAGCCAGAAATATCCTGAAAGAGAAGAGAGGAAAAATTGATCTCACATAGGACAGTCTCTCTCTTTGTCCTGTCCTGATTCTCTCTTTTACTCTCGGTCTCTGATTCTCCTGAATTCTTGGACATTAGAGCACCAGGACAGACCCTCAGGAAACCAGAAAGACCAGATCAGAGTGAACCAGAAAAAGGAGGACAACTGGATCAACTGACATTGCAACCATGGCAACAAACTATTCTGGTTTATGATTAAAGCTCCTGCTCAGTAACGAACCCCCTGCCTATGGCCCAGTTGTTCCAGGCTCTTATGTAGATGCCCAGAGGCTCGAGAAGATCAGCTCTTGATTTAAAGAAACTTCCCAATGCCTTGCAAGTTCCTGATAGGGATCAGGGAACAAATCAAAGTCCCATTGCTCATGGAAGTGCCAGGGCTGCTTTCTCAGTGCACCCATGGGGTGCACATTGTCCCAGAAGAGGCAGGAAAGGGAGAGGAGGAAGTGGGGCTATAGTGTGGTGACTCTCCACACCTGAATGTAGAGCAGGCCATGAACACCACCAGATGGTACCAAATGTAATCCCCATACTCACCTGGGAGCATAGGGAGCTCCCCCAGTAGTGATGTGATCCTGTACTGCCCTCAGTAAAAGGCTGCAACTAAATGGCATAATTTATTCCATAGTATTTTTTTCCTAAAAAGAAAAGGAGTACTTGTGGCACCTTAGAGGCTAACCCATTTATTTGAGCATAAGCTTTCGTGAGCTACAGCTCATTTCATCGGATGCATCTGATGAAGTGAGCTGTAGCTCACGAAAGCTTATGCTCAAATAAATTTGTTAGTCTCTAAGGTGCCACAAGTACTCCTTTTCTTTTTGCGAATACAGACTAACATGGCTGCTACTCTGAAACCTGTCATTATTTTTTTCCTGTTTCCCCTACTTGTCCCATCTATCTTAATTCTTCAGGCAACTTGGGTTCAGGATTCGCTGCCTGGAATCCCCACCTGAAAGCTATCCTGGCAAACTGAAGATGTAAGCAGACTTGCACCTGGGAAGAGAAAATTGATGAGGAACTTAGGGCATCACAGGAAAAAGAACATTCTCTTGCAGGAAACAGACCAGAATGGGATGGCTCCCTACAAATGTCCCTGCCCAGAGTGACCTAAGCAGAAGTGTTCAAACCACTGAAATTAGAGTGGTGCAAGATAAAGGATTTCTCTGTTTTGCACAATGTCATTAATCAATATAGCATTTGACTGCCTCAGCTCTTTTCTTACTACCAGTTCCTGACTAGAGCTGGTGAATATTTTTGAAATTTTAATGAAATTTGAGGGGAAAAACCAAGACATTTTTTAAATAAAACTCTCATTTTTTTCTGTTCTTTTTGACCAACTACACTTGAATGCTTGAAATGTTTTGATTCTTCAAGAAAAGGGTAAGAATTCTTTTAAAAATGTTTTCCCGCTTTTTTTCCCAACCAACCCTGCTTTTGACCAACAGGCTTTTTCTATCAAATCGACAGTTCCAGGGACTTTGTCACTGGTATTCCCTGATCATATATCAAAGTAGAACAGAACATAGCTAGGAGAGAGAGATGCTTTTCTTTTGAAAATATGTTTAACATGGTGCAACCACCTGGAGCCAGATTATGGATGTATTCAACAAAACAAAAATAATTATTTAAGGAGTTAATCAAATTAAATAAACACACGTTTTGAATGTTGGTGGCTTAACCATGATTCTTCAATCTACACTAAATGTTCTTCCGAAAGATATGCTCTAGTTCAGAGGTTCCCAAACTTTTCTTATTGCGTACCACCTTCCAGATCTACCAGCTGTGCATGTACCCCTATTCGTCTTCTTACTGATACTTGGTGTGTTCTTCTTAATGCTACCTGTCATTAGCCCTCTGTCCATATTTCACTGTTACGTACAGATATAGTTCTAGTGTTACGTATACAACCAAAACAAAAACCCTGACTAAGTTCTGAGCTCAGCTGAACTGAACAGTTGCTGAGGAACTGAACCCATGCTGTACGGTAATTGGAGGGGAGGGCTCTGTACATCTGCATCGCTATGTATCTGTGTTTTCTCACTGGTACATCTTATATGGTAAATTAACTACCATATTTTATGTAACAAATTTCCATGGAATTTTACAGCTTTGTCTAAGTAGCCTATTATGGAAATGCAATAAATAAAATAATTGATGAATAAAATCCACCCTTTTTTTGTTTTTATAAACCATTGAAGCTGTAGCTAGAGGAGCAGGAATAAGGTAAGCATCAAACGTTGGGATTGAGCTCTCCTGTCCTTTTCAGGCTTTACAAAGAGTTAAACATTTTGCTTCTTGCACAAGTAAAGCTGTTGACAGTGGTACGGCTGCAATCAGCTCATATGACAAAGACTATAACCAGAAGTGGAAGTGATTCAGAATTAATCCTTCTTCAGTCCTTTCCCTAAATCAAAAGATCTCAGCAAAGAAGGGCTAAACACTGGGGTTCCCATGAAATCTATAGAGGACATGCTGACATGAGAAAGGCAAAGGAATAATTGGGAAAGAAAGAGAAAACGATTGGGTTACCCTGAGATGGGGGCCTCATCTGGATATGGCATTAGCAGTGGAATAGGTGCTATAAATGCAACAAGGGTGAAGCTGATCCCCATGCAGAGGGCGAACATCAGGCTGTAGCCTTTTATTTTATTTGAAGTGGATTTTGTAATGTGGTATTACACCACGGTGGATTCGGCCTATGCACCACTAAGTCCAATCAGAATTGGACTTGCATGGTTTTTTAAGTGGTCCGTTGTGGTGGCTCTCTGACCGGGGTGAATTTCATCCACAGTGACTACTTTCAGAGACAGCTTTAGCACAGAACCTAGGAGGTCATAACCTTGCCTTCACTTATTACTGGATCACTAAGGGTCATAGTTTTGCTCGGGTGTGCAGTCATAAGTTGGTAGACTTGGCAATTGGTGGCAAGGAAGGAACTAGTGCCTGAGTGAAGAGGGGCTCTAGAAAGCAAAGAAAGTGAGAGAAATTAAAGGAGCACCTTCTAACTGAGAACAGCTTAACACAACTCCATTTTGCTTGTTCAGAGCGAGACTCCCCCTAGGCTCACCCAGTAGAAGGGCTTTGTATCCAATGCTTTTGGGGGGGGGGTGAACATGGCCTAGGCAGGTGGAAAGATTCAGGAAGTGACAATAGGACTTATTGTTCCCGTTCTGAAGTCAGTAGTTCAGGTAGGATTTACGCCTTAATAAAATGAGTCATCTCATCGGTGTCAAGTGTCCGCCTGGTATTCATGGAACTGGCTAGATTCATGTGTCGGTGAAACATGATGTTTTAGATCTGGCATTCACTGCTCATGTTAATTCTCTGTGTATGCGACATCCCTGGGATGTGGATATGATTTTAATTAATTAGATTTGAGGATTGGAGGTGTCTTGATTTCCTGAGAGCTGAAATTTATAATCAAATGGAGTGAAATTTACCCCAAAGCCCCATGCCCCACTTAAGCCCTCAAAATAGGACTTGACTTGACATGGGCCAAGGCAGAGACCACCGAGCCTGCAAATAGTGTGTGTGTGTGTGGGGTGGGGGGCAGAGTGAGGGCAACCGGCTTCAGCAATGTCACTGAGTATGCTCAGTACAAGCCAAGCAGCAAATCTGGGGAGAGCACCTGACCCCCCCCCATATCCCTCCCACGCATCGCCTTTGGGTCTTGGGCTGGCTCACTGCATGGGCTGAATATGACATACTGTAAATAAACTCTCTAGGACCTGTGATGGCGAGGAACTCACTTTTGGAGGAAGACGCCAGGATGATAGGATCCTGTGCAAGATAGCTCAGAACTACACATTTCCTTGCTTTCTGCTTGTTTGGTTTGTTGGTTTGACTGGACTGGCTAAGAGAGGGCCCTAGAGACCAGTCTGTGGGAAATGGCAGTTGCAACAAAGTGTCCAGATAGGATTGCTTGCTCTGCAACAGATTTGCTGATGTTGACTTGATCCTGTGAGATTCTAAGGCACCCTCAGGTCCCAGTGAAATTGATGGAAGTTGAGTCTCTCAGGATGTGCTCAGCATCTTGTAGGACCAGGCTCTTAGAGTCCCATGTCTGCTCCCATTTAAGTCAATGGGAGTTTTGCCTTTAACTTCAATGGGAGCAGAGTGGAGCCCTCTGCTTTCTTTGCCTCAGCTTCTCCATCTGAACAATGGGGAGAACAATGCTTATCTACCTCATTCATGTTTTTATCTCTTTGAAATCCTCAGAAAGAAGGTGCCATAGAAGAGTAAAATATTCTTATTGTGATTAGCACTGAAGCACATCTGGTTGCTATGTATGCAGCCAGAAATTCTAATGATTTTAGATGCTGCTTGCCATGAGAGTCACTTCAAACAGGGTAAGTAGAAGGTCCAGGATGTGATTATGACTAGAGTTAAGACATGATTATGTGTGATAAGTAAAATGCACTGGGTATCTGCCAGAGCCACAGAACAATCATAGCGTCTGGTGGATTGAACTGAATCTGTGTTGTTTGAAGTGGGATGCTTATCAGTGGCACAACTTGTGTCAGGTAGTGTTCACCAAAAGGAGGGACTGCTTATAATTCTGACATATTGAGAAATCTCTTTTGCTCATTGCTTCCCCACTTCCCTTCCCTTCCTCCCTCCCGGCCAGCCCCAAGAAGTCCTCTGTTTTGTTTTAAAGTTCTCTACATTTGGTGTATTTCAGTTTGTCTATTGGCCACTGCTTGTAAGTGACTTTTGAATGGCCATTGTTATCCACCCTAGAACAAACTCTTGAGCTAATAACTAATGAAACATGATTTGATGATATAGGGAAGTGGTGCACTGAGCTAATGTTTAATAGTTATAGTGCATGCTGTTCTGTTCAATTGTCTGCAGCTGTTCATAGACAGAAATCAATGAACCACAAGAGATAGTGACTTTATATTGTTTTGGGAAAAGAGATTAAACATTTCAGAAGTATTCATCATAAAAGTTTGATGTCAGTCTCTTACATCAACTCAGTGAACAAAGTGGTGTTAAATGGAAAGACCATACAGACAGAAAGGGCTGAAAGTCAAAAACAAAGGGGAGCTCTTACTTTGAAAGGAGGAGGGCTCATAAAATGGGAAACAAACCCTTTCTGGTATACAGTCACCAGAGCCCATCATCCAGGATAGCTACTGATTTTCTTTTTTATAATCTATGGCTTTTAGAGCTGGTTGAAGTTTTTCAAACTTTTGTTTTTTGTCAAAAAAACATTTCGAGAGGGAAATGATTTTTTTCCAAATATTGTAATCAAATTTTTGTAAAAAAAAATATTCAAAAAACTTAATAGTGTTTATCATTTTTAAAATCTTTCTGATGTTTTAATTATTTTCAAAACAGGAAATTTTCAGAAATGTTTATTTATTAAAAATTCAACCATGTGTCTAAGCTAATCAATCAAAGATTATACACTAGCACAGAGAAAAGAAGAGAGAATTTCACTTTCCTCCACCTCCCCACTTTTTTTGCTTTACTGCTGTGTAAAGTTTTGATTAATCATCTTAGGCACATGGTGAATATTTTTCATTTTTTTAAAAATTTCCTATTTTAAAAATGAAAAATGCATAATTTTTTCAAAAATAAAAATATCAATACAAATGTGAAAAATGTCACAACATGAGAAGTCATCTCTGATCATAAACTAACACAACACAAATTATTTCAAAAATTTCAGATTTTTCCTTTTTCAGTGAGCTCTAATGACTTATGAATTTAGAGCCAATGTGCACATGTACTCCTTATGGCCTCCATCCTGCAATGAGCTGTTCACAGACAAGCCTTGCCTGCTTACACAGCGCCCATTGATTTCCAAAGGACTCTACATGGGTGCAACAAGAGGTCCACCTGTGCAGAAACACGTAGGATCAGAGCTTATGCTTTTGAGACCCAGAATGACTCAGGATATAACACCTCAACATTCAAAAACTAATTCTTCCCATTTTGTGCCATCTATGAGTATGATTTATGGCCTTACTCTAACAAGTGTTGAACACCTCTTGCAAGAGTTTAGAGGATCAGACCATATGTTTCCAAAAGCAAAATCCTTGATGCAGTATATTAAGTAAAATCTCCTGCATTACATGAAATATTCTTATACTCACAGAAACATTTTCCTTTTGCAAATACTCATTTTTCTGCAATAACCAGTATATAGAAGAGGGAAATTTTATGATTGAAAAGAAAACCCTATCATTATAGGCACAACCATAATAAGTCTGTGCTGTGAGTTTAAGAATTAAAGATCTGATCCTACAATCTTTTAGCCCTTAAGACTACTCACAAGCATCAGGAGAAGCATATTATAGATACAACAAAATAAACATTAAGGGTACCTAAATCTACCAGCATCTACCATTGAAGTCATCTCACTCAGTTTGATACATGAGTAATTAGCATTCAGTCCTGCATGTCTGCATGTAGCCCCATGAGAGCCAACAGAACTACATACAGTAGTCAGTGGAAGCAGTATCAACCTAATGCAGGAGAACAAAGCTATATAGCAGGTGCTTATTTATTCTGATGTAATAAAGATTATCCACACAATTATTTACAGTTGTTGAGTCTGCTCAGTTCTCCTTATGATAAACTGATGTCTAGTGTCTGAAGCCTTCTTGCTTCTATAATTGTTAATACCGCTGATTGCTGTGCATCAGTTACTGGATCTCTCATTACCCCGGGCTCCTCTTATTTAATCAGCTACTGCCAGCTGTTAAAATGGCAGAGGATCGTTTTTAGACATGATCTTGTGGGAAGAAGCTGCCAGGCTGGGGTCCTCTTTGCAAAAATAGGACGTGGCTTTCGGCAATGGGTTCACATTAGAGGGGTATAATCTGGCGAACGAAGGAAGTGTGCTGCTGTATGAGCTGTCAGAACAGATTAAATGGAACGAAGCTGTCATCACGCAGCTGTACTATTTTGATGCACTGTAAATGGTCCATTACTCATCAGCATAAGGCAAACCAGGGGAATGGAAAATTAAAAGGTAAAACTCGTGAGTAAAAGAAATTTGTGGGTGATAATAATGTGCCTGACCCTCAGCGGGTATCAGTGTTGTGCCACTGGTCTCAGTGGATTTATATTGATTTACAACGTCTGACAATTGGCCCCATCAATAGAAATACCTGTCTTTCTCTTTAAAGCTGAGCTCTAACCTGAACAATATAAATTTGGTAAATATGGTACAGGGCCTGGTAAATATGGTACAGGGCCACTGCTTGCAAATGAAATCAACAGTTCTGCCCTGTCAGTCCAATTTGATGAGTTTAGGGACAAGGATAGGTTTTACTAGTTTTTACTCCTGTTAGCACAGCAGAGCCAATCCAACTCTGGCAAGGAGGGTTATATTCCTGGTTGCACGTCTTCTGAGGTGAGTCTGTAGTTCCCCAGATTCTCCTTCTTCCCTTTTTAAAGTTGGGCACTATATTTGCCTTTTTCCAATCGTCCGGGACCTTCCCTGGTCACCACAAGTTTTCAAAGATAATGTCCAATGGCTCTGCAATCACATCAGCCAACTCCCTCAGAACCCTTGGATGCATTAGATCTGGCCCCATGGACTTGTGCATGTCCCGCTTTTCTAAGTAGCCCTTAACCTGCTCTTTCACCACTGAGGGCTGCTCACCTCCTCCCCATACTGTGCAGCCTCTCCATGGCTGATCCATTGGGATGGAGCAGAAAACTCTCCTGGGGCTGATTCAGAGGGACCATGACCCCAATTTATTCCTGCCCCACCCAAGCCCCTTTTGGCAACCTCCCTCCCCAGAGGAAAAAAAGAAGCGAACAGCACCTGTGCTTCCCAGATCACGGTCCACTTACATACACCTGACTGCAGTACGGGGGCCAGAATTTCCCAAAGTGTCCACTAACTTTGGGTGTCTCTATTTTCATTTGCCTAACCTCTGGCAGGTAAAGTACCTCAAAAAATGAGGGTATCCAAATTCAGTGGGCACGTTTCAAAGTGTGTGCCATCATATGGGAATTGTGTGGCAAAGCAATAGAACCTAGACCTCCTGTGTTCTAGTTATGTGGCTAATCTCAAGACCATACTTCCTCTCTCAGAGGCTTTTCACACATTTTGTCTCTGTGAGAGTATTAATCCCCACCCCTTCTACAAGAGAAACACTATAGCAGCACGACTGCAGTGGGGTAGTGTAGACACTGACTACAGTCAGGGAAGGGGTTCTCTTGTCACTGTAGTAAATCCACCTCTCTGAAGAATTCTTCAGTTACCTTGCAGTATCTACACCAGGGCTTAGGTTGGCTTCATTACATCACACAGGGTGTAAAATTTTTCATAGCCTTGAGCAATGTAGTTAAGCAGACTTAACTTTGTAGTGTACACCAGCCCCAAACTAGTGTACTAGGATCCAACTCATGCATTTGGCCCTGTGAGTTGAAGAAAGCCTAAACAAGTAATTAAGTTACAGGCTGTCTAAGCAAGTCCAGAGGGAGTATAAATTTATAACACATACTCACTGTCAACAGCCAAAGAATATGTGAGCTACTCCAAGTTTGACTCCCCTTGACTTTCTTAGACTTGCTTAGACTCGCTTCTGAATTTGGGCCATACAAATAGACAAGTAGTGATAACTTGTACTTTGTATTTTTAATGGAATGTACAAATGTCTTTAAAAATAGCTACCTTTTCCCCATTTTAGAGTAGGGCTAGATGCCAGTTAGGTTCAATGATTCATAATCAATTAAAGACGCTCGTCTCCATTTTCTCTTCTTTCAGAGAGCACTTTTACATAACACAGTAATGGGTAGATTCTGTCTATCAGAACAGTGGGATTATCCTTTCCACAGCTTGCAGAAATGTCATTGAAAAGAAAAAGAAAAAAAATCTCATAATCTGGGCACATATCCAGCAAAATATGCCAACCTGACAGCAGACGAATTAAGAATTACAAAAATCAAGAGTTCTCCAACACTCAGAATCACTAGTGCTCCAACCAATATGCAGTTCACTCAGAAAGGCATGAAACTGAGTCTCTCAAGAGCTACTGACTAGCCCTTTTATCTACAAGAGTGAATACAACATAAAAGACTGAACCAGTCCATCAAAGTTTGAGCATGTCCTGGTGAAAAGTGACCATCTACCTGAGGAGGAGATATAGATACTTTTCTAGCCACAGTCTGCCAGATGTTCCCACCCCAATGGGTTAGGTGTTTTAGCTATTCATCTGCAGTTTCCTGCAATGATAACATGGGGTGAGGTGCTTTTAGTTTTGAAACCACACCCTGCATCATGTGAACGATCTGAGATTTAACAGAGTTCTCAAAAGCCATTTCAGTTTGTCTAGGTTTTTTTTAATATCATTTTGGCTTTGATGAGCTTTTCTGCTTTTGTAAGAAGACTACAGAACACTGATGTGTCTGTATTGTCTCTGAACACAAGCCAGGGTTTTGTTTGCTTGTTCCTTGATTTCAAACATCCTGCTGGGCTTCCAGTGAATGCAAATTAAGGTTCAGCACCTTATATTTTAAAGTCCTGCACAAATATTAACTAATTAATTTTTATCCTCCCTGTGGGACGGGTAAGTAAGTGGTATTGTCCACAGGCGAAAGGTGGGAAAACTGAGTCATTCAGGGGGTCAAGTGATTTGCCTAAGTCACACGGTTTGTCAATGATAGAGCAAGATGTGGAGTCAGGAGTTCTAGTTCTTTTCCCCATCCTCACTGCCTAGCCTCCACTGGTTCCCACAAAGCCAGTCCATAGCACTGTGAGAAGAAAGAGAAAAGAATAACAGGTAGCACAGAGGGAAGGGTGAAGAGGGAGAGACCAACAATTTAGAGAGATTCCAGAAGATTTTCAAGCATATCCAGTATTTTAAGGGTTTACCTGAGTGGGACTGATTCTGAACCTTTTGAGCATTGCCCATCCTTGCTTTCCACACCAAAACCCACTCGGGGGGTGAAAATTGTGACCCCCTCACAAGCAGTCCTGATGCTTAGCTATACAGCTAGCCCAGCAAATATTTTGCTACAACACTGCTGGACTGGTGTTTTCTGTTTTTCTTCTATCTTTGCTGATTAACAACATATTCATGTGCAAATGGTGGCTTCCTTCTAATTAGCAAATAAATTAATTAATCAAGCAAAGGCATTGTGAGACCTCCCCCATTACTGGTCAGTTCAGCTGGGGAAAGTTTAAAGCATCTTCCTGTCCCTACTCTCTATTGTCACTCATAAGGTGTAGAAAAGAGCATCAGAGATGCACACCACACATGTAAAGAAGAAGTGGAGGCATGAAAATAGAATGGGGAAGGTAAGTCACCTTGGGAGTTGGCTAGGTGGAGCTACAGCATCCTTGTGTTGCTATACTAATGTGACTCAAAGCCAAAAGACAACACAGAGAGGATGGAAGAGAGACAAGGAGAGAGGCTGTGTTCTTAGTCTTTTGTCAGTGCAGCTGCCGTCTTTCCCTTTACTACGAATCATTAAGGTGGTTTGACATATATTGCATGATTGACCATGACAGAACTTTCCTAGGACTTGTTTATTCTTATTTCCTTTTGTACTATTCCCTTATTTGCACTGCTCATCATCTGAGAGCTCTGAATTTCAAGCTTTCTCTTGCTTCCCTCCTTCCTTTGCATTCGACTTGGAGACCAAGCCATTGCTCTCCCACCCACTGTTCCCTCTAAGCTGTGTGCATGTGCGCGCGCACACAGATCCTAAACCCCATGCACCTGGCAAAACAACACGCACACACAAATTTGCACAGAAGAAATTTTTTGCGCACACGGCTTGTCAAAACTTAGAAGGAACATTGCTCCCACCCCAGCAAGATTCTCTGCTCTTTTTCGTAACTCACAGACCAGCTTCTGAATGTACAGATACCATTACAATTAACTGGACCAACTCCTCGGCTGTGGTGAATTGACTTCGCTCCACTGACTTCAGCTTATTCCAATTTACACATACAGCTCTTGCTACCTTGACTAATAGTCTTTTTTACTAGTTGTTGACTTCATCCCACCCACTAAATCTCACTGTGTGACAAATTCCTCTCCCAAGGTATGTCTACACTGCAAACAGAGGCGTGATTGCGGCTCAGGAGACACATCCACACCAGCTTTAATGTAGCTCGCGCAACTAAAAATGGCAGTGAAAATGTCTTATCTAGCCCCCTGAACCGTAGAGTGGCAGCCATAGAGTTGCTTGTGAGCATGACTTAAATCTCATTCAAAACAGTGGGAGTTGGCAGTCCACTTTATTAACTCCCACATGCAGGTAGACCGTAGGGAAATGGTAGCCTTCTTGCTGGCTTCAGCCCCATAGACTGTCATGAGATGGTGAGACAGGAAATGGTGGCCATTTTGAATAAGGTGAGTGAGCTGGCGCCTTTCATCATTTTTTTTTATGAGACAAGTGAAAAAAAGAACCAAAATTGTTAGAGTCCTGATCACATCGCAAGAGTTGGCAACACTGCCAAAGCCATGTCTAGGACCCAGTCCTGCTCTCATTGATGGCAATGGTAAAACTCCCATTGGTTTTACTGGAAGCAAGGTCAGGCTCATGGTTTGTGGCAGATTAATCAATGGCATTTAGCAGTCGTTACTCCCAGTCCCCGATTCCAACCAAATACAACACCGACTCGCACACGTCAACAGCCATGGTAACAATGGCTGCTGCAAAACTGCTAGTGTCTCTTCTGAGACACAGTAAATGCTGTAGACCATAGGGATACATTTGGTCTGATTCCAAAATGGAGTGCAAATACTCGTGAAATAAAAGAAGCCTGGACTGAGTGGAAGAATATTTTCATGCAGAAAGGTTGCCGTGTGTCAGAGAATGCCTTTGTGTAATGGAAACTGTGATCTTGACTGTGGACACCTCAGACTGTCTTCTACATTCATCCATCCATCATGCAGAGCACATCTCCAATGCAACTCATGGTGCTGCTCTGGACTCAAGCACTCAGTTTAGGGCTGCTTGTGTTGAGCTCTCTTTTTAAAAAATGAGTCTGAAAAACTTCCCAGACTATTCAGAGTACCTGCCACCGCTGATTTGTGCTTCCAAGAATGATGAAGGTGACAGGGCTGTTTTCTCTTTTCCTTTTAGTGTGATCTGAACGTAACCCGAATTAGCACATCTGCATATGAGTACGCTGAGGCATCAGGGCAGCACCCAACATGCCAACTGCATGTTTTAAGAGAGAGAATCCATTTAGAGGTGAGACAAAGTCCCACCATAACACAGGACAACTGAAGAGACGTATTGTTTTCCCTTAAGCAATAAGATATGGGAGCTTGTCTCCCCAGGGAAATTTATCAACAGAACCATACAGTTATAATTATTTATGCTGCTATAGCAGTACTGGTATAACTCCAGAATAAGAGCATCCAGATGGGGATTTATACTGGTATTGCTATATCACTATAGTTCTGCCAGTAAATTTCCCCATTGAAGCAAGCCCTCAGACACAGTAATTTGATCAGTTACTATCTGTCTCAGACATAGTTCAGTACCCATAAACCAGTTTATTCCATTACCTGGTATTCTATGGGTAAGAATATCAAATCAGGACAAAACGGATATTTCAAAACCTGCCTGTGTCTAGTAACCAAATCAGATGACATAAACATCCATGTTAAAGGGGGAAACAAAGGTATGTTCTTAAGATGTCACTTTTTCTGTGGCATGGGTTAAAGCTGCAGCATTCACTTGGGCAGTGGTCCCCAAACTGAGGGGCATGCCCCACAAAGGGGCACAGAGAAACTTTCGGGTTGGGGCATGCGGTGGGGCCCGGGCCAGCCCCCCCGAAGGGCAGGAAGGGAGTGCCACCAAGCCCTGCTCCACCTCCAGCCCAGCTCCACCCCCAGCTCTATTCTACCCCCTGCTCCACCCCCAGTCCTGCTCTGCCCTCATTCCCTCTCCGCCCACGGGCCAGCTCCACCTCTAGCCCCAGGCTCCTTCCCTATCCCCAGTTCTTTCCCCAGCTCTGCCTTCAGCCCAAGCTCCTCTGCTGAGGAAGTCTTGACTCTGCGGCATTGGGGGAGGGGAGAACAGATTCCATTACTGGTAAACGTGGGGGAGGTGCAACAGGAAAAGTTTGGGCACCACTGTTTTAAGGGCCTGATCCAGAATCCACTGAAGTCAACAGAAAGAAATCTTGTCACTTCAGTGGGCTGGAGATCAGGCCCTAAGAACTTCAAATGTGATTATTTCCATTGATAGCAGATAGTCACGGGAATCAAGGGCACCAGTTATCTCACTCAGCAACAGCCTTCACCATTACAAGTAGCAATCACAACAGCCCCAGCGGTCTAGCTGGCAAACCCTAACCCTGGCCCTGGGCCTGCATTTGCAGACTTCTTGTGCAGTAACAACAATATTTAAGAGGGCAGTTTCCCATAATGAGCAGGTTGGAGAGATGCAGATGAGGCCTGAGCATTTACCACCTCAAAGACAAATTGTTCTGGGGGAAATTTGCTACGAAGACTGCTTGTGGATCCTCTAGAAATTGTCCCCCTTTCTTGAAGTTTCTAAACAACATGCTAAGGAGAATCCCCGTTTTCATTCAGCTTGGAATGGTTCCTACATCAGGCTCATTTCCCTTATGAATCAGAAATCTTGGCAGTGGCAACCTATTATTCCACTAACTAGAACATACCATCCCTTTTTTGCCCAATTAAGTACAAAATAGTAATAGTGTTTACTGCACAGCGATGACAGACAAACAACATCTTGTTGATTATGAGCCTCTGTGGTGCTGAGGTTTCCATTCCACATGGTATTTAATACATTTACCAATGTACAAAAGAACCGGAGGGTGTCCAGTGGAAACACAGACATAAAATCATTAGTAAAACATACAAGGTGGTGAGATGACCCTGGAAGGAGGGGGAAAGAGCCCATAGGGAGATAACTTAATAGGCTGCCCCACTGAGCTGGCAACCATCACCATACAAGAAGCCAAAATGAATCCAAAATGAATCCGATTATTTTGCAGACAATGCTGACACTCAGTTGTTTTGGTGTCAACATGAATACAAGTGTGCACGGATTTGTGGCGGCTTATTGGAGAGATGGGGAGTTGAGATTCAATAACGTTTCTGCTGAAAATGCAAAGGATCAGTATTGTTTTCACAGGTATACTCACTTTGAATGAATTAAATAAGGAAAAGGGAAACATGGCAGAAGGACAGACGCTCAGCTGGTTGAAGTCAATGGAGTTATGCCAGTTTACAATAGCATAAAATGTTTTCCTTATCATTGCCTCCTAACTGTACTGGAATACATGATGTTAAATCATTGCTTCTAATAGACAAACATAAGCAGAGGGAATTTCAGAGAAAAGGGGCATTCCATCAACTGTATTTATTATTTTACTTTTAAATCGGCAAAGTTGATGCCCATAGTCAGCAGCTTCTTACTCATAGTGGATATCCAAAAATTCAGTGGGCCAATGGTATCATATAACAGAAAAGACAATCTGGCCAAAGGGGAAAGGAAATTCTGTTTTTATTTGTCATTCCTCGTTTTTTACTACTTGCATTAGAATTCTGTCTCTGGCCCTGTTCATAGTTGCTGTGGACATCAGCCACATGGTGTACTGGCACACCCAATTGCATGTTCCTCCCATCCAGGGCAAAGATGAAGCTGGCTGTCGAGAGGCAGCAACACTGAGAACTGAAGTCTCCGTTAAGCAAAGCACTTGAAGTTCGGAATGTGCGACACAGTAAGCACTTTGTTACATCCCACTGACATGCACGCGCTCAAAGTTAAGCATGTGCCTAAATGCTTTGTTGAATCCTGGCCTAGAAAGACCCCCATTGACTTCAGTGGGCTTTGGTTCAGGCCCCAAAAGAAGTTCCCGGAGATGGGAAGTTAAAAGAACATTGTGTTGCGAAGCCCTTTAACGGTCGGGATTTGGGGGTTTGGGGATTTCCCTGCTTTGCTGAAGCAGCATTTCTCTTCTATTATTTTTTAAACTTAAAAAAAATTAATCAATGAAAAACATTTCATCAATGTTCATCAACATTTCCAAAATCTGCAGCAAGCATGTGTCCCGAACCCTCCCCCAGATCTCTGATCACAAATGTGTCCTTCCCTTTCTGATACAGGAAACATGCAAAACATTAGTTTATCTTTTTGCCACCTGGGTTAGGTATCATCATGATACAGCGAAGCTAAATGCAATGACCTAGACTAAGAACTATGAATCTTATCTATTTTCAACATTTTTTTAAAAGGAAGGAATATGTGTTGTTTGCTCTTCTTGAGAAGTTCCTTATTTGCACTGAAATTCCCTGCCCTCTGGTCAACATGTGCTCGCCCCTAATCACACTTATCTTCCCCCTCCCTTCCTTATCTGGCAAGGTTTGTCATATCCTAGACAGGGGAGATGACATTACATAGCTTGCCTAAGAAATCCATACAAATCTCATATACAAATTTGAGACCCCTCTACCTTATGGATGATCATTCATTTTTAAGGTACATGAATAGCAATTTTATGGAAACTACACCATTGGCATAACAGAATGATTGTTTTGCTAACACAAAATCTCTTAGGGTAATGGCTGTGGGAAGTATCAGTTATGGGTGAGGCCCAAATGGTGAAGTGAGAGTGGTGTGTTAGTATTTTTTTTTTCCTATTTAGCTGTATTACATAGCACCTAGAGACCACAATCAATACTCTTTGGACAGTGGGAAATATTAATACCCGCAAAGGTGGTGACTTTGTTAAATAAGTGACCCTGTTTAAGGAGATAAACACATTAGCAAATACCAACAGAATGTTGTTCTTTGAAAAAGTCACATTTAGAAAGGAAAATCTTCCCTTAAAGGCCATCAAACAATGTTCTGGAAGCATAAGTACGGTATATTTTAAGTAAACCAAATGAAATGAGTGCTTGTGCATAGTTCTAAAAGAGAATCTTCAATTATTGACTCAACAGTCTAAACAAAACATCAATGAGTTAATAGAGGACTACATTGTAATTCCCTTACTCATGCTGAGGAATAATTTACATCTTGAGCCATCCCAGTGATTTTAATGGGACTACTCAAGCTGTAATGTACTACTTTGTTCAACAAATAAGGATAAGACAAGCTACTCCTTAATATCTTGTGGGGAAATTGGAATCATGTTTTGCTAAAGGGGGAAATGGGAACAGGGAACGGGGGTGGGGAAATTAGAATCATGTTTGGCTAAGGGCAGGAATGGGAACAGGGACACAGGTAAGGCTCTGTGGTCTCAGAGCTGGGAAGGGGGATACTAAGGAAGGAAACTGGAATCATGCGTGCTGGAAGTTCACCCCAATAAACATCGAATTGTTTGCACCTTTGCACTTTGGGTATTGTTGCTCTCTGTTCATGCAAGAAGGACCAAGGAAGTAAGTGGGTGAAGGAATAAGCCCCCTAACATCTTGGTGCCGGTGACTCACTCAGATGCATCGCATCGGATAGGTGAGTGGCAGCCTGTAAGTCCCCTTCCCCAACAGTCCACGCAGCTGCTTGGAGGGGCTATAGCGAACTCTCGTGATGGTAGTTGCGGGTTCTGGCAAGCCAGGATAAAGGATTTTTTTGGATAAATGGATAAGGAAGAACCAGGGCCCATACCAGGTGCAGGGGTCAACCTGGGATGAAATTAAAACGGAAATGGAGGCAGTATTAGGGGACCCAGAGGGATGCAGGGTGGTTGATGAGCCCACCCTCCTTGGTATATGGGTAGTGGAAGAAGGTCCCTGCCCATGGGGACTGAATCCCTTCCAGGGAAAGGAGGCACTTCAGTCTGCTTGTGAGAGGTTTGAAGTAAGGGTAGCATTATGGGAAGCTGCCAGTAATCTTTCAAGTTTGGTGCTGCTTCAGCAAGGGCTGCTGACGGGTTGTAAATTAGTTAGGGGTGGTTAAAGATGATTTGGCACAAGAGGGTTTAAAGTCAAAAGCAGAGTTAACAGACTACCTTTAGAGACTGGGGCTGGGACTTGGTCCTGGGGGAGTGGAGAGAAAGAAGGGGAAAAAAAAAGTTTCAAAGTGCAAAATGGCAGGGTTTGCAGGAGCAGGTAACAACCCCCGCTCTTCTCCCAGAGCCAGAATGAGAACCTGGGGATAAGGGTTCCCAACTGTTTGAACCCACAGAGGCTACTCTTGGCTCAGAGCTAACTATGTCCTTTTCTTCTTTTCCTTCTTCCTTTTCTCGGTTTTTTAATTTGCTGCTGGTAGCCTATACTTTAAACTGTCCTGACAGGCTTAATTGGTTTATTTCCACCTCTTCCCCCTGCCTTTCCACACTTTTGTTTTTCTGAAGTTTTAATAGAGGGTTCTTTGGATACTTATGTGAGATGTTTTGGGGGGGTTTTGGACAAAGTATGAAGGAGGTCTGCTGTATTCCACTGAAATTTTTGGAGTAAATGATCCATGGGCATCCATGGAGACAAATGTTTCACTGCCTCTTTGAACAATCTCAAGGTAAACACAGCACAGGTTAAGGCAGCTGTGTGGCAATAATTGTACTTGGTGGCTAAGTTGTTACAGACAAATTGCACTACCTTAAAGAACTAAATGTAGGAGTAAGTGATTTAAAGAAGTGAGTGAAAAATTACAAATAGCTTTTGCAAAAATTGATGATACAGGGTTTGTAGGAAAGTAAACATTTAGGAGTTGTGGAAATGGTAAAAGGTAACTGTTGTGAAGATGTTAAAAGACTAACAGTTGTGGTGTTACAAGAAGGATGTTTTTGTTTAATGATAAAACCCAGTTATATAAATGATAGGTTTCAGAGTAGCAGCCGTGTTAGTCTGTATTCGCAAAAAGAAAAGGAGTACTTGTAGCACCTTAGAGACTAACAAATTTATTTGAGCATAAGCTTTCATGAGCTACAGCTCATGCATCCGATGAAGTGAGCTGTAGCTCACGAAAGCTTATGCTCAAATAAATTTGTTAGTCTCTAAGGTGCCACAAGTACTCCTTTTCTTTTTAGTTATATAAATGTAACTGTATGTGCAACTCTGTGCAGCCACATTGGATGGAAGCTTGGTAATTAAACTATCCAAGCGGGTGAGGTAGAGTGGCTACTACCACCACTATGCTTCTGTCTCCAGAAGCCTTTACCGCTATTCTGAGGGAAAATGGGCCCTTTTCCCACAGAAATGGTCTATAAGGGACTTCTGCAGGCAGCAGGCGGAGAGAGAATCTGATCAAAATTATTTGACTATTGGGTAATGTAATCAAAATCACTAAAGGATGTAAGGGGTTTCTATTGGAACTTAACTTGGCTGCCCCTGGTTGTGTCTAGTTGTAAAAGATGGAAGTGTAATCGGGGTACAGTTGTGTAAAAGAGTAATCACAGTGCAAGGGATATTAGGCAAAAAAGAATTTTGTGTGCGCGCACAGGTAAAAAAAAAGGAAAAGGGGAGGAATGATGGGAACATTGAACCTTGTGGTGGCTCTGGGGGATCAGATTGTTGCTTTGGTGGGTGTGCATGAAAACTCTATGGGCATGGGGGAGGCAGTTACACCTTGTGTAAAATTAATATGGCTAATATAATGTTATGGAGGTTAAACTATCTGGAAGGAATGTGCATTTCCCCAGGATGTGTACAGTGCTAAAATCTGAAACTGTGTCTCAGCTATTACCTGAGAATAAACTTAAAGCTTGGTACAGCAGAGAAACTATTGCAAACATGGTCTGTTGTACAAGAGGGGAAACTGAGGTACACCACCTCATGAATTTCATAAAGGACCAGTGAGAAGGGTAATTTACTAGCCTGACTATAGAACAAAATAAGGACAGCCTGGAGGTAATTCTTTTGTTTTTCCTGCAATTAGCAAGGAAATTTGTAAAAGAAAGTGGTATTATTATTAAGCAATAGTCTGTCCCCACCGGGATGTGGAAATTGTTTCTTTTGTTTTTCAGACACTCTACAAGCAAGCTCAGGCCAGCGGGCAAAATAACCCACAATACCATGGATTGTGTTTTGTGTTTGTCTGTGGTGTTTGTCTTGTTGCTAGCATTGTTGTGTTTTAATGAACAGAAAATCTCATGATGTTAGTGGGGGATGGCTTCAAAAGGCTAACCTGCGGGGGGGAGATGTGTATGGCAATGCAAAATGCTCAACTAGGAGGCCAGCACCTGTGTAATAGCTACCATGGTACCTGGAAATGGAATTTTAACTAAGGTGGTCCCCACAAGCCCTATGGAAAAAATGAGAAGGGGAGGAGCTCACTGGGAATCAATGGAAGGGTGTATAAAATAGTGTAAATCAACAGAAGATGTTTGGATGTGCCCCTCTCCTGTGACTATGGAGGAGCAGGATCAATGGCCTATGCAAGGGGTGGACAATTGGGTGTATTGTGTATAAGGTGTTTTGCTGGGAATGTACATATTACTGGGGCACACACCAGCCCATAACCAAACTATACCCATCTATATGCCCCTATCTGGACTTTGGTGCACAAATGGATCTGTAAATCTTATTGCTGTGAATAATCAAACCAAGGCATACTGCCTGATTCCATACAAAGTGGTCAACCTGGTTTGGACAATATCCCATTTCTCTGTGAACATTCAGTGGACTTATGATATGGACAAAAGCAAGCAAAACCTGCAGGGGCAGCTTGTTGCAACTGCCAGCAACTGGACACACAAGATCATGACCCTGTCGAAGGAGGAGAGGCAGTGTTTTGGGGGTGTCTCGGATGTTGGACCATACTGCAGTGGTCAGGACTCGGTGTTGCTGTGGTTTTTGTATTGTTAACTGTACTTGTGTTACGTTGCATATGGAGATAACCTATAAGTAATAAACCCTCCAAACCCTGCAGTGTACTAGACAACCCGGACCCAACCTTCTCGGGCCCACTCTAATGGGAAGTCTGGAACACTAATTGGAATAAGTGTGGTATACCTGTACGAGAGAAGGTGCAGGGCACTATACTACACAAGGGGCAGTGGGACAAATGGAATATTAATACCTTCCACCTTGGTGCCTGGCCCTATCAGGAAATGTGTCGCCATATGCTTTTCCAGGGATACCTGGGCAGGAGGATCCCAAAAGAAAAAGAAAAAAAAGGGGTGGAGTGTTAGGATATAGATATTCAGGCCTGTCTGTAAAGGCCTATACTCTAAGAATTTAGGTGTATTCTTATCACTTAGCTAGTTATAGAGGTATAAAAGAAAGAATCAAAATCACTGTCTGCCGGTGTAAGGTCCTTCTCTTACTGTGACAGTCTGAGGCCCTGTTCTTAGGCTGAGATCTCTGGCTAAGCAACAGAGGCAGCCATAAGCTGGGAAGTGACCGGTCACATCCTCACATTCCAAACTAGTCACATTGAAATAAGAAAAGGAGTACTTGTGGCACGTTAGAGACTAAAAAATTTATTTGAGCATAAGCTTTCGTGAGCTACAGCTCACTTCATCGAATGCATTCAGTGGAAAATACAGTGGGGAGATTTATATACACAAAGAACATGAAACAATGGGTGTTACCATACACACTGTAAGGAGAGCACTACATTGATGACATCTTCATCATCCGGACCCATGGAAAAGAAGCCCTTGAGGAATTCCACCATGATTTCAACAATTTCCATCCCACCATCAACCTCAGCCTGGACTAGTCCACATAAGAGATCCACTTCCAGGACATTATGGTGCTAATAAGTGATGGTCACATAAACACCACCCTATACCGGAAACCTACTGACTGCTATTCCTACCTATATGCCTCCAGCTTTCACCCAGATCACACCACACGATCCATTGTCTACAGCCAAGCTCTACAATATAACCGCATTTGCTCCAACCCCTCAGACAGAGACAAACACCTACAAGATCTCTATCAAGTATTCTTACAACTACAATACCACCTGCTGAAGTGAAGAAACAGATTGACAGAGCCAGAAGAGTACCCAGAAGTCACCTACTACAGGACAGGCCCAACAAAGAAAATAACAGAACGCCACTAGCCATCACCTTCAGCCCCCAACTAAAACCTCTCCAACGCATCATCAAAGACCTACAACCTCTCCTGAAGGACGACCCATCACTCTCACAGATCTTGGGAGTCAGGCCAGTCCTTGCTTACAGACAGCCCCCCAACCTGAAGCAAATACTCACCAGCAACCACACACCACACCACAGAACCACTAACTCAGGAACCTATCCTTGCAACAAAGCCCATTGCCAACTCTGTCCACATATCTATTCAGGGGACATCATCATAGGGCCTACTCACATCAGCCACACTATCAGAGGCTCGTTCACCTGCGCATCTACTAATGTGATATATGCCATCAGGTGCCACCAATGCCCCTCTGCCATGTACATTGGTCAAACTGGACAGTCTCTACATAAAAGAATAAATGGACACAAATCAAACGTCAAGAATTATAACATTCAAAAACCAGTCGGAGAACACTTCAATCTCTTTGGTCACTGGATTACAGACCTAAGAGTGGCTATTCTTCAACAAAAACACTTCAAAAACAGACTCCAGCGAGAGACTGCTGAATTGGAATTAATTTGCCAATTGGATACAATTAACTTAGGCTTGAATAGAGACTGGGAGTGGATGGGTCATTACACAAAGTAAAACTAGTTCCCCATGTTTATTCCCCCCCCCCCCCAGTTCCTCAGACGTTCTTGTCAACTGCTGGAAATGGCCCACCTTGATTATCACCACAAAAGGTTTTCTTCCTCCCTTCTCTCCCTCCCCCCACTCTCTTGATGGTAATAGCTCATCTTAAGTGATCACCCTCCTTTCAGTGTGTATGGTAATACCCATTGTTTCATGTTCTCTGTGTGTGTATATAAATCTCCCCACAGTATTTTCCACTGAATGCATCCGATGAAGCGAGCTGTAGCTCACGAAAGCTTATGCTCAAATAAATTTGTTAGTCTCTAAGATGCCACAAGTACTCCTTTTCTTTTTGTCTGGTTCTGTGATTGTTTCTGTCTGCTGTATAATTAATTTTTTTGGGTGTAAGCTAATTAAGGTGGTGGGTTAAATAATTGGTTAAATAATCATGTTACAATATGTTAGGATTGCTTAGTTAAATTTCAGGAAAACGATTGGTTAAGATATAACAAAGCAGAACTCAAGTTTTACTATGTAGTCTGCAGTCAATCAGGAAGGGGGTGAGTGTGTGTGGGGGGGGATGGGAACAGGGAATCGGGGGGGAATTGGAATCATTATTTGCTAAAGGGGGAAATGGGAACGGGGACACAGCTGTAAGGCTCTGTGGTGTCAGAGCTGGGAAGGGGGATACTAAGGAAGGAAACTGGAATCATGCTTGCTGGAAGTTCACCCCAATAAACATCGAATTGTTTGCACCTTTGGACTTCGGGTATTGTTGCTCTCTGTTCATGCGAGAAGGACCAGGGAAGTAAGTGGGTGAAGGAATAAGCCCCCTAACAGAAAACAGAATACTAAAATATGTACAAAACAGAAAACAGAAACATTCAAGCACGTTAATTTAAAAAAACCACTCCCTTTTATATCTGTTTAAAACATTTACACACAATCTTTAAATGGCCTTCCCCCCAGAATGAATAAAGGTCAGTTTAATGCAGCATATAGATAAATGCAGTTTATTTATGCTTTAAGATAAAAGGAGGTACTACAGGACTCTGAGATCCTGGGAAGAAATGAAGGCAAAGCTTTAAGACTACTAGTTGCTTGTCAGAGTACTGACCTAACTACACACTAGAGGACAAAATTCTAATATATCAACATGCTTCAGCCAGTTTAGAATTTGGTTTTTGATATTTTCTATAGTTTTTAATGTCTTTGGACTAAATCCAGTCACTGCTGTGCTGTCTCAGAATTATTTTACACTAAAGTTTGTACAATACTTTCTTTCAAAAGAAAGTTTAAATTTCTGATTTCTCTCCACTCTGTAGAAGAGAAATAGAGAGAAAAACCTTCTGGAATGCCATACTGTTCACTCATCAGATCAAATACGAAGCACAGGACACTTTGAAATGTTAAAAATCACAATATACAACATGGATTTTAGATACAGTAAAAGCCAGCTTGTTTGCATCATGCACTGCATCCTGCTGTTTACTTTCTAGGAGCTATGAGAAATGAAGGGCAAACTTTCATTTAAGGCATGCAGTCTGAAAACATCTGATTTAGAAAGCATTTCATTTAATCATACACAGTGTTGGAGGGTTCCTTAAACTTGGCTCCAGCATAATTGAGGAAAGTTTAGACTGAATAACTACAGGAGTCTCT
Source organism: Dermochelys coriacea (assembly GCF_009764565.3). NCBI lineage: Eukaryota > Metazoa > Chordata > Testudines > Dermochelyidae > Dermochelys > Dermochelys coriacea. The sequence continues at coordinate 111,982,933 of NC_050073.1, forward strand.
TAATTCTATTCCTTCTTATCTAATTCATGCTGCATCAGAGAAAGCCACACCCTAGGAGCTGCAGGCTTTGCTTCAAAGGAGAAGGAATTGCAGATAGCAAAGCACAGTAAAGCAGAAGCAGAATACAGCAAAGAATAGAAAAAGTAAGCCCACCACTGGCTGGAGATCCTTGCCAGTTAGGAAGAACTAGATGAAAGCAGTCACACATCTTGGTAGATTGCAGTGGCACGTCAATAATAAGAGAGGAAAACTCTGTCTTTTCAGAGGGTCCGAATGTTGAATCAATCCTACTCCAGATGAGGAGACGGAGACTTTATGATTGTGCGATGCAGGAAAAGTGCAGCTAGACTGAAACTAAATGCTGACACACTCCCTACTCATCTCTAAATGTATTTCCTTGGATAACAACCAAATTATTCCAGGCTGGCCTGCTTTGCATTGTGCCTGAGTGATCACAGCTTGCAGTGCTGGAGTCTCAGGTCATTGCAGAGAAAGAAAAGAGAGTGATGTAGATACTCCTCTCAGGGACCAAAGAGGCTTAGGGAAATTGATTGAAGAGACCCAATCTGCTTCACTCACCTGATTCGCTACTGCTTTCCTGTAGCTGAAACTGAGAGAGCAAACTGACAGAGGGAGTGCAGCAGCTTCTGTGAGGTAGTGAGAGCTGAAAGTGAGTGAACAGCCTGAAAGTGAGATGGTGGCATGTCGTGTATCTACAAGTGTCAAGGTCCCACTAGTCTCACTGTAGAGAAGCAGGAGCTTGAAAAAAACATTATTGCAGGGGAATGGACACCCCAGTGTTCTGCCTTTGTGCTCCTTGATATTTAGGGCACGATCCAAAGCCCATTGAAGTCAGTGGAAAGACTCTCATTGATTTCAGTAGGCCTGTCGATTGGGCCATTCGACTAATTAAAACCTGTTTGATGTGTTTAAACATCTGTATCTTAACAAAAGAAGGAGAAATGCATTAGGAGAACTAATTTCACATGTGGCCCTTTTAACAGCCATCAAGGGTGAAATACAGTTGGGTGTGAATTACATGACAGTGCTGGTTCTATGGAATAATAATAATGCAGTGCATTTCAGCCAGATTTATGCAGTGCATTTCAGCCAGATGGATCCCAAAGCCCTTTACAATCTTTACTAATTGTTTATAGAAGATCCAGAGGAATGACATTGCTCACCACAAATGCAGCCACCTCTGTGGCAGAACATGGCAGCTGTTTAACAGCAATGCAAAATGTCTGATTTGACACCCACTAACATCAGTGGAAGTCTTTCCACTGATCTCAGTGTAATCTGGATTGAGCCCAAGAGCAATAAACAATGTATCACAGAATGTGAACAATATATAAATGTGGGTAATTTAGGAAGGCAGATTGTAGTTATGCAAATCAGAGAGCAAGCCAAGTCACCTCTGCTGCTTGCTTGGGAACATTGCTATGGAATCCATAATGACGATAAGAAGATAGGTCCTAGGTTCAGAGTCTCAGACTAAAGATGGATGACAACGGATAGACCTGTGATAGACAAGAGTAGAGGACAGGAAGTGAAGAAGACTATAGTCAACTTAAAGTACATAGAAGTACCCAGATGGGAGAGTGGAGACTTGATACCGCTCGAAGATTCCAGGGAGGGCTCACTGACCGAAATGGGATGTGTGGGATCAGGCTTTTGCTCTCTTTACAAAGTCTGTGGGGCTCCAAATGTTGAGGATAAAGTGAGACTGGGGAGGCCAAGTAAAGGTCCAGAACTGTGGGGCCAGAGGTTATGTGAAATACATCAGCCCAGATTCACAAACATTCATGGTTCTGGACTGATGATCGTGAGAGGACCAGAATCTGAATTTACCTTAATATGGGAGTGGTTGTAAGGTTCTAGTCAAACTGTTTTTGCAATGCCTCCTCTACATCCACATGCATCATCAGCAGGGCCTGAACACCATAGCATAGAACTCTACCACTTGAGCTAAAAGGGTAGCTCCTTTAGCTGAGAGCAGTAGTAGGCTCCTAGCTTTTAGAGATCCAGCCACTAGATGAGGAGACAACGCACTCTTTGCCAGTGTATTACATTTGCACAATTTTATGTTGCACAAGAGGTTCCAGAACCTTAACCCAGTGATGCATCTGTCCCATTAGGAGGCAAGAAGATTCTCTGTCTCAAAAACCTTACTGAGCACAGCCCTGTAGTGGCAGGCCATTCCAAGCTCTGAGCCTCACAGCCTGAATACTATAAATATGAATCAGAAAATACAGTGAAGTGACTCACACAGATTTTCCAGTTGCATCTGATGTGAATCCTCTATATTTGCAGAGACAGCTGATTGGAGAGTATGAGCAATAGGCACGTGGCATGCAACAAATGGGTTAGTGTTAGTGGAGAAGGGAAAGAAAAATCCAAGTGCTATTTCCTATTTATTATTATTATATATTATTTGAATAACTATAGAGACCACTACTAGACTAGGGCCTCCTTGTGGTAGGCACTACACAAACACAGAACCATGACCGTCCCTGTTGACAATCATTCACAGAATTTGCTTTTGAGCTTAACATTGAGTTTAAGATGACAACTGTTGCAGAACAAACCCAGGAAGGCAGCTCAGCTGGAACCCTCTGTTTATTTACTCGCTTCAACCATGTTTCAGTCACAACCCTGAAATATTTGCTTGTTGAAAGTTCCTGTTGGTTCAATTTATTTTTGCCTGCCAGTATATATGTGCAGCATGAAAAGCTTGAGATATAACAGCAGAATATATACAGTAGAACCTCAAAGATACAAACATCAGAGTTACAGACTTACCGGTCAACCGGACACCATGTGAAACTAGAAGTCATCAATCAGGCAGCAGCAGAGAGAAAAAATACCTACAACCCAGCAAATATTGTACTGCCTCCAGGCTTTAGCCCTGGGACTCACGGCTTCAGCCATGGCGGGGTTGGGGCTGCACCCATGGGGAGCGTTCAGGGCTCGGGCAGGGGTGGGTCTGGGGGCTTCTGACCCTTGGGAGCACCAGGGCTCAGGACTTTAGACTAGGGGGAGTACTGGGGCTCAGGGCATTAGCCCTGTGGCTCCACTCCCAGCTTCAGCCCAGTGGGAGGTTCCGGGATTTGGGGCATTAGGTAAAAGGGGAGCGTCGGTTTTAGTCCCAGCGCACCCCTGTAGCTAAAGCCCTGAGCCCCTGTATGGCTGAAGTGGCTGTGTGGCTGAAGCCTGGTATGGAGTGGCAGGACTGAAGCCCCAATCCCTGGCAACCCCCTGTGAGGGCTGAAGCCAGGAATGGAGCTGTGGGGCTGAAGCCCCAATCCCTGGCAACCCCCTGTGAGGCTGAAGCCAGGAATGGAGCCGTGGGCTGAAGCCCCAGTGCTCCCCCCAGGTCTAAAGTCCTGAGTCCTGGTGCTCCCAGGTGGCAGAAGCCCTGAGCCCCGCACCAGGAGCCCTGGCAGTCCCTAGGGACAGAGGCCCTCACCCCCATGCCCAGAGCCCTGACACCCCAACCCCACCCTGTGGCTGCAGACCCAACTCCCCCATGGCTAAAGTCCCTAACATCTTGTTCAGAGTTATGGACCATTTCAGAGTTACGGACAAACTCCATTCCTGAGCTGTCTGTAGCTCTGAGGTTCTACTGTATCATAAAAACATAAGAACAGCCATACTGGGTCAGCCCAGTTGTCCATCTAGCTCAGTATCCTGTCTTCCAACAGTGGCCAATACCAGAGGCTTCAAAGGAATGAACAGAACAGGAAATCAGCAAGTGATCCATCCCCTCTCATCCATTCCCAACATCTGGCAGTCAGAGGATGGGGGTTGCATCCCTGACTCATTGCTAATAGCAGTTGATTAACCTATCCACCAGGAATTTATTTAATCTTTTTTTGAACACAGTTATAGTTTTGCCCTTCACAACATCCCTTGGCAATGAGTTCCACAGATTGATTGTGCATTGTCTGAAGAAGTACTTCCTTTTGTTTGATTTAAACCTGCTGCCTATTAATTTCCTTGGGTGACCCTTGGTTCTTGTGTTCTGTGAATGGGTAAATAACATTTCCTAAGTCACTTTCTCCACACCATTCATGATGTTGTAGATCTCTATCAGAGTCCCCCTTAGTCGTCTCTTTTCCACGCTGAAGTCACAGTCCTTTTAATCTCTCCTCACATGGCAGCTGTTCTATACCCTTAATCATTTTTGTTGCCCTTCCCTGTACCTTTTCCATTTCTAATATATCTTTTCTGAGATGGGTCACATATCATTCAAGTTGTGGGCATACCATGGATTCATATAGCGGCATTATGATATTTTCTGGCCATCAGCATCAATGGGAGCTGCTGGGTGTTGATAGTTTTTGAATCTTTTGCTAGTTGCTCTTCAGATTCTTTTTTTGGCCTGCCTAGTATACTTTTACATTTGACTTGCCAGTGTTTATGCTCCTGTCTATATTCCTCACTGGGATTTAACTTCTAATGTTTAAAGGGTGCCTTTGTGTCTCTGACTGCCTCTGTTACTCTGGGTTGTTTAGCTTTTTTTTTGGTCCTCTTACTATTTTTTAAAATTTGGGGTATACATTTAATTTGAGCATCTATTGTAACAGCCACACTGGGTCAGACCAGTGATCCATCTAGCCCAGTGTCCTGTCTTCCGACAGTGGCCAATGCCAGGTGCCCCAGAGGGAATGAACAGAACAGGGAATCATCAAGTGATCCATCCCGTCGCCCATTCCCAGCTTCTGGGCTAGGGAAACTTCAGAGCATGTTTTTGCACTCTTGCCCATCCTGGCTATTAGCCATTGATTAACCCACCCTCCATGAACTTATCTAATTCTCTTTTGAACCCGGTATAGTCTTGGTCTTCACAACAGCCTCTGGCAACAAGTTCCTCAGGCTGGGTTTGCGTTGTGTGAAGAAATACTTCCTTTTGTTTGTTTTAAACCTGCTGCCAATTAATTTTATTTGGTGGCCCCTAGTCCTTGTGTTATGAGAAGGAGTAAATAACACGTCCTTATTTACTTCCTCCACACCAGTCCTGATTTTATAGACCTCTAGCCTATCCCTTCCCGTAGTCGTCTCTTTTCCAAGCTGAAAAGTCCCAGTCTTATTAATCTCTCCTCCTAGGGAAGCTGTTCCCTACCCCTCATCATTTTTGTTGCCCTTTTCTGTACTTTTTCCAATTCTAATATAACTTTTTTGAGATGAGAACACCAGAACTGCACGCAGTATTCAAAATGTGGATATACTATGGATTTATATAGATGCAATATGATATTTAAAAAGTTTCCATCCAGTTTCCAGGCATTTCACTCTTCTGATTGTTCCCTTTAATTTCCATTTAACTAGCGTCCTCATTTTTGTGCAGTTCCCCTCTTTGTCATCCATCCAATACAGAAAGCAAATGAGGCAAGGACTTCAATGATTCTAAGATCAGGATGAATAAATGTGTATTACTTGTGAATATATAAATATTTCCAAATAAATATTCTGGATGGGCAAGAGCTATAATGTTCTAATCCAGATCCAAACTTCTTCAAAGCTTGGGGGTGTTTAGATAATAACCAAACTTTCACAATATGTAATGTGCTCAAAGCATTGAGCTGGACAACAAGCTCATGGGGAGGAAACCGTTTTAGAGATGGAGAGGTGATGTGATCTGCCCAAGACTATGTAGCATGTAAGTGACAGAACTAGGCATCATGGAGCCACAGGACTGGTGCTAGCCCCCAGCTTTGAAACAGTCTCTTGGAGAAACCCCTTCAGTGTTCCCTAGGGATCTCACTCTTCCTCCAGAGTCACCATCTCCTTAGACTGAACCTTTGGGCTTACTCCACTCCTGCTTCGCACCATGAGCTCTGTTCAGTGAGTCCAACTAAGATAGACTCCTGCTAGGGACTTGTATACTCTTCAGGGATTAATGCACCTCACCAAACATTTGCAGTGACACTCCAACAGCGTTGTCAGAACAGTTGGGCTTATTACTCAACTGAAATACAGCCTAGGAAATTCTTAGATTAGCATAGAGAACTGAAGATTAAACATAGCCCAAAACCCAGCCAAGCTGTTGGGAACTCCACTGTTAAGCTCTGTGTGTCTCTCAGTCTGACCTCCTTGGTCAGTGTCGCCGTGCCTCAGTAGGTCACAACTGAGAATACCAGATCCAGGACAAATTGTTGAGAAATGGGGCAGACTCACCCCAAACTGGTGGTTACTCTTCCATAAAATATACCATACCAGTTACAAAAGAAAACTTCTGTCTCACCACACTGCCTAACAAGAAGTCAGAAATGCAGCCTCCTTAGGTATCCCAGTCCTTTCAACACCCAGACACTAGACTTAATGATGAGTGGTTATTTAAAAGCAATTTCATCAAAGGGTTCTTCTGATCCCAAAGAACCAGCCACATACGCAGGTAAATATATAACTCAGATCTTATCCAATAATCATGCTGTTGCCAATCCTTAAGTATCTAATATCTAAAGATTTATTTATAAGAGAAAATAAAGAGGAGAGCATTAAAATGGTCAAAGGAATCAAATACATACACTCATTGCAAAGTTCTTGTATCAGGTTTGTAGCAGTGATGGAATAAACTGATGGTTTATAATGTCTCTGGTAACATCCAAAAGATTGGAAGGTCCTCAGTCCTTTGGTTGTAATGCTCCTATTAGTGTAAGTCCATAGTCCAAAGATCAGAGCCAGGACGAGGCAAAATGGAGATGCTTCCAGCACCTTTTATACCTTCTTCCATGTGATGGGCTGCTACAGTCAGTGGAAAAGATGCAGTTTAGAGTCACAGGGTCTAGTCACATGCCCTTGCATGCTTCGATGAGTCATAGCAGCCATTACCCATATTCTGGCTGAAGCATCCACAAAGTAGTCCATCAGGTTGGGATAAACCTGACTTCCATGGCCCATAGTGTTCATTAATGGGCCATCAACTTGACTAGTCAATTCACAATGTACTGGCTAGACTGGATGCAAACTACCTTGTGCATGTTATCACAGGAGCAAACACATTTGAAATACAGATACGTAGTCAATATTCATAACTTCATATACAAAAATGAAACATGCATACAAATAGGATAATCATTCAGCAAACCATAACTTTTTCATTGACACCTTACATGACACGCTTTGTACAAGCATAGTTGCAATTGTATAACAGCGATAGCAACATGGATCTACATGGTCATATTTTAATCATATAACATCACAGTCAGATTCCAGACCAGAGCCCTGACTTCTTCCAGCAGCCAACTTTCATCCCCCACCACACACCTCTCCAGCTCTTTGTTCTTCGGCTGAAGCATGTTGCTCAGCTTCCCAGCTGTTAGGTGGGGAAATCTATCTGCCTCTGGGTCTTTGGTTGCTAGGTGTGAATGTCCTGGTGATTGGATTTGCCATTGTCCTCTCAGACTCTCCATGGATATGGCATCAACATTGGCCAGTCCTTTTTAATGACCCAACCTGCCTCAGGGCATGGCTGCACTTGCAGATGCAAAGCGCTTTGAGTTAAACCCGCCTTCGGAGAGCGCAGTAGGGAAAGCACTGCAATCTGTCCACACTGACAGCTTCAAGCGCACTGGTGTGGCCACATCTGCGGCACTTGCAGCGGCATTGGGAGAGGTGCATTATGGGCAGCTGTCCCAGCATGCAAGTGGCTGCAACGTGTTTTTCAAATGGGGGTGGGGTGGAGTGTGACAGGGAGTATGTTGTGTGTATGTGGGGGGAGAGAGAGAGATGGTTTTTGGGGGGCTGAGAGCATATCAGTATGCTGTCTTGTAAGTTCAGACAGCAGCAGACACCCTGCCCCACCTGCGCCTCTCTCTCACACACAGCATTCCACAGTAATGGTTGCTTTGTCTCGGAGCAGATAAGCAGCCGGCTGTCAGAACTGGAGCTTTCAAAGGGCATATCCGCATTCCTGCAGTGATTCAAAAACAATGACAAGAGTGGCCACTTGACTTTAGGGGATTATGGGACGTTTCTGGAGGTCAATCAGAGCGCAGTAATGCAACACCTCGTACACACTGGTACCGCAGCGCTCCAGCGCGGGTGCAGCAAACATTATTTCTTTCCGTGAGGAGGAGTACCAGCAACGCTGTAGCTGCAGGGTCAGAGCGCTCTACGTGCCTTGCCAGTGTGGATGGGTGGTAAGCTAGTGCGCCCAGGGCTCCTTTATTGTGCTGTAACTCGCAAGTGTAGCCAAACCCTCAGACAAGTAAGTGACATTCATACCTGCACTAAGAGCAATCAGTCCTTTTCCACCCACTGGGTAACAATTCAGCATAGAGGAGAAACTGAGGCACATATGGGCTTCATACAAATTTTACAGAAAATTCCCACTTTGTCACACTGGGATCACAATTCTGGACCCCCTGAGTCAAAGTGCAGAGCTGTATCTGGGTACAAACTTCCCTGAGTTCAGAGCTGTTGGGATTTAAGGCTTTGGCTTAGGCCAAGCTCTAAGAGATATCATTAACTGGAAGGGCTCCACACTGACAACTACAGCCAGATTTTCAGAAGATCCTGATTTCTCCATTTAGGCATCTAAACAAGCGGCCAAAATCTCAAACAGATTCAGCACAGTGGATACTGAGCTCTTGAAACTCTGGCTGTAAGCGTCAATGGGAACTGCTGGTTGCTGAGCACTTTGACAATCTGGCCCTTTTTTAGGTGCCTAAAGTGGAACTGTGGTGTTGTGAAAATCTGGCCTCATTGGCCTGATTTTCTGATGTATCATATACCAAAAACTCCTTCTGAAGTCAGCAGAAGCTGTATATGCTTGGGCTATAACTGTTCTACTTGATAAATTGTGTAGGGAGGAACAGAAGCATAGTCATAACTTGGAGATTTTGATCCAGCTCTAGATATATCTGCTATGTAGCTAATTTGGTCTAATGTCCCTAAATCATTAGCTAAATGAGGTTACCCAAAACTATCTGTAAAATCTGCACCAGTTGGGACACTGAGCTACATACCTGTTACATCATTTGAAATGAATGACCACTTAAGCTAGTGCATTGGATACTGAACATATCCCTCTGCTAGCTGACTAAAGAATAACGCAGAAGGGTTTTAGGAAACCAGCCATCTTACACGCTTCAGCGGAAGTTGCAGCTGTTGGCAGGATGATGGGAGTTCCTGTTGCATTGCTGGTAAAGCCCTTTCTGATAGGCCTGATCTTGCATATGTACAGGGGAAGTGACTGTCCCTTTATAGAGGACCTAGTGAAAAGTCAGCAATTCCTTCCCCTTTGAGCCAGCATGCAGTGTCTCTGCATGGGGGAGTAGCAGCAATTTCTTTTTTCTTTATTCTTTTATTTTTTTGTGAAAAACTGATCTTTATTCTCCAGAAATATACAAACTTATTCCTCCATCTTCTTCTTCTTCTACTCCTCTGATGTACAGGACATTGTTACATCTTATCAAAACTTCACCATTGTGGGCACGTGCATTTGTCTGAGTTAATAGTGAAGGAGAACAAGCCTTGGAAACTGTATTGCACACATACAGCTGCTCTTACAGGCCACCTGGGAGTGAAATTTGTATTTGCCAGCCAGATGCAGTGAGATTTTTAGTAATCTACCTTCAGTTGCTACAGAACAAGAGAGAGAAATCTACTATCCAATTTCCACAGGTTCAAAATCTGAGCTACTACTTTCTAGCCTATTCCCAGCTCTTCTACCTTTCTGTACAACCGGGAGATTATTTTACCTGTAAATAAAGACACAATGTTACTTTTATAATAATACATGCACCCTCTGTTTGTGTTGCCATACCCTCTGGAAACATCATGTTAGTGTCACACCTGTTAACCTCAGAGAGGTGTTCAGAACCAAAAGAACCCCCTGGCTTAACAGCTTGGTTCTTCAGGCTTTGGGACATATGCATCATGGAAAAATTGACAGATAACAAAAGAACAGAGAAAGCAATTTCTGTGTGGTAAAGCTCCCTTTGAGATTGAAAACAAGAATAGACAAGGAAAAAGTGAGCTGTAGCTCACAAAAGCCTATGCTCAAATAAATTTGTTAGTCTCTAAGGTGCCACAAGTACTCCTTTTCTTTTTGCGAACCCTTCCTCATGATACTGTAAGCCCCAGAGCTAAAAAGTTTAGAAGGATAGAACTCTCTGCTCCTTTTTTTAGGGGAAAATCCATATTGGACCTTATTTACATAAATTACAACATTGCTTACCCTTAGTTCCACCTTATGTGTTTTGTTGCTTTAGTTAGAATTTGTCTAAGTTCTGACAGTGTAAATGAGAATAGATTGTTACTGGGACTCTGCTTTCAAAAAAGCATATGAATTGTGCAAGATGTGCCCGAGAGTGAGTGGTTCACCCTGACCTTACAGGAATGGACTCTGGTTTGAGAACAAGATTCAGGGACCAGCTAGCAGAATCTATGCTAAAGATTAGGAGTTCTATTCCAGGGGTGTTGTCTAATGACCATGTTTTGAGTTCCTCATTGGGAGATTCTTCTGAACCTGGTCTGGAGCAATTCTATAGGAGTAGATCAGGCTGACTTGGCAGTAGTAGCACAGAGCTGACTTTGCAGTGAAGCCTGACTGGACCAGTAGCAGATATCATAGAACCGAACCAAGTAGTAGAGATCTGCTCCCTAACTACCACTGTGTCTAAATCAGTGATTCGTTATGTGTGCTGTAGGCTGAGAACCATGGCATCCTCCACAATCCCCTATAATTAGAACCTCCCCGCCAGAGCAGGGCTAGGAGCAGAGTGCTGGGCCGGGACCTGGACCCCCGCCTGGGACTAGGCAGCTGGACCCTGGATCCTGCAGCGGGGCCAGATGCTGGACCCTCCATGCCATACTGCGAGACCCTTCACCTGGCACAGGGCTGGCAGCTGGACCTCCCGCCTCCCGCACGTGTGGCCAGGCAGCCGGACTGTGGGACACCCCCGCTCAGAGCTGGGCAGCTGGACCCTGGTACCCGGCCAGATATCCTCCGTGTAGAGACAGACAGCCAGACCCTGGGACCCTACCACGAGGGGCCAGGCAGCTGGCAGCCGGACTTGGACCCTGCCCCAGTATGGGGCCGGGCAGACAGACCCAACTCCTGGAGCGGAGCCCTGCTTAAAACCTGGGGTGGTGCAAAACTTTAGATCCCAGCTCCCCTTACCTCCTCACTGCACAGAGCCCCCTCCCCCCACAAACCTACCTGCAGACCCATTCTCCCGCTCTCTGCCGCACCCACCAGATCCCCCTGCTGGCAGATGCGCTCCTGCAGGCTGCCTTACTCTCTCTCTCCCACTCAGCCAGACCTGCTCCCTGCCAGACTAGCACTGCAAATTTTGAATTTTTTTTTTTAAGCACACAGCTGGGTGCTAATTGGGTCGCAGGTTGAGAACCACTGGTCTGAATGGATCTGTGAGTGAGGTGGTAGTTGGGTGGGGACTGTTTGTGACTAAGAGCTCTGGCCCTCAATAAGCCAGCCAATTACTACATTAGACCTCTGGGGTTGGCCACACTCATAATACACCGACGGGGTTTTGGTCATTTGCTCATTTGTAACTATATGTAGGGTTATAATGGTTCTTTTATTTGGTTTTCCCCTTTCCCCCAAATAAAAGGTACTTGCGGTCCCATGTTCCCACAGACTGCGAGTGACTGAGAGTGGGGAAGACCCACCTGCAGAGATGATCAGGGAGGTTATATTTTAATTTATCAGAACCAGAAGTAGGAGTCCAGCTGTGGGTGGGGGCTCAAGCCCTAGTTACCAGATAACGGTTACCAGATAATGTGTTTAATAGCGAAAAGCTAAACTAGAACACAAGATCAACCTCTCCCCTTGGATTTGAGGAAGTTTGGATCCATCTCAAAGTCTCTCAGTATCCACCTATATATACTGCGGATGTTTCATTTCCCTTTCATCTCCAGGTTGTCATGAAGTGTTTCGTCCCTATCTACTAAACAGGTCTGGTCACTTACCCATTCACACTGATTGCCACTATCAGGTGGTGAGCTGTACTCTGGCAGTGAAAGGCTGAAACTGTTGAGATGACTGACATCTTCAGGTGAAGTGGTGGCAACACATTGGGGAAATGATACTGCAAAGCTATGGCATTCAATTTGTTTTGTTTTGTGTCTATTCTTGGATCTCCTTAGTGGCTGGTAACAGTAATTATACTTAGTTGCTAAACATCTATTTCCAAATCAATTTAGCCTAGGAGCTGTCATTTCATGCATAAGGTAGGATGCCTCCAGTCTGATTTATAGTTTTGTCCCTGCACGCCGAGTTCCCTCTGTATTGTGTTCACAGGGCACCATATGCAGCAGCACAATGGCCAGGTGAGATCACAGCAAAGAATGGCAGATTAATTATGAGCAGATGTAAAACCATTTCACAGTGAAGCCAGGGGATATAAAGCTTAATAGCGACACCAAACTCCCATTTAAAATAAAACTACCAGCGTAGAATTGGCACACTAGAAACCAGCTTTTTGGAATTGTTACAAGTGACCTCTCCACAGGTTGTGATTTCAGCTGGTTTAGGCCTCACTGTGTCCCAACAGAATGTACATGGACTGATGCTGTGTTTGAATGGTATCTTTCCCATGGCACAACACTTGAATCATGTTATAGGGAGAAAGTATTCCAGCACTCTTCTTACCCTTATCACTTTCAAACTACTGAGACTCACAGGGCTAAATTTCTCCCAAATGTAATTTCATTGCAGTCACTGGAATTATACTGGGAATATTTTTAGACCTTTGAATTTAAAGGTGGAGGAGAACCAACAGACCATTCTACTCCAGCTCCAAAGGGGCTGTGCAAAATTGGCCCTTACAATATATTTTCCAGCACTTTAGCTGCTCTAGATTTTAATTTCTTAAGTGAAAGGGCTTCCCTGTCTACAATCTCAGTCTTAGCAACTTTGTCCTCAGTCATTTTACATCTTCCTTTTCTTGTTTCCACCCTTTTCTCCCAGTCATACTTTTTACTACCCTAAACAATTCTTCTCTCCTCTTAGTGATGACACACCTTTAGTAAATGCATAGCCAAGCTGTATACCCAGGACTAGAATGTGCCATTAAGGCCGACTAGGGGCAGTGTGGAACTCATCCACTGCCCCATGCCCTTAGGAAGATGCAATGTGCATCGCCGCCTCAACCTACCAACTCTGCTATGGTGGCCTCACCTTTTCTGTGTTCCCTCTGGGGTGGCTTGAAAGCTGGGCAAGAGAGAAGGAGCAATCCTTGTAATCCAGAGACAACTGTGCCTGCCCCCTGTTCAGTAGAGGTAAAGTAGCCGGGAACTCCTTGCACCTTCCCTCACCCTTTGCACCACCACATAGGGCCAGGCCCAATATGGCCCACAGTGCTTAGTGCTTTCATTTTCGTTGCATCAGCCAAGCCTCCCCAGTCCCTAATAATATTTCTCGCCCTTCTCTGATTTCCCTTCACTTTGCCGATAACTTTCTGATAGTGACAGAATATTTGCCTTTATGGTCAATATCCTTATTTTTTGGTTAGACTTGTGTTCTGGCTAATATTAAGACTAGCAACTCCAGGCCAGAAATATTAGGAGGCAATATGACTGATAGAGTGATGTCCACTGCATTACTGACTGAATTGGGGCATTACTCTGCTGCATCTCTGGGTTTTTTTGGTTTTGGTTGTTTCAGGGGGAGACACGAGATATTAGCTATTTTGTATCCTATTTTTCATGTGTCACAGAAAGGTTCATTTTTTCTCTGATAGTGGCATTTGCTACCATGCACATTTTCCTGCCTAGGTAATATTAGCCCTGTAGCAATCAATCAATATTAGCATCACCAGGTAAAAGCTGCGTAGAGGGCTGTTCTGAATTCATACATACCAGCCTTTTCTGGCATAACTGCCATTTGAATATAAAAGCAACCAAGTCCATTGGAGCCAAATGGATGCATCATTCATTTTAGTCATATTGTACTCTCACTGCTTTAAGCAATATTGCAAGAACAGAATGGAGAAGGAAGTTTTCAACAGCCCTCTGAAAATATTTACAGGCATGCACAACTGCTAATGGTGCATGCAAATCTGGATGCAAAAATGGATGCACTAACTCTTGTGGTTGCAATTAAGGAGCACAGCTCAAAATAGTTCCTACAATGGCCCTTTTAAAATGTTTTTTTTAAGTGCATGCTCCTATCCCGTGTCTTGTTTTCCAAGCACTTGACCACTCCGTAGGTTGTGCTAACAGGATGTGGGCAGTAGAGAAAGTGCAGCCTAGAGCTGTCAATTAAGGTATCCATTTTGTGACCTTTGTGGGTCTGCATATGTACAGAAGAGACACCTGGCCTGAGATATACAGAATTCAGAATCTTTACCTGTTCACCAAACAGCAGTTCTTGATTGGTTAAACTAGTCAATCAATCAATAACTGTTCTTAGGTAATCTGTTTACCTAACGACAGCTCCCTCACGTGGCTCTTTATTGATTGGTCAATTGCCATATATTGGCAATTGACCAATCAATAAAGAGCCACGTGAGGGAGCTGTCATTAGGTAAACAGATTAACCAATCATTAACAATTGACCGATTATATTATATATTTATATAACACATCATATATAATTATATTACATGTTAGAATAATATAATATACATACACTGTATGCTGTTATCAGTTCTTTGGAGCTATTTGCTGGTTAGGTTACCTCACCTTGCCTCTGCCTGGTCAGCAGAGCTCTGGTGTCCATAGCCTCAAATCTTTAATAAAGAATTTGTTAAATACTTACCCGAGTTCCAAGAGTCAGTTCCTCTACGGATCAGGAGGGTAGCAGATGAAACCTGAGGGGATAACTACCACTTAAAGGAAAAGAGATGGCAATAACCAGACTCCCCCAACATTTCTTGATGTAAACACCTGGGACCCACTTGTCTGGAGCAAGCATAAGGAAGGAAACCTCAACGATGGGTTCAAATTTGGGACAGAAGGACAGACAATGCTGTCTTCCAATACTTTCCATTTTAGTAAGGAAATGATGGAAGGGTTTAAATTTTGCAAGGTTGGGTCCAATGAAAGGGAGGTCCTTCTGGGTTTCCTCGACACTCCTTCTCAGATTGGCGTGATATTGAAAAGTTTCTTAAACAGAAGAAACAAAAGAAGGACTGGGTGTGACAGAATATACCCATATATACCAGAATACACCCTAAACACTATTGTAATAATGTTTGTATAAGGCTAGTGGTTCCCAAACTTATTCTGCCGCTTGTGCGGGGAAAGCCCCGGCCAGGCCAGTTTGTTTACCTGCCGCGTCCACAGGTTTGGCCGATCGCGGCTCCCAGTGGCCGCGGTTCGCTGCTCCAGGCCAATGGGAGCTGCTGGAAGCGGCAGCCAGTACGTCCCTCGGCCCACGCCGCTTCCAGCGGTTCCCATTGGCCTGGAGCAGCGAACCGCGGCCACTGGGAGACGCGATCAGCCGAACCTGCGGACGCGGCAAGTAAACAAACTGGCCCGGCCCGGCCCGGCCTTTCCCTGCACAAGCGGCGGAACAAGTTTGGGAACCACTGGTATAAGGTATGCCTTGTGAGGCATCATTTAAAACTCATAATTTGCTGTTCAGTAATAACATGGCAAAATGCACGTAGCAGTGTTATATGTAAAGTTATAAACATGAGCTGAGATCATGACTAAAAATATGTTTTCCAGATAAGTCTGGAGAGTGGCCAAACCAGTTTCTCAGAGGCAAAGTGCAAGCTGATGCCTCATCCACGTGTAAAGAAGTATGATGGACCGTTACCCGTAAAGTGATCATTCTTTGGTAGGACAGAGGGCAGGGGCAAAAACCTACATCTGAGCAAAGAAACAACATGAAGTTTCCTGCCGCAATCACCTTGCTCCCAGCTGGAAATGTTCTTAAAGGGGTGGCTATATACAGAAGGGGCAGACACCCCAAAACACGCCTCTCTCTCTTCCTGCCCATTGCATTCACTGCACCTGAAGAGACAAAGGAAGCAGCTGTTGGACTCTGGGGGAGGGTCCTCAGGCCTGCCAACAGGGAGGGGCAAAGGGAGCAATTGCCCAGGGCCCCGAGAGATTTAAAAGGGCCCAGGGGCCCCCACCCACCACCGCTGCCATGGTAACAGTGGCGGCCGGGAGTCCCAAGCCTTTTTAAATTGCCCAGGCCGGCCACAGGGCACCTGGGCATGCGCGACCACTCTGGGCCCCGCACTTTGGAGGGGGCCCCCACGGGCTGGCATGTGCAGTCTCAGAGGTCACAGATTCATCACTTCTGCCCTGGACCCCACCCACTGCAGGGACAGCCCTGGCCCTGAAGCCCAGAATTTCTGTTGGTGGCCTGAGGGTCCTGACCTAAAGAGTTCAGCCAGTAATCTGCTGAAGCATGTGGTGAGAAAACCTTGCTTTAAATCTAATGTAGTTTGTTAAGTTAGACACCAATAAGCATTTTATCTTTATTTTTCTTGTAACCATTTCTGACTTTCATGCCTCATTACTTGTGCTCACTTAAAATCTACCTCATTGTACAGTAACTCCTCACTCAACATTGTAGTTATGTTCCTGAAAAATTCTATTTTAATCAAAATGTTAAGCAAATCCAATTTCCCCATAAGAATTAAAGTAAATGGGGGGATTAGGTTCCAGGGAAATCTTTGCCAGACAAAAGACTATATATACATATACACACACACACACACACACACACACACACAATTTAATACTGGTTTAAACAAACAATTTAACACAGCAATGATGATTGTGAAGCTTGGTTGAGATGGTGGAGTGAGTCAGGGGGTGGGATATTTCCCAGGGTATGCCTTACTGCTAAATGATGAACTGGTACTCGTCTGAACCCTCAAGGGTTAACACATTGTTGTTAATGTAGCCTCACACTCTACAAGGCAGCACGAATGGAGGGGGGAAGAGACAGCATGGCAGAGGGAGACAGAGACATATACCTTGTGTGAGAGAGATGCGCATTGCTCCTTTAAGTACGCTGACTCCACTGAAAGTACACTGCCTTTTTAAGCAGATTAGCAAGTTGAGACAGCAGCTGCTGCCAGCAAGCTCCCTCAGTCCTAAGCCCTGTAGTGTCCCCCCCACATGAATATAAGGTACAGGAGATGGAAGTACAGGAGCGGCAGGGAGGGGGACACCCTGACATTAACACCCCTCTTCCCTCCCATCTGCACAGGAAGCAGAAGGCTCCCAGAAGCAGCTCCAAGGCAGAGGGCAGGAGCAGCACGTCAATGGTGGGAGGAACAGCTGAACAATTGATAGCCTGCGGGGTGGCAGCCGCACAGGGAACTTAGAGGAGAGGGGAGCTGATGGGAGGGCTTCCAGTCAACCCTGGTTCCAAGCCCGCCCCCCAGCTAGCTCCAACAGGCTGCTCTTCCTGCAGGCAGTGGACAAAGCAGGCGGCTGCCAAACAATGTTATAAGGGAGCATTGCACAACTTTAAACGAATGTGTTCCCTAATTTATCAGCAACTTAACAACAAAACAACATTAACCAGGATGACTTTAAGTGAGGAGTTACCATAGTTAATAGACTTGTTTTATCTAGTCCAGTGTGTTTAAGTTGGAGTGTCTGGGTAGCTGCATTTGGGGTAACAAATTCTATGCATATTATTCCCTTAAAGGAATAATGGCTTTGACATATTTGTACTGTCCAGGAGAGGGCTGGGCAGCACAGGACATGACACATTTCTGAGGGAAGATCTGGGACTGGGGTGTGTTGGGGGTCACCTTGGGGTATAACCCAGGCTGGTAAAAGCCAGGCCTTGGCTGGCTGGCCGGCCGGCCGCAGCCAGCACACAAAAATAGCTGAGAGTGACTTACATGCTGGAGGCTGTTTGTGAACCATTCAGGCTGGAGGCCATAGTAAAGGGCATACCAGCTTAGAGTAGACACAGCTACTCATTAGTCTGGATTGTGCCCTGATATGCCACATTCGGTTAGGGGAGTTCTTCTACAAGGCCTTATATGTTGGGAATTCAAGCCTTAGTTTGGGAAAATAATGCTCTTAGATCAGCGAAGGATAAACTGAAGAAGCAGTTAGCAGACAATATTGAGCAAAAGGAAGTGTATCAGGGGTTCTCAAACTTCATTGCACTGTGACCCACTTCTGACAACAAAAATTACTACATGACCCTGGGGGCGGGGGAAAGCCTGAGCCCCACTGCCCTGAGGGAGGGGCAAAGCCAAAGCCCAAGGCTTCAGCCCCAGGCAGGGGGCCTGTAATCTGAGCCCTGCCACCCAGGGCTGAAACACTTAGGCTGTGGCTCTGCGTGGGGAGGCTTGGGTTTTGACCCCAGTGGTGGTGTTCGGGCTTCAGCCCTGGCCCAAGCTGGTCTAACACCAGCCCTCATGACCCCATTAAAATGGGGTTGCAACCCACTTTGGGGTCCCAACCCACAGTTTGAGAACCACTGGATTACATGCTCTAACAGCCAGTAATAGCTACTTGGGCAGCATGGAGGAACATGAGAACGTAATTGCATTTTAAATGAAGTGGTGTCTATTCAGGATCAATTGAATGTCTGTTGCCAAAATGGGAAGAGGAATATTGAGCCTTTCATTGGCTAATTATTTGGGAGGGACCATTGGACCTTTGAAGGTGTATGCCCAGATTGTTAAAACTGATGATCATGGTGCAGGAGCAAATGGGGAATGCATTTTAGTCAGCACCACTGCCACTACGCATATTAAATTTTCTGATGTGCAAATGTTTATAAAAGAATGGGGTCGCCTTCCTAGGGATAATTGGGATAAATTTACTAAATGGATGACTTGAGGCTTGGATCTAGGGGAGGCTGTCTAATTAACAAATGAAGATTGGGGTATTATGCTCTGTCATGCTACTGGACCCTTATGATCACATATGGTTGGATTCATAGGATCCACTAGGGAGGCAGCTGGTAGATTAACATGTTTATTTTATTGGAAAACATCTGTACATTTAGAATCGACTACGTTACGGCCTCTTAATGAGGAATCTCCCAGTGACTTCGCTGAACAGTTATACTGGTGGCAAACTTTAAGAAATGTCCAGACTAACTAGTGGGGAAAGGAGGAGCAAGCATTTCTGGATACGGTTCTTGAAGTACTGCTGGAGGGTTGTAAAGATGACATGCATCAGTATACTCCTCTGCCCAGTAATCTAAATGATACACTCGATAGGGCTGAGCATTGGTGGAAAGTGAATAAGAATACTATAATGGTTGTAGAGGCTAAATTATTCAAAATGGAAACAGGAAAAGATATGAATATAATTGGAGGGTTAGGGGGCACGGATTCAGGAGTAAGGGAACACATAAGAAACAAGAAGAAAGGTGTGTAAGAGTTGAGGAGGTATGAATCAAGGGGAAAATTGGATTGGTTTGGGGGAATTACTGAGAAAAAACTGAAAAAAATTTAGAGGACAAAAATCATCTGATGGACTACAAGAAGGATGTGGAAAAATTGGAAAGCGACCAGTGGAGGGCAACAAAAATGATTAGGGGACTGGAACACATGACTTATCAGGAGAGGCTGAGGGAACTGGGATTGTTTAGTCTGCAGAAGCAAAGAATGAGGGGGGAGATTTGATAGCTGCTTTCAACTACCTGAAAGGGGGTTCCAAAGAGGATGGATCTAGACTGTTCAGTGGTACCAGATGACAGAACAAGGAGTAATGGTCTCAAGTTGCAGTGGGGGAGGTTTAGGTTGGATATTAGGAAAAACTTTTTCACTAGGAGGGTGGTGAAGCACTGGAATGTGTTATCTAGGGAGGTGGTAGAATCTCCTTCCTTTGAGGTTTTTAAGGTCAGGCTTGACAAAGCCCTGGCTAGGATGATTTAGTTGGGGATTGGTCCTGCTTTGAGCACGGGGGTTGGACTAGATGACTTTCTGAGGTCCCTTCCAATCCTGATATTCTATGATTCTATGACTCTGCTGCAGGGATAGATCCCTGGTAAGAAGGTGTATCTCCCACTAAAGTCAATGATCCTGTCTAGACCAGCACTTAATTTAGTCCCATGAAGAAGGTGGAGGTGCAACCGTGTTATCCTAGTCTCTTCTGAGTTGCTGCTGCTATACCTCTGCTCTTTGGTATGTAAGCCACATAATTTTGCATAACCACTGCATGCCCAGCATGAGTCTGTCCCGTTATGATTTTCATACCTCTCCATATCACACAGTAACAACTTCCATATTGTTTGATCAGATTTTACAGCTACTCTGTTTGAAAAACAAAATCATTTGCTTGGTCCTTTTATAGATTCCTGAACAGGTAACTTTATAGCTGCTATATTCATGGCAGACCGCCAGTGCCTGAATCTGTGCAGGAAATCTGTCTTGAAAAACATGTGAAATACTGCCAAGAAATGCATCTACGCTTTCGAAAGGCACAGGCAGACACTGTTTTAATTAGCTATCTTCAAGAGCTCAAGTTACACAAAGTGTTTATCTCCAGCCAAAGCCTGGGAATTACTGCATTGTACAGTAGTGCCCGGTCTTTATTACTCTTTGGGGCTAAGAGAAAGAGAAAAAGCTGCTTATAGATCTTATTATATGCAGTTACCCAAGTCTGAATTGCTAGTTCATTTTGTTAGTTGTCATTTCCTTAGCATAGGACTGAACTGGGTGTGGGGGGGAGGCAGTATGCCCGTGTTTGAACCCATGCATGTGCTCTGCATCATAATGGGGAGAAATATGACTCATTTGAGATTAGATATTCAAATCACTGGACCCCTTTTGCATTCCTAAATCCAGAATTTTATTTGGAAAAGAGTTTTGCCATTGACTTCTATATATTTTCTATCTAGAGTTTAATATATTGCCAGACTGGTCCCTTAGTTTTTTGACTTAGGAACTGAAATATTGTTCTTAACGTATGAGCTCTTTTGGGGAAGAAGCTGCCACTTCTTGACTATTTGGAAAGCCCCTTTCATAATGGGTAGTGTTCTTCTTAGTGTTCATTGTATAACAGAGGTTGGGCCAAAAGCCGAAGTCCTTACATGGATTGTACTCAGCCTTTACTCTAGTAAGCCACTACTTGTTGTCAATGGGACTTTGGCCTGCGTACAAGCTAAGGGAGGAAAGTCAGTCCTGTACATCTGTTCATGGAGAGGACCCTCCATGCCTGGAGGCCATCACTCCTGCATAGAAGGGTGCTGCTATGGGATTGTAGCTCTCTCTTTCCCCAAACCCCAGAAATGAGCTCCCTCTTCAGGTCCAGAAATGGAGAAGGGACCGAGGAGGCTGCATATTTTTCCACCAGCAGCACCACCCAGTGAGAACTTAACCACTGAGGTGATACACCAGACCTACGTGCAATGAAAACATCTTTTGGAAGGAGTGTGGTTCAAGGGACATCCACTCATGGAAAAAGGCCTGGAAGCCAGCCAGGGGTTTGGAGGAGCTGCAGTACACCTGGGAACTAGCACAGTGGTATAGGGTATGCACACGGATGACCCTAACCTTGGATAGACACTCTGACATCTGTTTGGACTTTGGTGGGGGAATCAGCAAGGCTTGGGAGACAGCTATGTTGCTTCTTCCATGAGGAAGGCAAACCCCACCTTGAGAATGGGAGATCCTGGAGGAAACTCCATGAGAGCAGCCTCACAAAGTTTAAGTTTCCCTAAAAAGATAGGTTTCACCCCTAGAGAGAATGATCCAGTCCTTAGGAAGGACATGAGGATGTAGCCTTTGATGGTACTATTATCACTTAGAGAAAATAGCATTACAAGTTTATACTCAATGCCAATGGTGTAGCATGTGCAGTGTATTATGTAAATCAGACACGGGTGGGGGGAGGGCCTTAATTTTGCCAGAACCCATGGATGTATAATGAGCTAAAGCTATCATTCATCATCTACCATGCATGTTTAGATGTATTCCAGAAGTTCTCTCTGCTGAGACCTTCTCTTTGTGCCTTGCCTCAGGGGGAGCCATGAAGAAAGAGGTGAGAGACATCCTCTTACCTTTTGGTCAGTCCAATATTTCCAGGCTACCAGTGCTGCTTTCCAGGCCATGTGGACAAACTCAAGCTCATTCCATTCACATCACAGTCTCCCAAGGGAAACACTATACATGGCAGTGCACCCTGGGCAAAAGGCTGTCCTGGAGATAAAAGCAGCCAGATTTTCAAAATACATATCTGACTATAGGATGGCTCAGCAGGCAGAAAGAGACAAATACAATTCTTATGCACTGGGGACTTCAGGGGATTTTATGCCTGCCTAAGACATATTCCTTTATGAAGCTTCCCATGGGACTGTGCATCTGTGGCCCATGTCCAGTGCAGGTCTGTGTCTTTAAGAGATGATTGGGACTGTAAAGATTTGGACTCACGCCTGCTGGGAGTCATTGGGAATTAGCTAATCCAGTCCCGGAGCACCCTCTGCAACCTTACCACTGGCCACCATGTCCCTCCCAGGACCCGGTACCACTTTCTCTGGGGTATTGCCCCCCCAGCAATACCCCCACACTCTCAGGTTCTGGGTCTCCCCACCCAGGGGAACCCCCACCCTCTAACCCCATCTCACCTCAGACTGGGCTACTGCCATTCCCCACTTAGCCCCTTGTATTGGGGGCAGACTGCAGTGTATGAACCACTCATCACCAGCAAGGGGGTTTTGGACCTGCTGCCTCCGCCTACCCACGGGCTGCCCCTCTGCAGCCATGCACCTGTTCAGCCTGAGGCTTTCCAGGCCGGCACTCCCAGCTTCTCTGGCCTTTCCCCAGCCCTGCTCCAATCTAGGTGCCTGCTCAACACCTTGCAAGCAGAGAGAGACTAGCTGGGCTTCTGGCTCACAGCCTCTTATAGGGGCCAGCTGGGTCTGATTGAGCTGGTCACAGCCACAGCTGCTCCATTAATCTGGCTGGGCTTTTCCCCACAGCCACAGCCCTCTCCCCAGGCTGGCCTCAGCCCTGTCAGGGCTGGAGCGGGTAACCATCCCACTACAGGGCCCTAAAGTAGACACTCCCAAACTGTAGTGCATGACCAAAACACTTGCTGGAGGTCTGTGAACAGCTGGCTGGTCACGTGGTCCTGGCTCACCTCCTGGTTTCCATCCACTAATTGCCAATAAAAGGCAGCTAAAAATACATTGCTTTCCCAATATTACTTTTCCATTGCTGTAGTTTCCACAGGGTTGTTATGTGAATTGGAGGAAAGGTGCTCTGAGCAATTATGAATGTGAAAGAACATGGTCCATAGACCTATATCTCTATTCAGTTATGGTTCACCCTTTAATAAGATGTATTAAGAGAATTAGTTATTTTCGAAGAGCTGTGGAGCACTGAGTCGATCGTGGGAAACTGGAGAAAAGCAAATTTAGTACTAATCTTCACAGAAGGAAAGAACATAACATAACATAAGAACGGCCATACTGGATCAGACCAATGGTCCATCTAGCCCAGTATCCTGTCTTCCAACAGTGGCCAGTGCCAGATGCTTCAAAGGGAATGAACAGAACAGGGCAATTATCAGAGTCATCCATCACCTGTCATTGAATATCAGCATCTGGCAGTCAGAGGCTTAGGGACACCCAGAGCATAGGGTTTGCATCCCTGACCATCTTGGCTAAAAATCTTTGATGGAACTATCCTACAGGAATTTACCTAATTCTGTTTTGAATCCCATTATAGTGATGGCCTTCACAACATCCCTTGGCAAAGAGTGCCACAGGTTGACTTTGTGTTATGTGAAGAAATATCTCCTTTTGTTTGTTTTAAACCTGCTGCCTATTCATTTCATTTGGTGACCCCTAGTTCTTGTGCTCTGTGAAGGGGTAAATAACATTTCTCTAGTCACATTCTCCAAACCATTCATGATTTTATAGACCTCTCTCACATCCCCTCTTTTCCAAGCTGAACAGTGCCAGTCTTTTTAATCTCTCCTCATATGGAAGTTGTAATAATTTTTGTTGCCCTTCTCTGTACCTTTTCCATTTCTAATATGTTTTTCTGAGATGGAGCAATCAGAACTGTACACAGTACTTGAGCTGTGGGCATATCATGGATTTAGACAGTGACATTATGATATTTACTGTTTTATAATCTATCCCTTTCCTAAGGGTTCCTAACATTCGGTTAGCTTTTTTGACCGCTGCTACACATGTAGCAAATGTTTTCAGAACACTATCCACAATGATTCCAAGATCTCTTTTTTGAATGGCAAGAGCTAATATAGACCCAATCACTTTGTATTTATAGCTGGGATTATGTCTTCCAATATTCATTACCTTGCATTTATCAACATTGAATTTCATCTGCCATTTTCTTGCTCAGTCACCCAGTTTTTTGAAAGCCCTTTGTAACTCTTTGCAGTCTGCTTTGGACTTAACTATCTTGACTAATTTTGTATCTGCAAACTTTGCCACCTCACTGTTCACCCCTTTTTCTAGATCATTTATGAATATGTTGAACAGCACTGCTCGCAGTACAGATCCCTGGGGGCACTGCTATTTACCATTCTGAAAATTGGCCATTTATTTTTACCCTTTGTTTCCTATCTTGTAACCAGTTACTGATTCATGAGAGAACCTTCCCTCTTATCCCATGACAGCTTACTTTGCTTAAGAGCCTTTCGTGAGGGACCTTGTCAAAGGTTTTCTGAAAGTCCAGTAACCCTATATCTACTCGAGCACCCTTGTCCACATGTTTGTTGACCCCCTCAAAGAATTCTAACAGATTGGTGAGGCACAATTTCCCTTTTGATTCAACAAATCGTATTCATCTATGTGTCTGATAATTCTGTTCTTTACTATAGTTTCAACCAATTTGCCTAGTACTGAACGGTTTCAGAGTAGCAGCCGTGTTAGTCTGTATTCACAAAAAGAAAAGGAGTACTTGTGGCACCTTAGAGACTAATAAATTTATTTGAGCATAAGCTTTCGTAAGCTACAGCTCACTTCATCGGATGCATTTGGATGCTGTAGCTCACGAAAGCTTATGCTCAAATAAATTTGTTAGTCTCTAAGGTGCCACAAGTACTCCTTTTCTTTTTGCGAATACAGACTAACACGGCTGCTACTCTGAAACCTGTCATTATGCAAGGCACTGAATTTAGCCGTATAGAGTGGAAAGGAATGCATCCGATGAAGTGAGCTGTAGCTCACGAAAGCTTATGCTCAAATAAATTTGTTAGTCTCCAAGGTGCCACAAGTACTCCTTTTCTTTTTCCGAGTACTGAAGTTAGACTTACCAGAACTGAAATTGCCAGGATTGCCTCTAGAGCCTTTTTTTTAAAAAAAAATGGCATCACATTAGCTATCCTACAGTCATCTGGTACAGAACTTGATTTAAATGAAAGGTTACGTACCACAGTTAGTACTTCTGCAATTTCATAATTGAGTTTGTTCAAAACTCTTGGGTAGGAACAATTTTTATAGTGGGGGTGGTAAGAGCCATTGAACCAAATGTAAACCATGTATATAATGAAAACCACTTCAAGCCATGGGGTCAGCAGCTCCCCCTGCATGTCTAGTTCCAGCACTCAAGAGCCTTGGGAGAATATCAGCTGGTCCTGGTGACATTATTATATAATTTTTTTGTTCCAAAACCTCCTCTACAGACACCTCAATCTGGACTGTTCTTCAGATTTGTCACCTAAAAAGAATGGCTCAGGTTTGGAAATCTCCCTCACATCCTCAGCCATGAAGACCAATACAAAGAATTCATTTAGCTTCTCCACAATGGCCTGGTCTTCCATGAGTGCTCCTTTAGCACCTCAATCATCCTGTGGCCCCATTGATTGTCTGGCAGGCTTCCTGCTTCTGATGTACTTAAAAAAAACTTGCTGTTAGATTTTGAGTTGTTAGCTAGTTGCTCTTCAAATTCTTTTTTAGCCTGCCTAATTACACTTTTACACGTGACTTGCCAAAGTTTATGTTCCTTTCTGTTTTCTGCTAGTAGGATTTGACTTCCAATTTTTAAAGGATGCCTTTTTGCTGCTAACTGCCTCTTTTACTCTAGTGTTTCACCACAGTGGCATTTTTTTTGGTCCTTTTACTAATTTTTTTTTAATTTGGGGTCTACAGTGAATCTGTTATGGTGGTTTAAAAAGAGCTTCCATGCAGCTTGCAGGCATTTCACACTTCTGACTGTTCCTTTTCATATCCATTTAAATAGCTTCCTCATTCTTGTGTAGTTCGCTTTCTGAAGTTAAATGATACTGTGGTGGGCTGCTTTATTATTTCCCCCCATTATATTAGGGTCACTATTGCCAAGCAGTTCAGCTTAAGAAAGGTGATCCTGGCAGTTACTGTCCTGTAATTCTAACTTCTCTCTCCAAGTGGTAGAAACAATATTGCCAGCCTCAAGAGATCAAAACTCATCAGTCAGCTCTTAAAAAGTCATAAGACTGGCCCCACAAGTCACAAGATTTTAAACACATCATCAAACCATGTTTTGTTTTGCTTTTGGTCTGGCTTTTGACTCTTTAACTCCCCTTTACTCCTCTGCCCATGTGTGTGATCACTTCAGATTGAAAAGTCAAGCTTTAGAGCACACGGAATGCATGACTCTCCCAGGCATTCAAACAGAGACTCCACTTACTCTCTCCCCACCCCTAAACAGGGGAATGGCCATCCATTTCCTATTATTATCTTGACTCCCCCCTCTCTTATCTTGCTGCCTACCAGGGCTTCTCCCCTCCCCATACCCACCAGCATTACCTCCTCAGCTCTCCTCTTCCCCTACCTCCTGCTGCCCCTGCACTTCTCCCCTTCCCCAGATGCAGCAGCACCAGTTCCTACTCCTGCCTCCTGTAGCTTCTCCTCTGCTAGGATCCCAAATAGAGAAGTTCCAAAGCAGAGGAAGGCAGAGAAGTGTTACTTGGACTATCTGTGTCCTTAGCTGTGAGGCTCTTGCACAGAGATTCTTGCCCAGCCCTGAAAATCCAGGATTGGAGGAAAGAGAGCATCTTCTGCAGGTGCCAAAATCCTGGGACTCGCCATCAGTTCATGAATGCTGGCAGCACTGCCTTCCTCAGCTGCTCAGTGGGGACTCCCATGACCCACTACTTCCCCCAGGCTGGGGGAGCTGCCATCCAATCTCCACCTCCTACCCCCATCACTACCTCTGCACCCCCCTCAGCCTCTCTCCTGCCCCAACATCCTCCAGCACCCCATTCCCCTGCAATCTCTAAATCTGCCTCTTCCCTGCCCCCATTCTCCTCACTTCAGGTGTCTGCTGTTCTTCACAGTCCCTGAGTCCTAGCCTAAACCATAGAGTGGCAGCCATTTTGCCTGTAGGCGTGGCTTCAATGACAATGGAAACAATGGGAGGTGTCAGCCACCTTTATTAAGGGCCGCCCCATTCCCATGTCCAGATAGACTGTAGGGAAATGGCGGACATCTTGCTGGCTTCAGCCCCATTGACAGTAATAGGAGGTGGTGGCCATTTTGAATAAGGGGAAATTCATGATTTGGCATCTTTTGTCACGTTATCATGAGACAGGTTAAAAAGCACCCCCAAAATTGCTGGAGATGCGATAGAATCGCAAGAGTTGGCAATGCTGTAGAAATGCCATGTTGCAGATTGATAGGACTCCCTGAAAAACCAAAACCACTGCTGCAGCCTAGCTCAGACTGTCCACTAACCGCGCACCCGCCAGGGACACTGGATTGGAGCTAAGGATCCAGTCAATGGGTTTAATTATTTCAACAGGTATAGAGGAGGTTCAGAGCCAGTGCAAGCAGTGCAGGTATCCCCTATAAAGCTATCAGATTGGTGATCCACCTGCATTGGTCAGAACAGCTAGACCTATGCCTTGGACCCAGCCCTTCCCCCATGCTGCCCTGAGTCTCCTGGAACTACAGGTTCAACAGCCTGTGTCCACCAGCTGAGAATTAGATGAGGATTCCTGTGTGTGGTAGGTCCCTGATCTGGAAAGTGTTATGACACATAAAAGGACATGGCATTGCCCAAGCTGCAGATCTCCACAAGAAATAACCACTTGAGAAGAGCAGGTATTCCTGGTCTGGGGATGAAGTAATGGCTAGACTCCCAAATAGCTGCAAAACAATCAGCCTTGGCATCTACTTTATGGGACAACATCACTCTGGCTCTCTCACACACACAGTCTCCTTCAGCACCCACCTTTCACCATTCCACAGACAATAGCTTGCTGGGTTATACAATGTACATGGAGAGCTTGTCCAGGGGCTGTGCATCGTGGAATTAACTTGGCACAGTTGTGTTGCCTAGCTGCACGTCAGAAGTGGTGAGTAAACAGGCTACGACCAGACAAAAAATACAGAGAAATTGTGTTTGTTTATCTGGCTGAAGGATCAGGACCTAAATGGATAAAATTAGCCTTAAAATGTGAAGTTTGTCACCTCATCCTCGAAATGATATATTCAAAGTAGCAAATAAACTTATAGGCTCCATTTTTCTGTAGCTGATTTGGTATGGGCATTTGTTTCTCTCTTCCCCCCACAAATAAGTGCACTGTCTATACACCAGACATACCATCACACCCACCAAGAAATAAAAATCTAAATATGCACCTGCCTGGGATTATGTGAGCCCTAATTTCAATATGGCCAGAGGGACTCTCCTTTTGACGTGCACAGCAACTGTGTGAGCCTGCACTGGGCTAGCAAATACAGAACCAGCCTTCAATAACTTCCCATAACAGGCGCTATTGCACATGCTGCCACTATGACACAGTAGACACATTCCGATGGCAACACACAGAACTCCTGGGACTAAATTCTGCCACTTGTTGGAACGGACAACTTATTGTAGGAGCCACCAATGAAATATTTATGGCCCAGTCAGTTTGTGAATGAAGAAATGAGGAGTCCGACACTATTTGATATGACAAATCTGCCCTTAGCTAACATTACCTTTAATTAATGTTTCTGTATTATACTTTTAATAGAAAAAGTGAGACCACTGATGATGCTCAAAGGCTTACCATCATGCCTGTGAGATGTTCTAAAGTTGGTCTTTTTTCTGTATCTGTCACAGAGTAACAGAAGTTGATATTTCCACTATACGCATAGAAAAAAAACTTGGGTCCATGCTAGGTTTCAATCACGGCCACTTCAATTTTTCTACCCTGGCAGTTATGAAATGAAGATTGAAATGAGAGTAACAATAGCTAGCCAGGAAACTGAATTTCTATTCTGCAGGCATTTCCCACATTTCAAAATTTCTTTTCCCCCTGAATTGCAATGAAAAGTCAACATTTAGAAATTTACTGCAAAATAAATAGTCCGAAATATTTCATTTTGGAAACATCAAAACAACCTTCTTGAAAGACTTCATTTCAATAAGGTCAAAACTCATAATTTTAGCTTAACTGTTCTGACATGTTACAAAACAAATCAAAATGAAACATTCGTTTCTCAGTTCTCCATCTGTAACACAGGGAAAATATGTCTAGGTTTCCACGCTTTGTCTGCCTTGTCCATTTAGACTGTAAACTCTATGGTGCAGGGACTGTCTGATACTAGAGGGCTCTTTAATCTAGCAGACAAAGACATAGCAAGATCCAGTGGCTGAAAGCTGAAACTAGACAAATTCAAACTGGAAATATGGTGATTTTTTTTTTAAACAGAGTAACTAATCATTGGAAGAGCTTATCAAGGCTGTGGCAGATTCTCCATCACTCAAAGACTTTGAATCAAGACTGGATAACTTTTTAAGAGATATGCTTTAGCCTGACAGGAATTACTGGGTGAAATGCTCTGGCCTGTTTTATGCAGGAGGGCAGACTAGATAATAATGGTCCTGTCATAAATATAAAGGGAAGGGTAACCCCCTTTCTGTATACAGAACTATAAAATCCCTCCTGGCCAGAGGCAAACCCCTTTCACCTGTAAAGGGTTAAGAAGCTAAGATAACCTCACTGGCACCTGACCAAAATGACGAATGAGGAGACAAGATACTTTCAAAGCTGGGGGCGGGAGGGGACAAAGGGTCTGTCTGTCTGTGTGATGCTTTTGCCCGGGACCAGCTCAGGTATGCTCTCCAGAACTCCTGTAAAAAGTTAGTAAGCAATCTAGCTAGAAATGCGTCAGATTTTCTTTTGTTTAAATGGCTGGTAAATAAACTGTGCTGAATGGAATGTATATTCCTGTTTTTCTGTCTTTTTTGTAACTTAAGGTTTTGCCTAGAGGGATTCTCTATGTTTTGAATCTGATTACCCTGTAAGGAACTTACCATCCTGATTTTACAGAGGTGATTCTTTTACTTTTTCTTTAATTAAAATTCTTCTTTTAAGATCCTGATTGCTTTTTCATTGTTCTTAAGATCCAAGGGTTTGGGTCTGTGTTCACCTATGCAAATTGGTGAGGATTTTTATCAAGCCTTCCCCTGGAAAGGGGGTGTAGGGGTTGGGGGGATATTTTGGGGGGGAAGACGTCTCCAAGTGGGCTCTTTCCCTGTTCTTTGTTTAACACGCTTGGTGGTGGCAGCATAGAGTCCAAGGACAAGGCAAAGTTTGTATCTTGGGGAAGTTTTTAACCTAAGCTGGTAAGAAAAAGCTTAGGGCATCTTTCATGCAGGTCCCCACATCTGTACCCTAGAGTTCAGAGTGGGGAAGGAACCTTGACAGGTCCCTTTTAGCTTTAAAATTTCTGAACCTATGGCCACTAGCAAAGTGAGGTCCCAAACTTGCGTGGGGGTTCAGTGTGTGACTAATACAAAGAATACAATAATAATTAATAAGTAGCGTCCTATAACAAGTATCCAGAATGAACCCCCCATTACTGATATTAGGAGTTGTGGATGGTATAACTCTTCATACTGATACACCCTGTATCACACTCGGCAACTCCATGAGCAATGGATTTAAAATGAAAAAAGACAAATTTCCTTTTTCAGAGCCTGTGATCACTCCTCTCCCATCCATACCTTGATGTTACAAGTTTCATTGGTAATTCATTTTGCGTGGTTAAATTGACCCTCTGTAACCTCCATTCTTGTGACTCAACAGACTCAGGCTGTAAGCATCAAATGACCTGAGAGTCATCTGATTTACAGAAGCCTCAATTATAACAGCTTTCTATGCTGCCAGCAAAATATCTCTGAGCTGGCCAGAGGAGAGCAAATCAGAGAGTCAGAAATATACTTATGAAAGCAGGTTTTAGTAAAGACGCTGCCATTAAAATCCATGAAAGGAACTGTTAATGTCTGATAAGTAAAATTATTCCATTTTCTTTTGCATTTGAATATCCAACTCTGAGCCAGGCTATTCAGGAAACTGCTACAGCAAATAAGGAACAGCATTGTACGGTTTAAAAATTAAAGCGAGAGACAGGAGAAGAAAATTGGCTAGTAGTTAGGAATTAGGAGCAAAATTTTCCACAAAAACAGTGTAAGAACAGGGAAACATCCCATGGCTTATGGCCCTGTTTTTTTTACATTTTTTACATTTACATGAATTTTTATGCATTATCTCTTTTCCTGTTTTTTTACTGTGCAGGTAATACAGACAGTTGCCACTCACCCTTGGAAGGAAACAATACGATTTACTGAAGTGATTGGACAGGTTCAGCTGCTCACATCAAGTCTGTGGTATATTGTATCCATACAGGATTTATGTATTCATTTCATTTTGTAATGACAGATAGGGGCCTTAATGTTTTCTGCTAACAACCCAACATGTTTTAGATTTCACTCTCTTGAAAGAAACATAATCAGTTTCATGCTAAGGATTCTGGGTACGTCAATCCAGCAGGCATTTCCTGTAATTTACAGAGAAGAATTATAATTAGAATGACCATTGAGGGATATTCAAAGCACTAAGTGCTCATATTACTAGATTACAAAGCATCTATTAGCTAGCATCCATCTTTTGGATGAGATTCAGAAACAAGGCCTTTGCTACCCGTGGTCATTGGGGGATTTATCTTTCAAGGCGCTTAGTGCTTCAGAACCCATCCAGCAAAGCATTTCAGTAGAAGCTTAACTTCAGACATATGAACAGGTGTTCTGATACCACAGTGGTGCATGTGGTCTAAGAACCCGAAGAGAAAAGCAGAAACCCATTTATTTCAAATTAATCATGTGCTAAAGTGCTTTGCTGGATCAGGGCCAGAGAGCTTGCAGGATCAAGCCCTAAAGATCCTAGAGAACTTTTCACAAATTAAGTGGTGTTAGCTCTGCTGGCTTGGTTAAACGGCAATTATCACAACTACATTCTGCCGACTTATATTCCCCACTTCCTATATGTAAGTGTCCTGTGGAATGCCCGTGTGATGTTAAAGAGTTGCCAGTTTTCACCCAGATGTGGAAGGTGATTCCTGTAAATATGAGGCCCAGACCTGTGAGCCTGATGCAGAGGATTCATTCCACTGAATGAAATGGGACTGCTTACCAGCTTAATTTCTTCAGGATCAGGCATTATAAAGCACCATGAGATCTTATGGGATCAAAGAAGCTACTTAAATGTTCGATATTATTATTTCTTCAACTGGTTAATTTTTCCCATAGTAGGGGAATAATTCTGAATACAGTTTATGTCTGGAGGTAGTATATATGCTATAGCAATGCCATTTATTACTGTATTTAATTTCATCTGCAGAGGGAAAAGTGGTGTGAAAATGCCTGGAGAAACTGAAATGTGGTAATATGATTCCCTTATGCAAAGAAGAGTCTCACACAGACAGCAGCTTGATCAAAGAAAGTTGGCACAGAATTAAAATTCCTAATTGGGGCGGTATCAAAAGCAATACTTATGTAGCGAGACTAACGACTACCACCCCTCCTCCCAGAAGACTGTACAAGTGTGAACCTGTTTTCTTATCATCCTCTCTATCGCCTTCTATCCTGGAGGAATTGAGTTCTTTCCAACCACCTGTATACAGCTATCAACGGTTTGAAATCCAAAAGCAGTGTCTAGGTCTTGCATCTGGAGTACCTTAATGCAACTACAGCATAATTCTGAAGCATTAGATCATTGTAAAGGTGAGATGCAAATTAAAGACTCTCCATTTACATCAACAATATGCCCTGAATATCCCCATGCACCAAGTCAAGAGGGACTTCTAACACACACACAAATAAGGCCAGTGTTTTTAACATGGTAGCCTAAATTTAGGCACAAAAATTCCATTGACTCAGGTACCCAGCAGCGATGAAAGCCAGCATTTAGTTAGGGGGGTCTGAATATGGATTTAGGGCAGAAACCAATGACCCAAAAATTTGTAGGGTGCAAAAGTTAAATAATGGGTAATTTTTTGTAGTAGCCTCTGCAATGGAAACTCTGCTTAGCTGAGTTATTGGCACAGTTCAAACCCTGCCGTCCCCCCCCCCCGCCCCCCAGCAGTATACAGACTGTTGCTTTTTATTTGCAGTTCACTCCTGACAGTTGTCCGTTTTCATACTTGAATGATCTGTGTTTATTTCATGCTGGATTAGCCCTCCTGGGGACAGTTATGCTGGCTCTAAGGCCACTTTGCATTGGTGGAGCAGGAACTGGGCCACTATTTCAAATACAGAACAGAGGCTGCAGGTATCAGAGCCTTCTCACTGTTGCCTAGATTGTAAATCCTCTGTATATGAGACATGGCTCTGTTTGGTTTGTCCCTGCGTTTGGGTTTTATTTGAATCAAAGGAGCTTCTCTCTTTCTCCCCATTACTAAGTCATCCGCATGACACCTACAGCTCTTCAGCTGGAAAAGTGAGGCCCTTAAACCACTGCAACTAGGTGCATGAATCAACAGGAAGGGAATTCCCACCTTTCAAAATCTCCTGCAGAGTTGCCTGTCTTCAGAACTAAGCTCCAAGCACAGAAAAAGTCACTTAACTTGGGGCCCAGCAATGCAAACCCTCCTCCTCATGAAAACAGTCCCACAATCCAGCCCTGTGTAATTATTGTTTAACTAGACTCCACCCCATTCTTGCCTTTTTTGGCCTTGGATTCATTCTTGCAGCACACACTGGCTGTGGGTTTTCCTATTCAGGCTGGTTTTTCCATGCTGTTCTATATTTTCATGAGTTAAAGCCCAAAAGCCTTTTGGCATACAGTGCTCTCCTCTGCCTCTTGAGCACAACCCATTCTGGGCCACACCTTACTGTGGTCTCGCAGTTTCTGCCCTGCCTCAGAACCCAGCGGACAGACAGTACCAAATGCTTTCTTTGTGCAGTGAATCTTTTCATGACCAAAGAACTGTGAGCAGCCAGAAAGCCTGGAATTTTTTTGTTTACCAATAAACTCATAGGGCCAGATACAACAAAGCTGATTCAGGGAGGGGTAAATGACGCCCGCCCACTCTGGGCCAGAAACGCCAGTTGTGGTTCTAGTGGGTTTTCACACAGATAATGTGGCCACTCTCCCTTGCATTTGCCACCAAGCTGGGGCAGCTTTTACTAGCTCCAGAGCAACATAGTGACAGGTTTCAGAGTAGCAGCCGTGTTAGTCTGTATTCGCAAAAAGAAAAGGAGTATTTGTGGCACCTTAGAGACTAACAAATTTATTAGAGCATAAGCTTTCGTGAGCTACAGCTCATGAAAATGCATCCGATGAAGTGAGCTGTAGCTCACGAAAGCTTATGCTCTAATAAATTTGTTAGTCTCTAAGGTGCCACAAGTACTCCTTTTCTTAGAGCAACATAGCTGGCAGCAGCCAGTGATTGGAAGGGCTGAATCAACACACTCCTTGCCTGTTCCAGCCACGTCTTTACCCCACCTGCCAACTGTTTAGGCTGGTGCCTAGGCCTAAACCAATAGCTTGTATTGCTGCTAACTGCACCTCCCTCCCCACACAGTGGACTTTCTGCTGCCATCAACCTGAAGCAGGGATTTCACCATAGCATAACCTCTGCTTGAATCTAGCTCAGGAGGTGTAGAGCAGATGAGAACTTAACCAGCAAACTGATTCAGCACAACATGTGTTTGGGCTTGTGTGTGGTAGGGAGACTTTTCTGTTGGTTTGCTTGAGCTGTTGAACTGCGGAAACCCAGGTTATTACACTGCCAGATCAGACACCGGATCAGAGGCAGACCTCTTTCATTGCTGCAGGATTCTGAATCCTTTTTCACAAACTGGCATTTGATCTAATCATTTTTACATCTCCAAGGAACTAAAGCTTCAAAGCCCGTCTTTGCAAAGGCATGCTCGTAACCCAGTATTGGGCAAAGAGATTTTGCATGGTATGTGCAGCTACTGCCCACCACTGGAAAAGGTGACCATGGTGTCAATGTCTTAACTTGAAAATGTCAGGGATAATTGAGGTTAGGTTTCAGAGTAGCAGCCGTGTTAGTCTTGAAGACTCCAAGGAGAGACTGCTGAATTAGAATTAGTTTGCAAACTGGATACAATTAATTTAGGCTTGAATAGGACTGGGAGTGGATGGGTCATTACACAAAGTAAAACTATTTCCCCATGTTATTCCCCCCACCCCCTACCGAATGGGACGTTCTTGTCAGCTGCTGGAACAGGATGTCTTCAGACGTTCTTGTCAGCTGCTGGAAAGGGCCCACCTTGATTATCACCACAAAAGGTTTTCTTCCTTCCCGCCCCGCTTCCTGCTGGTAATAGCTCATCTTAAGTGATCACTCTCCTTACAGTGTGTATGATAAAACCCATTGTTTCATGTTCTCTGTGTATATAAATCTCCCCACTGTATTTTCCACTGAATGCATCCAATGAAGTGAGCTGTAGCTCACGAAAGCTTATGCTCAAATAAATTTGTTAGGCTCTAAGGTGCCACAAGTACTCCTTTTCTTTTTGAGGTTAGGTTGTAAATCAGGCTAATAGTTACAAGAAATTAAAGATGGGGAGGGGGATTTACAGCTATGCCCTTTCACACTGCAAAATCTATTATTGCTGACCTTCATTTTTCCCACAGGAAGGTCAGAACACAGGAATAATATCTAAATACATAAACATAAAACTAGCTTTTTATATTTCAAACTATAGGAGACAATGGGCCTGATCTGGAGTTTTGCCATTGATTTCAAAGGGAGCAGGGCTTAGCCCTAAGAAAGAAAGAGATAGGTCGGACACATTTATTACTTATCTGTATTCCAGTAGTTCTCAGAGGCTCCATCTGAGACTGGGGTCCCATTGTGCTAGTGCCTATACAATCACAGATAAAGAGACAGTGCCTGCCCCCAAAGAGCATGCAGTCTAAATGGACAAGGCAGAGAAGAGGTGGAAGGTTAAAAACAGAAGCACAGAGGTGACCTGATTTCCCCAGAGCACACAGTAGGTCAGAACCCAGTCTTCTGACTCCCTCTGCAGTGAGCCATTCATGAGACCTCCCTGCCTTGTGAGTGAAATGTGCTGTGCACTCAGCAGTAGAAAAAGCTCTGAGCCCCCCAAGGAACTGAATAGAGATCCAAATGCTGGCTGCATTTTCCCAGGGTTACAATGCAGTACAGAGTGATTCAGCACAAGCAGCTGGGAGAATTTAGAGCCTTCACCTTAAACAAACAGAGTGTTACATTCTGACAGTGTTACAGTACATGTGCAAATACAACAATTAGGCAGTGCCAAGAGTGGAGTGTTGTACAGTAATGACATTCTTTGTTTTTGAACTCTTCTATGAACCCAACCCAGTTAGTTTTTTTATGCTCTCAGAATTCATTGCTCTTGATTCTCCCTTCACTTGTATACGTTTCTCACCAGTGTAACTCCATTGACCCTGAGTTACTCTTGATTTATTCCCAGAATAAGACAGAGGAGAATCAGATCCCATGGTCCTAGCTTTTGATCATTGCTAATTGACCTAGCCCGAATGGTTACATATATTCCACTGCCATAGTTCCTATTCGGGAGCTAAGTGTGGTTTTTTGACATCACATATTCACTGGGGGAGAGCTATATTTTTCCTTCCCCTTGGATTCTATCACCTGGTTTGCTCCCATTTGTAATTGTAAGGTGCAGGAGTCTGGACTAGATGACCTCTCAAGGTCCCTTCTAGTCCTGTGATTCTATGATAAGGACTAATATAAACCACAAATTTTCTAGCAACATCCCTGAGTTCTTTGTTTTGCATATCAATTCACACCCTCATTTCAGTTTACCATTCTCATAAAATGCACACTTTGCACTTCCATAGTTCCTTCCAGCCACGGATTTTAAAGCACATTACAGATAAATAAATAAAACCATTTATTCATATCTGAATATCAATGACACCATAGCAGAATTTTCAAAAGCCTCCATGATCCATCGCTAACTTCAAGCACTGAGCAGCTGAGCTTCCCCGGAGCTGCTGCACACCCTCCATCCATCTCCTTGCAAGTCATCCCCTACTATGATGACCTTCTACCTTTCCTTCCATAATAACTTTTTCAGGATATTTCCTTCTCTACGCCTAATACGACCAAAGTACTTGAGTTTGCATCTGTTGATTTCCGACATCAGAGTCTACTTCTCTCCAATAATATTTCTAATATTGTCATTTGTCTTTTTTCCCCATCCAGGACATATGCAAGAGTCTTCACTTGCACACATTTCAAAAGTTTCAATTTTCTTCTTCTCAGCAGCGTTAAAGTTACATAATTCACATCCATAAATCACTATGGAAAAAATTAGCCTTTTCACTTGTTGCACCCTTGTACATTTCAAGATGCCACCATTTTCCCACATTTTCCTAATGGAGGCCATAGATGAGTGAGCCATCCCAAGTCTTTTTCCAATTTCTTCAGAACAGTCTCCTTGATATATGATCCCAGATAATTAAGTTCATCTACTGCCTCTACAGTCTCTCTGTTAATTATGATATCCTCCTGCATCCAGCTTTTGTTAGCCATGTCTATGTACATGCATTTTATTTTCATCTCATTCAGGAATAGTCCATATTCCTCATAAATTGTTTTTAGAGACCCCAACATTTGTTGCATTGGCTCAGTGGGTGTATCATCAGCATATCTGAGGTCATTCAAGAGATATCCAGCAATGGAGATCCCAGCTCCTTCCACTTTGTCTAAACCTTCCAAGTCCTGTCCCATAATAAATTCTGTGTATATCTTAAGGAGCCTTGGGGACAAAATATAACCTTGTCTCACACCTTGCCCAGTGAAAAAACACTCGCTGTTGCAACCTGCTGTTTGCACCATGGTCTGTTATTGATGGTAGAAACTTGCAGTGAGTTCAATGAGATATTTTGGAATCTTCATGTCTCCCAGTATCCTCCAAAGACAAAGGTGTTGGATTGTATCAAATGCTTTTGAGTAGTCAATGAAGCACACGATCAATGGGTGACTGTACTCTCTGCATTTTACTGTGATGTGACAGATATTTGCAATTTGGTCATGTGTGCCTCTGCCCTCCTGAAACCAGCTTATTGTGGAGGTAGATCTGCTTCTACCCTTTGTTTCATGTGATCTCGGATAATGTCGAGCCGAACATTGCTCATGTATGACATCAGGGAGATGGCACAATAGTTAATAGCCTGTTATGTCTTCCTTATTTGATAAGGACAGAAAAATTCCCTTTAACCAATCCTCCAGCCAATTTCCAGTCATGCATACAGTCTTACAAATTTACCACATAAGATCAGTACCACATATGCCAGTCACTTTTAACAATTCTGCAGGCACGTTATCTCACCTCTGCTGCTTTCCCAGGCTTCATTTTCAGAAAAGCATGTAGCATTTTCTCTCACAGTGTTGATGCCTCTGGTTCCATACTCTTGTGGCATTGGTGAGGCATACAGACTGGCACAGTAATCTCTCCACCTGTGTTTAATAGCATAACCCTCAGTAAAGACTCTGTCATCATGATCTTTTATTATGTCTGTTTGCAGGGTAAACCTTTTGGTAAAGAAGTCCAACCACTGTGAACATAGCTTTTGTATTATTATTCTCTTTATAATTCCCATGTGGCATACATTTTGCCCTTATATAGTTCTTCTCTCATCTAGTCTACCTTCAAATGTATCTGCTCAGTTCCTTATATTCTCTCCTACATTCTTCCATCCCCATCTCTTTCTCTCTGTGTCATTTTTCTGCCAGCTCAAACACCTTCTCAGTTAAACATGGTGCGGTCTGACACTGAGTTTTCGTAATGTGTGCTTTGGCACTTTCAAACATAATAGTTTTCATTATATTTCAAAGTTTGTTGGGGTTGTTCTCTTTCACCTCAAGCTCACTCTGGATAGAAGTTACATAATTATGTATTATATTATATAACACATGGTAATGGATCAAACCTCACAATGCTATAGTGGGGCAGGTAGACATTCTGAGGGATAAGTAGAGGGAAACTAACACAGATTGATTTTCAACATTCTCAGATGTGACCACTGATTTTGGGCACCCAACTTGAGGCACCAAGGGTCTGAGCACCCTGTGACACTCTGCACTCTATATCCATCACAGTGGTATGATTATGAGAAAATGACGTAATTATGATGCATCTCATACAAAATGTGTCCTGTGAGATATCAATGGAAAAGTTATGGTTTACTGAATATGATTATTCTATTTTTATGACAATATTTTTGTCTAAGGAGTTATGAATATTGACTATGTATCTGTATTTCAAATGTGCTTGCACCTGGGTAACACCCACAAAGCTTTACATACAGTTTAGCCAGCACATCACGCCTATTCAAGTTGAATGGCCCATCAACAAAGACAATGGGCCATGGAAAAGGCTTATTCACACCTGAGGATGCTTCAGTCAGCCTATGGATAATGACTGCCATGACTCATCGGTGCATGCAAGGGCTTGTAACTAGATCACATGATGCTGAACTCCATGTTGGTACCTGTATTTTCCCACAAACTGGGCTGGAAACTTGACTTGGAACAAAGGGGTTCCCACCACATGGAATAAGCTATAAAAGGGGGAAGTGACATCACCACGAGGCCTCACTCCCCACACAAGAGAACACCTGGAAACACCTAAGGGACAAAGACTGAACTAAGGGAAGTGCTGGTCCCAGGCAGGAAAGAAGAAAGCCTGCCTGTGTATGGGAGCTGGGTGAACTGTTTGTACTATCTAACAGGATGAGACACTACTTGGTTCAAATCCTATTCAGTTTAGAGAATTTAGATTGTGTTTGTGTTTTATTTCTCCTTTGATCTGTATGCTATTACTTGTAATCACTTAAAATCTATCTTTCTGTAGTTAATAAATCTGGTTTATATTTTTTACCTAAAACAGTGTGGTTTGCTTCAAGTGCGTGGAAAACCTCAGCTCAGTTAACAAAGGCTTGTGCATGGTCCTCTCTCCATTGAGGGAAGGCTGGACTGGGAAATAAATTTTTACTGGTCAGGCTTTTGACCAGGGCAGGATGGTAAAGCTCTGGGATCCTAGGCTGTGGAGGAGCTTCTCTATTGTTAGTTCATGAGTGGCTGAGGAGAAGCCTTCATGTAATTGCAGCTGGGTGGGTCCCTGCCTGTGTGAATGCTGGTGGAAGTGCAGGACAGGTAGCGGTCTGCAGCTTGTCACAGTAGCACAGCGTGCAAGGGAACCCAGGCTGATAAAACAGATGGCTCAATGGTACCCCAGTTCCAGGTTGTACTCCGGGGGAGTGTGAGTGGGGGGGACTCATCACACACCTGTAGATCCTTTAGACTTCATTTGGAGATACAGATGTTCAACACTTCTGAAAATCAGGACCAAACCATCTTAAACTGATGTGCCCAAAGTCACACTGGTACAGAGCCAGAAATAGAACCTAGGATTCCTGCTTGTGTGTGAGTTTAATTACACCACCATCTTCTCTCTTGTTTTTAGTAGAAACATTTCTCTGCCTCTTTTGGGATGATTTCCTTTTTAATATCACAGCCCTGGAACCAATCTCCTACAGCGATGCAGGACAGTTACAAGTTTTGAGCATGCTCCCATACAGACATGCAATGCTGGCTGAAGTGATACAACCCCTATTCTTTGTTTTCATTCATCTTTCTAAGTCAGGTCAACAGTGTCTGCATCCCTCCAGTGAGATACAAAGGTTAACTGCTGCACCATAATGCTACTGTAACACCGACAGACCCCGGTCATCAGAATTGAACCGGGGACCTCTGGAGCTTAGTGCATGAGCTTCTACTGCATGAGCTAAATGCCAACTGGCTGTTAGCTAAGGCTGTGGAGCAAATTCATTAATCTCTCTCTCTAAGTGGTCCCTGTGCCACTAGATGGGACAGAACACCACACCCAGGAGGTGTGTGGGTTCACTGCTACAATAGAACCTCAGCGTTACGAACATTTGTAACCATGAACAAAATGTTATGGTTGTTCTTTCAAAAGTTTACAGCTGAGCATTGACTTAATACAGCTTTGAAACTTTACTATGCAGAAGAAAAATGCATTTAACATCCTAATTTAAATGAAACAAGCACAGAAACAGTTTCCTTATCTTGTCAAATCTTTTTTTTTTAAACTATTTTTTTAGTAGTTTACATTTAACACAGTACTGTACTGTACTTACTTTTTCTGTTTTGTCTTTGCTGCTGCTTGATTGCGTACTTCGAGTTCCAAATGAAGTGTGTGGTTGAGTGGTCAATTCGTAACTCTGAGGTTCTGCTGTATGTTGCCAGCAAAATGCACAAAGCTAATGAGTAAGGGCTCTGGAAACCACTGAGACCTTTAAACTTGGTCTTGGCAAGCTGCATGCAGCCATTGCGTGGTATGTTTCTATCTTTGATATGTGGCTACTTAAGAGTTGGCACTCTGTAATACAAAGTGCCTCTGCACTAAAAACTTCATTCCCTATCCTTACTCCAGAGCAGGATGAAGCTGTTTGCAACACTCCATTGTCTTTCCTGTGAGACTTTACTTTCTATGGAAACCTAATGTTTACAGTATAAATATTGTATATTTTGTACTTTCTAAAATGAAATGGTTGGGGAGCTACATTTGGTCACCATTGTGGCATGGCTGTTTGTTAATTTTTTTTTTTTTAATTTTTGCCTTGAGGGAGCCATGTCAAAGGTACAACATATAATTGCAGTGAAAACCAGCCCCAGTACTTTCAAATACGGGAGCCTGATGTTATGTTAATTTGTAAGTCAGGTGGATATTTGGAATGGGTGCCATAACTCAGGGCACTAAGATGATTTATTACAGTACTTATCCTCTTTGACCTCAGGCAAATCATTCCACTTCTGTATGTCTCTGTTCCCCACTCTAAGATAGTGATAGCAAGGTTTATTTATATCAAAGGGATACTTAGCTAATGTATGACCAGTGCCTTGAAGCTATAAACTGTATATACTATAAGTAAATGATTCATATTATTATTGTGTAACAGAGTTTCCCAGACTGTGATCCATGGATCACCAGTGGTCTACACAGAACTGTTTGATGAGCCGTATAGTGGAATATGTTGACAATCATAGGGTAAACTGGAGGCTGGGCAGCAGGTTTCTTCACGGGGTCAGGAAGGGAGGAGGAAAATCTCTCAGATGGAGATACACTGTCACACCTTTTAAAAAGAGGAACAGTAGTAATGATACAGTAGTAAACAATGACAGTATTTTCGGCTTGATCATTCTCTATTTATTCCACAAATTAAAGTTAATCTACAATCTTAACTGCATATTTTCCAAATTAATTATGTTGGTACGTTAGTCCATCTACGCAGCTTCAGTTATTTTAGGGGATTACTTATAACTACCTATGATATTCAGATAGATAGCACCAATCATAGCATTTCAATGCTGGTAGTCATATTTAATTTATAGCTAAGAAGCAAGGCTTTGCAGTCTAACAATTTATCCAGTAAAATACATGTTGAAGTAAAAAGAAAAAAAAATCCCCCTAAAAACAGCTAACTTGTGCAGCCATTTCTATAAAAACTGAAAC
This sequence comes from Dermochelys coriacea, assembly GCF_009764565.3. NCBI lineage: Eukaryota > Metazoa > Chordata > Testudines > Dermochelyidae > Dermochelys > Dermochelys coriacea. The sequence continues at coordinate 112,025,601 of NC_050073.1, forward strand.
CTATTTAGATGTCTGAATCAAATTAGGTTTTTTCTATGGTTATTTTAAAATGGATGATTTTCACATTCAGCATACTCCAATACATGCATTTTGTCCTTGGGATTGTATTACCAGGTCAACGGCCATCCTGGTTGTAACTGAATAACAGCACAGACCTTTGCCACAGCCATTTACTGTGGAAACTGAGAAATTAAGAGTGGGTATGCTAGTTTTCAAACAGCATTCTACAGGGAAATAAAGGTCTGGTACATTTAAAAAGGACCCTATATAAATAGACTGTAGAAAAAAAATAGATGCCAGGAAGAAATGCAGGTTGGTGACTGCTGTAGAAATTAAAAGCTAAGAATCCCCTGGGCAGGAATGCAATGAAAATGTAAATGCTTTTTTTCCGTTCTTTTGCATTAAAGAATGGCTGGGTAATGTATTTTCAGTTCACAAGGATTAGGTTGGGAGCCCCTGGGTTTTCAGTATTAATCAGTGTAATATGTATAACTCTTCTGCCAGGTGAAGCCAGCAGCAACCAGGGCTGGGTTCAATATCTAGGTCTTCCTTTCCATTGATACAACACAGCTGTAGCTCACAAAAGCTTATGCTCTAATAAATTTGTTAGTCTCTAAGGTGCCACAAGTACTCCTTTTGTTTTTATCCAGTAACCTGGAAAATTTACACACCACCCTGGGTGCCTTTGAGAGGCAATACTTTCTCTCTCGCAAGCACAGAGTCTGAGCATAGAAAAGAAACTTTTAATAAAAGGAGGGAATTAACTCAGCATTAATTTGGAAAAACACCACAAACATGGTTCATAACATAAACCATGAGTAAAAGACTCACCCCCAAGTAGGTTGGGCAGTGTTCTTTTCCCCTCAGGTTCTTAATTCCAGCAACCCAAAAGTCCCTTTCACATGCCTGACCCTTCTCTGCACCCCACTCACAGTTGCTGTCCTTGGTCAGTGCAGACCCAGAGTCCAGAGGTGCATCTGCAGAGTTCACCTCCTGCCCTGGATGGGGAAAAGAGGTACTTTACTCGCTCCTCTACTCAGGCACTCTCTCACCACCCTAGTCTGCCAGCCACCCGGGTAGTCACTCCTTCTGGCCACCTGCTCACCGCTCTCACCTTACCTCTCCACTAGCTATGCTGCTGGCCGCTCATCGCGGCTCTCCATCACCGCCCTGCTGGCCGCCTGCTCGCCGTTCTTGCTGCGACTCTCCACCAGCCACGCATCACACCTCTCCACCAGCCACTCGTTCACAGCTTACTGTCAGTCGCCTTCTACTGCCACCTGCCTCTCTGCTGTGACTTCTGCACATCAGTCTCTTAGTAATTTTTGGCTCTTCGCAGGCTGGGCAGAAACACTGCCCCATCTCAAGTGATTTCACCTCTCAGTGTTTTTTAGTGCTTAGCAGGCAGGGCAGAAACACAGTCCTGATTTCCATAACTGATTTCAGCTCTGATTGAGCATCTAACATAATAAAGATGCTCCTAATAAAGCTGGTTTCAGAGTAGCAGCCATGTTCGTCTGTATTCGCAAAAAGAAAAGGAGTACCGGTGGCACCTTAGAGACTAACAAATTTATTAGAGCATAAGCTTTCGTGAGCTACAGCTCACTTCATCGGATGCATTTGGTGGAAAAAACAGAGGAGAGATTTATATACACACACACAGAGAACATGAAACAATGGGTTTATCATACACACTGTAAGGAGAGTGATCACTTAAGATAAGCCATCACCAACAGCAGGGGGGGGAAAAAGGAGGAAAACCTTTCATGGTGACAAGCAAGGTAGGCTAATTCCAGCAGTTAACAAGAATATCAGAGGAACAGTGGGGGGTGGGGTGGGAGGGAGAAATAGTTTTACTTTGTGTAATGACTCATCCATTCCCAGTCTCTATTCAAGCCTAAGTTAATTGTATCCAGTTTGCAAATTAATTCCAATTCAGCAGTCTCTCGTTGGAGTCTGTTTTTGAAGCTTTTTTGTTGAAGTATAGCCACTCTTAGGTCTGTGATCGAGTGACCAGAGAGATTGAAGTGTTCTCCAACTGGTTTTTGAATGTTATAATTCTTGACGTCTGATTTGTGTCCATTCATTCTTTTACGTAGAGACTGTCCAGTTTGGCCAATGTACATGGCAGAGGGGCATTGCTGGCACATGATGGCATATATCACATTGGTAGATGCGCAGGTGAACGAGCCTCTGATAGTGTGGCTGATGTGATTTGGCCCTATGATGGTATCCCCTGAATAGATATGTGGACAGAGTTGGCAACGGGCTTTGTTGCAAGGATAGGTTCCTGGGTTAGTGGTTCTGTTGTGTGGTGTGTGGTTGCTGGTGAGTATTTGCTTCAGATTGGGGGGCTGTCTGTAAGCAAGGACTGGTCTGTCTCCCAAGATCTGTGAGAGTGATGGGTCGTCCTTCAGGATAGGTTGTAGATCCTTGATGATGCGTTGGAGAGGTTTTAGTTGGGGGCTGAAGGTGATGGCTAGTGGCGTTTTGTTGTTTTCTTTGTTGGGCCTGTCTTGTAGTAGGTGACTTCTGGGTACTCTTCTGGCGTTTAGCTCTATTCTTTGAACAGTGGGGAGGAACAGGTAACGCCAGTCTAGGAAGGACCCTTGATGAGCATGTGCAGCCTCCTGGCTGGGGATACCTGTCCACACCCCTCTTACTTTCACAAGGCTCTGACATTCGAGCCCTTGGCTTAAAGAGGTACTTTCAACTGAGGGTGGCCCCCTCATTTGGGACATGTTAAGCACAGTCCTGCTTTCTTGCATTCCTACAATAATCACAACATTGGTAACCATATTTCACTACCCCTGCATTCAGTACAGGTGATTTGATTTGTACCCAACACCAGCCAAAGTTGATTACTTTGACATCACTGCATTTGCTGAATATGTAAGCAAAGCAGGAGCAAACTGTATTTACATAAACACACCAAGTCATTCCCACTCCCAGCTAGTTGTCAATGAAGCACTCATTCAGACGCTGCTTACATATGCATTCATTTTAATGATATCTGGGGTCTTAAAAAGGCTGTGCACATATATGTTATAAGGAATTGGCATGTAGAGTTAGACGATAGTAAACAGAATGGTTTTATTTATACTATAGTAGTGCCTAGCAACTCTGCTGAGATTGAGGCACTATCACCAGAGCTGTAGAAACATTACGTAAGAGAAGATAATCCTTGCCATTTATACCAAATAAGGCAGGAAAGAAGCATTACTATCCATATTTTACATATAGGGAACTGAAGCAATGGGAGGTTCGGTGACTTGTCCAAGGTCACACAGGACATCTCTATCAGATGCAGGAGTTGAAGCCAGGTCTCTCAAGCTCCACTACAATACCCTACCCACAAGGCCATCCTTCCACTCTATAGGATGCAAATGCATCTCATTCAGGGATGAGTAAAAGTTAATCGGACACAATCAGCTCCCATTTGGTAGTAGTTCTCTGATTCATTCATGCCATCCATGGGATTTCTGAGTGAGAGAGAGCTCCTATTATGGATCATTCCCCACTCCCACGGCCCAGATAGATTAGTTCCAACATTCCCCACTTTGTGGCCCACCAGTAAATGTTCTGCAGAGCATCAGTGATACAGGGACACAGGCTGGGAACTACCAAGCAAAGGTAGGGTAAGGCAGCCATACCTAAGGCCTGACCCAAATCCTCTAGCTGTATCAGAGCTGTCACTACAGCACCACAAAAGGCCAAAAACTGAGTCAACTGGCCTCGGATGATCCTGTTAAAAAGAATTCTAGAATTCAGTTGCAGAGCTTGACCATTAACAGTTCTGCACCTGCTAAGTAGGTGTTATAAACAGCCAGAGTTCAGGACTCCATCCTCGATGTAATGATTCCTTAATGCTTATACATCTTCTGTAAAACTATAACAAGCTAGAACTGTAGAATGGATGGTAATATTAGGTGTATGTGATCCATTTAGAAGCTAACAGAGTGGAGAGCCAATGCTTAAGACAAAAAGAAAAGGAGGACTTGTGGCACCAGGTGCCCACAAGTCCTCCTTTTCTTTTTGCGGATACAGACTAACACGCTGCTACTCTGAAGTCTGTCATTCTTCAATGGGGTTAGATGGGGCTGGAGTGTTAAATTCTCCACTAATGAATTGTCTTCAATGTCTCCTCTCTGTAATGCGCAATATAATCCATAAGTACAGTAGCTTCCCCCTTTGTCTCAATTGTTAAATCCTCTTGCAGTTCTTTCAAAGCCAATCTCTCTTTGAAGTCATATTCAAAGCACTTCTACTTCACGTTTAATCAATAGCAGCACAATTATTTCTCTCCATTACCCTAGGAGAAATATCGAAGGAGGAGTGAGAGTTGTTCAAAGGAACAACTGATGCCAGCTTCTGGGGAGTTGGTTAGTTGTAGGGGAGTGTCAAGTGGCTTTCAATACTTTCCATTTCTATTGTGACTTGCCTCATGTTTGTTACTGGAGAGTGACTTAATTCAAGCAACAAGAAAAAGCAGCACATGTAGCTAAACTCCAAATTACTAAAGAGAGGATGTTGATATGTAAGGCCACTGGATGAGAGACTTATATCTCTCTCTCCCTCTCCTTCACTAGGCGAGGTGAAATCAGCTGCTCTGAAGTCAGTTTCTTCTGGCTGATGTTTCCCAGTTTCTCTCTAAAATTCTATATAATACATTGAATGGTCTCTCAGGCCACTCCTACACTCTCCCTTCTCCTAGCCAGACTACCTGATAGCTCCCACTACCTTAGATGCTGTTACCTTATATCCAAAGCTCTCCAATGACTAACACTGCCTCACTTCTACAACTGCCCCACACTAGCCTGAAGCTCCTTGACAGACCCGACTATCTCCATAATCCCAAGAAGACCATCACCCCAAGCCTGAAGCACCTCAGTCAGCTCATTACCACTCCACAATCTCGGAGGCCATTCCTCCCTGGCCTGATATGTCTGGATAAGAACAGAAGAATGGCCAATCTGGATCATACCAAAGGTCCATCAAGCCCAGTATCCTGGCTTTTGACAGTGGCCAATACCAGATGCCCCAGAGGGAATGAAGAGAACAAGTAATCATCAAGTGATCCATCCCCTGTCGCTCATTCCCAGCTTCTGGCAAACAGAGGCGAGGGACACCATCCCTGCCCATTTTGGCTAATAGCCATTGATGGACCTATCCTCCATGAATTTATCTAGTTCTTTTTTGAGCCCTGTTATAGTCTTGGCCTTCACAACATCCTCTGGCAAAGAGTTCCACAGGTTGACTATGCATTGTGTGATGAAATACTTCCTTTTGTTTGTTTTAAACCTGCTTCTTATTAATTTTATTTGGTGACCCCTAGTTCTTGTGTTATGAGAAGAAGAAAATAACATGTTCTTATTTACTTTGTCCACACCAGTCATGATTTTATAGACCTCTATCATATCCCCCCGTAGTCGTCTCTTTTCCAAGCTGAAAAGTCCCAGTCTTATTAATCTCTCCTCATATGGAAGTCGTTCCATGCTCTTAATCATGTTTGTTGTCCTTCTCTGTACCTTTTCCATTTCTAATATATTTTTTCTGAGATGGGGCAACCGGAACGGCCCACAGTATTGGAGCTGCGGGCATACCATGGATTTAGATAGTGACATTATGATAGATAATAAGACAGTAACTATCCCTTTCTTACGGGTTCCTAACATTCTATTAGCTTTTTTGACTGCTGCTGCACATTGAGCGAATGTTTTCAGAGAACTATCCACAATGATTCCAAAATCTCTTTCTTGAGTGGTAACAGCTAATGCTGACCCCATCACTTTGTATTTATAGCTGGGATTATGTTTTCCAATATGCATTACCTTGCATTTATCAACATTGAATTTTATGTGCCATTTTCTTGCCCAGTCACCCAGTTTGTGAAAGCCCTTTGTAACTCTTTGCAGTCTGCTTTGGACTTAACTCTCTCAAGTAGTTTAGTATCATGTGCAAATGGATGGCTCCTGCTAGCCCTCTGTTCCAAGGAGAACATCCTGTCTGCTTTCTATTCAAAAGCTCCATTACCTCTCTCCCCCAAGAACTTCCAGATCTGGTGTGATCTCTGAGAGGTCTTCTGTTCCAAAGTGGCCTGAAACTCACTGACAACTCTCGTTACCATCCTACTCCACCACGACCATCCTCCCTTGGCCTGAAACCTCTCAAGAGCACCTGCTGCTTCCAGACAACTGAAACTAATGACCAAAATATAATAATAGCCTATCGTTATATAAACTACACTATTAATGCCCTTCTTCAGCCTTAAGTATCTGCCAAGGTGCCCACAGTAGTTAGAAAAAGCAACAGCTTTACAAAGCTCAAAAGACAAGAACTCACAGAGCCAAACTGACACACAAGGAAAAAGGACCATATTAGGTCAAACTATCTACTGATATAATCTTGGTACTGCTGTAGCTGTTACAAACATATCATAAAGAGTATTTATTGATATCTGGAAGATTTGCTTGTGGTTAAGACACTGAGCAGTGACTTGGGAGATGTGGCATCAACTCCCAACTCTGCCACACGCTCCCTGTGTGACCGTGGGCAAATCACTTCATCTCCCTGTCTCAGTTCTCCATCTATAAAATGGGGATAATTTCTTCTTTCTTTCACCGTTTTTCTCCTCTATTGAGACTGTAAATTAAGACAACCCCCTAGGAAAATGGGACCTCATTCTCAGTTTGAGCCTCAGCACGACTGTCATACAAATACTAAACAATACCACCATGCAAGAGCTATACATTACCTATACTGGCAAAAATACCATGACTGAAGCAATAAGTGCATGGAGCACATTATCTCTTTACAGTTAATAATCTAAGTTAAAGCAGTCATACTGGCTTTCCCTTTGATTTTGAGCTAGAGGAGTGCACCATGATGACAGAGGCACATTTGTGATTCACTACTCTGTGTCAGCAACTTGTCAGGCCTGACATACTCACTACACCTCCCAGACTGGTGTCCTGATGTTCATTTAAATGCTCGTCATTAGTGTCACTTTGAAATGTTTGTAACAACTTGGTAGCTGAAATTATGGATGCTCTGATAATAGGTCCTCGAGATTGTAAACTACCAAAAGTGAGCAAACAGGTTTCTTCTGTACAAAGGAGAAAGAAAATATAGTGGCAGATGTCCTGTCCAGGAGAGAGGACTCTGATCTGTTGCCTCTGTGTCAGCTAATGGTTCACCCTCCAGTAGCTTTGTAAGGGAGAGGTGTGACCCTAGAGCATCCCAGTGCCAGAGAGCAAGGGGCTCCTTGGACCAGGTAATGAGTTTCAGCTGGCCTGACCAATTCAGTGTACCCCAACTCACTATGGTTACAATCAAAATCTAAATGGTGTCATGTAACATCATCAGAAAACTAATAACTCACTACTCATTAATATTCTTGTGTGATGTGTATGCAGTGTGTACTAAGAATTATGGATACATGCTGGAATCATGACTAAAAGGTGTTTAAGCAGGAGTTGGTAAACGGGTCTGCCCTAGACAAAGGAATGTGTATTTGCTTCTCAGACCAGCCCGGTCATCAGGGAGAGACAATAAAGGCCCACTTACATATTAAGTAAACAAAGCTATCAAGCTAGTGAGTAGGGGAGAATATAGCTTTCAGTAGGGAAGAGAAATTTTATCTGGGCTATAAAGACCGCAGGGCTGAACCTCAAGTGATAAGCAATTGAGTCAACTGCTTGTATACAAATTACAAGAGTGTATAGAGTGAGGTCTTTTCTGAAAGCATATGATACATTAATTCTATATAAGGAATTATGGATACTCATGGATATTAGCCTTTACAGTCTATGTCCAAACAAAGGGAGAATAGGTCCCTTCCTGACAGAAGAGAATGTCACAGCTGCTTACTTGTCTCCTATATAAATTAAGCATGGTGGAATCAAAACAATGGAAGCCCCAGTGGTGAGCTGGAGTCAGTTTGCACCGGTTCGCTAGAACCGGTTGTTAAATTTAGAAGCCCTTTTAGAACCAGTTGTTCCTTGAGGGACAATTGGTTCTAAAAGGGCTTCTAAATTTAACTGGCCAAAAGGGGCGCCTTAGGCGCCGACTCCATGAGTGCTCCAGGGCTGGAGCACCCAAGGGGAAAATTTGGTGGGTGCAGAGCACCCACCGGCAGCTCCCCGCCCCATCCCCGGCCCCAACTCACCTCCGTTCTGCCTCCGCCTCCTCCCCTGAATGCACCGCCCTGCTCTGCTTCTCCGCCCCCCACTCCAGGCTTCCCGCGAATCAGCTGTCCACACGGGAAGCTGGGGCAGGCTGAGAAGCAGGCGGCAACTTCCCGCTCAGGCCCAGGGAGGCAGAGGCGGAGCGGAGGTGAGCTGGGGCGGGGAGGGCAAGGAGGGCCGCCTGCGCTGCAGCAGGTAACCCTGGGTTGGGGGGCGCAGGGGAACCGCTTCCCGCCCCAGCTCACCTCCACCACCCTCGGCCTGAGCGGGAAGCCTCCGCCTGCTTCTCAGCCCTCCAAGGCTTCCCGCCAAACAGCTGATTCGCGGGAAGCTGGGGAGGGCGGAGAAGCGGAGCGGGTCAGCGTGTTCAGGGGAGGAGGTGGAGGCGGAGCGGAGGTGACGTGAGCTGGGGCTGGGTGCGGGGTGGGGAGCTGCCAGTGGGTGTTCTGCACCCACCAAATTTTCCCCTCTGGGTGCTCCAGCCCCGGAGCACCCAGGGAGTCAGTGCCTAAGGTGCCACTTTTGATGTGATTAGTGGGGGGGGCTGCTCCCCCGGCTCCCCCCCAGCTATGCTCCCCAGCCCCTAGGAGCCAGAGGGACCTGCCAGATGCTTCTTGGGAGCTGCCCCAGGTAAGCTCCTCCGGGACTCCCCACCTCGCTCCCCGGCAGATGCCTCTGGCTCTTAGGGGTGGGGTGGGCACCCACTATGGTGGCCCACAAGATCCTCCTGCCCGGTTCTGGGGGCAGTCAGGGGACAGGGGTGGATGGGGCAGGGGACCTGGGGGGACGTCAAGGAATACGGGGGAGTTGGATGGGTCAAGAGTCCCAGGGGGTGGGGGTGGGCAATGACCCCCTCATGGGGTGAGGAGGGAACCCGTTGTTAAGATTTTGGCAACTCATCACTAGGAAGCCTCATTGACATACAGGAGCATGGGAAGCCCATTGGAAGGGAAAAACAATCTAAGGTCATCCTGCCTCTTGAAACAAGGTAATTGAACTTTGCAAGAAATGAGCCAGGGCAGAAGCCATCTTTGGCATCCATCACTAGATAGACACCAGGGCCTGAGTTCTTGTAAGCCAGCCCCTTGTGCTTTTGTGGAAGGTCCTGAGTGAGAGAAAGTCAGCCATGGCTGGGAAGAAGGAAGACTGGTGAGAGAAAACATCTTGAACAAAGCCTACAGCTTGCTAAGTTAAGTTTTAGATGTGTGTTTTCACTTGAATTTGCTTGTAACCATCTCTACTTGTATTCCTTTTACTTGGCACCACTTAACCTATGTCCTGTTCATAAATTTGTTTTATCTTTATGATAAACCAACTCAGTGCTGTGTTTGAAGGGAAGGGTATATTTCCCCCCGGTAAGTTAATAAGCTGTGATGTGTTTTTGTCTCTTTAAAGGATCAACAAAGCTTATTATTTCTCTGAGAAGTCCAGTGGGGGCTGGACACTTCAGGGCACATGTTTTGGGGAAATCCAGGACCGGGAGTGTTGGGATCACCTTGCTGGTTGTAACCCAGGCTGGTGGAAGCCAGAGTGGGGCTGTAGACAGGTTGCTGGGGTCAGACCTGCTGAACCTGGGCTATCTAGCGTAAAAACACTCAGGGCATGACCTGAATTCTTGTAGGCTGGCTGTGATGGTCCCACAAATGGTGACACAGCCCCTTACTGGTCTGAAGTGCACCCTACAATGTGACAACCATGCATAGTTCTGATCAAACATGATGATCATTTATCAGCTTCTAGCACTGTACATGAAGCCCATGCTGATAACTGGCTCAGCTACAAAGACAAACACATCAAGCGTCTCTGCTGAAGTGGATGGGTCATTACACAAAGTAAAACTATTTCCCCATGTTTATTCCCCTCCCACACCTCCCACTGTTCTTCAGACATTCTTGTCACTGCTGGAAATGGCCCACCTTGATCATCACTACAAAAGGTTCCCCCGCCTCCTGCTCTGCTCTTCTACTGGTAATAGCTCACCTTAAGTGATCACTCTCATTACAGTGGTATGGTAACACCCATTGTTTCATGTTCTCTATAAATCTTATAGATTTATAAGCTTAGCTCTTATAGTATATAAATCCTCCCACTGTATTTTCCACTGAATGCATCTGATGAAGTGAGCTGTAGCTCACGAAAGCTTATGCTCAAATAAATTTGTTAGTCTCTAAGGTGCCACAAGTACTCCTTTTCTTTCTGCTGAAGTATGAATGATTGGCACTGGTATGGATGGATCGATCATAAAAACCATGTTCCCATCATCAAGAATTCAGAATAACCTGTGTGATTTGATAGTATTTATTGTATGCTATGTGGGAGTGTGGGAGCCTTTGGAAGGCAGACAACCTGAAGGCATGCGTCTAAACACGCTACATCTACCTTTTAAGAACTGGAGTGAACGCCTGTCTCTCCATTGACTGTAATGGGAACTGCACTGGGCCATAACTCATTAACTTATTTTTTCCATACAGCTCTGTTGATGATTGGACAACAAGGAGGGAAAAATTCATCTCTCATTTCTAATGGGTGGATCCCAGGTCCTGTCTTCCTTTCTCCCTGCAGCAGGTACCCCAAGATCCCACCAATCTCAATGGCACATCTGTACTTGTGTAGGAAATAATGGTCAGATATTCTGCTGGATGCAGTAGATCTGACAGGAAGCCAGTTACAGAGCTGTGGTTCTCTGCCTGGATGCAGCCCTAGCTGCAGGTTAGAACAGCCTGGGGGTGGGACTTTAAACAGTGCCTGCTGCCTATGCTTTGCAAGGGATCATCAACCAACTGGTAATTCCCAAAGTTCATTGCACTCTCTGTCCCTGCCCTGCTATGTGGAGGGATGCATAGGAGCCAGCTCTTTGCCTGCTGGGCAATTGCACATTCTGAGGCTGGGTATTCCAGGCAATCTCTGCTCCAGTAGCTTTTCATCTGCATATTTTGAGAAGTAAAACTAGACCCATATGCTCATATTCTCAAGATGCAACATTTGGACAAATCTACAATGCCTCTAATCCCTCATTAAAGAGAAACCTTCATTAGATTACACAAAACCTCTTGAATTAAGATGGCTGATCTACTAGTAAATTGGAAACATTTCATTCTGTCTTCGAGACAAACCTCCATTTGCCATTGGCTACATTATACTGACATGTTCTATTTTTGTAGATCTCGCACAGCTCTACTTTGGAATTTGAGCAATGTATAAATCATCTTGATTCACATTGGAAAGTTTTATTTTAAATTGAACATCTACTGGAAGTCAGTTTTTTAGGCAAGAGCTTTCAAACTAATGAGAAGGTTGAGTTCCCCTTATACTGCACACTAAAGGACAGGAATAAATTATTACTGAACTGCAGCCAACAACCACTTAAATTAAAGAAGAATCTAGTGATTAGCCAACTTCCAAAAGGTCAGCACATCTGTCTGAGTTATGATTTGTAATCTTCTGCCATGAAACTGATCTCAGCCAAGAGAAACAGACCTGGATCTTGACTTCTGGGGCAGAGGACTGAGATTGGATTGTCTTTTTTCTATATATATTGGGACAATGGCAGAAAGCTCTGC